>NC_056748.1:852711864-852809364 GCF_019279795.1 Protopterus annectens | reverse complement strand
GTTAAGGTAGATTTGAGGTCTTTCAATGGTCTCACTGGGAAAGACCTGAGAGGATTATGCATAAGAAATGGATAACATGAGAGCTCAAAGATTGGGTAGTGGATGAAAGAGATGTCTCTAATCTTGCTGCTGTGCTAGGAGATCTTGAGCAGCTCACTGACTGGCTGGTGCAGAAATGTGCAGGATTGAGATTACATGAATGAAATTGCTGTAAAAGGGTGGGAGGAAGGTCATACCTGGTGATTAAACTTGAATGTCTACCCGAAGGGTTATGGGTTTAGTTTGTCAACTTTATGACCTCCTTGGTCTTTGACATGTTACAGCAGTCAAGCTACTCACTGTATGGATCACTGTTGGCTGCAGTCATAATCTTTCCTGCTACTTTTGCAGGTGAAATCATGACAACTGACTACTTGCAGAGCTTTGGTGTATAAGGTGCAACTAGATTGGCTGGTGCAGGGCAGGCAGTAGGCTTGAAAATAAGGTTGTGCAAGGTGGATAGCTGAATAAAGGCAAGTTGGTTGGGGAGTTCAAGCCATTTTAATTCTTAGTGTGTGCTGTGGCGTAGTATTTGATTTGTGGCAAACTTTGTTGTAGCACTGTTCCAAATTGCATAGAATAGAGTTTTGTAAGTTAGACTGGGCACCATACAGAAGAGAGCGAAGTGAAAATGTTTTTGCAAGGGTAGATGTTCTTCATCTCACATTGCTGCAGTCCCAACACTTGGGTAGTCCGCTGTCCACGGCCGGCCCGAATATCAAAGTATAAGGCTGACGGCGGTCATGGCGCATTTAACTGACGTCAGGACGTCAGGGTACAAATGCGCATGACCAGCGTCATATCCTCAGTCTTTTTTGCCGCATGGTCCGATGCAGAAGCAGCATTGCGAGTGCCGGTTGGCGTTCTGAGATTTTTCTATTTAGAAGTTTCAGACCGAGTTCAAAGTTGGCTAAGTACCCCGTTGGGGAATATTTTTGTTTTTTCTTGCCTCAGTCATTTACCGGATGTCAGAAAAAGTTAATTGCATTTCTTGTGGGAAACAGATACCGCATGGAGATTATCATACTTTGTGTATTCCTTGCTTAGGGCCTGGGCACGACATTGTTGGCTGTCGCTCTTGTGCTAGATTTAATAAACGCACTATAAAGAGAAGGTTGGATTGTGCAAGGTTAGTCTTTGGGAAGCGGTGCAATTATAAAATGCCGTCGGATGCTCCGACACCCGCTTCCTCGAAGCGCAAGGACAAGACAGTTAAGCCTAGGCTAGAAGAACCGTCTGTGCCGGACGCCGGTTCTTTAGAGGTGTCGGTGGAGCCGGTGGCTCCACCGGAGATTTCTTTGTGTTCAGAGTGAGACTTTATTATTGCAAGATGTGGCCTCTCAGGAGGCAAGTCAGGCTGAGGGGGCTTCTCAGGTTACTATACTCCCCTCCCTTCCTAAGGTGGTTAGGCCCTCTCCTTCTGTTACTAAGGCTTCTCCCAGGGGCAGGCCAGGTTTAGCTCTTCAGGTACTATGCCCGAGAAGCATATGCTTAAAATGGCAGAAGATTTGATTACTTTGATTAGGGGTTCTATGCCCCCTCCTGCTAAGAGACCTAGGGTGGAGCCTGAGCTGGGGGGTTTTGAGCAAGCTTCAGATGTTTCAGAGTCTTCGGCTGAAGACTTGCAGGAGTACTCTCCTTATTCTGATTCTGATGTGGATGGATGATTCTACTCCTTCTGCTACTCCTCCTGAGGATTTTTCTTTTTCTGAAACTCTTCATTCCATGAGGGAGCATTTTAAGTGGGAAGGTCAGGACTTCTCTGATTCCAGGAAAAGGCTTAGGGAATTTCTGTTTTTACCCCAGCATAGGCCTTTGGCTATACCTCCTGTTTTGGATGTAGTGGAAGATGTTTTTACAGAGGCTTCTCTTAATCCTGATTCTTTACCTCCTGCTCCTGTTAAACCGGATAGGTATTACAGGGTGCCTGACGTTCACAAGTATCTGTTTAAAAGTCCTAGGGCAGACCCAGAAACTGTTAGCCAGGGGCCTAAGGGTGTTAAGGCTTCTGTTAAGAATCCGGTTCCTACAGATAAGGAGGCTAGGGCCTTGGATAGATGGGGAAAGAAAGTTTATACTTCTTCCACTCTTGCTATAAGGGCTCTGAATTGCCAGTTTCACATGTTGAAATACCAAAACTATCTCCTTTCACAATTGAAGTCTAAGGTTGATGCTCTGGCAGTTGGTATTGATTATAAAGAGTTGCAAGATTTAGTCCATGTTTCTGAACAGGTGGGTAAGCATTCTTTGCAATGTGGTTTTGATGCTGTACAGGCCTCGTCTAGGGTGGCTGCCACTGGGACTGTTCTTCGCAGGCACGCCTGGCTGAGGGATCAGAATTTGTCTGAACATGTTAGAACAAGGATTTTAGATGCTCCTTTACAATCTGACGTGTTGTTTGGGCCTCCTGTTGAGACAGTCTTAAAGAAAATGGAAGACAAGGCTAAGTCTATGCAGACTGTTAAAGATTTTTTGCAAGTCCAGCCTCCAAAGTTTAGTAGAAATTGGCCTACTAAGGGGTGGACGTATCCTTCTTATGATTCCCAGTCTAGGGGTAGATCTAGACGGGGTAAGGGCAGAGCTCAGGGCTCTTTCCGGCCTAGAACAGGGAGTTCTCCTGCACAGGCTTCGGGTGAGGGCAGGGGTCAGTCCTTTCGTAAACAGACCCAATGACCTACCTTTTCAGCTGCCAGAGCCTGCTCGTCTGGCAGCACCTTTGGGAGGAAGGTTGGCACTCTTCAAAGAAAATTGGAGTTTAATTACCCAGGACAGATGGGTATTGGATATCATACACCACGGCTACAGGTTTTATTTCCATACCTTGCCTCCTTTCACAGGCATGCCAGACGTTCCTCCTCAACAAAGAATAGAGGCTCACAGACAGGTTTCTCTGTTGCTCCAACTGGGGGCCATACAGCCGGTCCCTCTGCCAGAAGTGGGCCTAGGATTTTATTCTCGCCTGTTCCTAGTACCGAAGAAGGGGAACACGTGGAGACCAATTTTGGATTTATCTATCCTCAACACTTATCTGGACATTCCCAAGTTCAAAATGTTGACGTTGCAGCAGCTTTTACCTCTGCTGGGCAAAGATCATTGGATGGTAACTTTGGATCTCAAGGAGGCTTACCTTCATGTTCCTATCAGACTCAGTTGCAGAAAGTATCCGCGTTTTCGAGCTGGGACTTCTCACTATCAGTTCTCTGCATTGCCCTTTGGCTTATCTACTGCGCCCAGTGTGTTCACGAAAGTTCTGGCTCCAGTGATAGCTTTCTTCAAACTAAAAGGAATACAGATCTATCCTTATTTGGACGACTGCCTGATTCTGGCTCAAGGAAAGGAAGAGCTTCTTCGTCATTTGGAGTATGTGATAGCAGTGCTAAGATGCCTAGGGAGATGCCTAGGGTATTCTGTGAACGAAATAAAGTCCAGTCTAGTACCCTCTCAAGACATGTGCTTTCTGGGTGTGAGACTGAATACAGCAGCCCAGATGGCCTTTTTAACCCCGGACAAACAAAACAGTCTATCCCTTTACTTCCATCAACTATCTCATCAGTCCGGGCTGACTGCAAGGACAGTCCTTCAAGCCTTAGGGTTCATGGCATCTTGTATTCTGGTGCTTCCCAATGCCAAACTGCATATGAGGAAGCTACAATGGTATCTCAAAAATGTATGGACACAGCACTGCCAGGATCTGGACACTGTCATTCCAATAATACCTTGCATTCAGAAGGAATTTTGTGGTGGGCTCAGGAATGTCACCTAAACAAGGGACTCTCTGTGACCCGGCCAGAGGCAAGTCAGATTTTAACGACAGATGCCTCAGACAAAGCTTGGGGAGCTCATCTGAATGGAAAATGGATACAAAACAAGTGGCCTGTCAGACTACAACATCTACATATCAACATGAAGGAGATGTTAGCAGTCCAGTTTGCATTAATAGCTTTCAAGGAATTCCTTCTTCCTGGACAGGTGTTGATTCTAACAGACAACACAACTGTCATGTGGTACATCAACAAGCAAGGGGGAACATTCTTATCCTCTATGCAGGCAAACAATGATTTTGTGGGAGACTGCTCTCAGTTTACAGCTCAATCTTCAGGCAAGGTTTCTGCCAGGAGCACAGAACTCCTTAGCAGATGTGTTGAGCAGACGAATTATGGATCCCCACGAGTGGAAATTGGATCCTCATGTATTTCAGAAATTGACAGTGTCATGGGGAACTCCAGACATAGATCTGTTCGCTTCTCCACTAAACCATCAGCTGCCAAAGTTTTGCACAAAAAGGTTTCATCCCACAGCTTGGAAAGTGGATGCGCTGTCTTTCAATTGGAGCAATCTTCATGTGTATGCCTTTCCACCTCTGCCTCTCCTCCCAAAGGTACTTCTGAAGGCCAGACAGGACAAGCCAAGGATGATTTTAATAGCTCCAGATTGGCCTCGACAGCACTGGTACCCATTACTGGGAAGTATAGTACGGAAGCCTCCATGGCCTTTGCCTTCGATTCCACACCTGTTGTCACAGGAAGACAGCCATTTGCTCAATGTCAAACTTCACACTCTCCACCTCACAGCCTGGCATATTCTGTTTTGAACCATAAAAGGTCTCAACTTCCACAACAAGTTTTGAATGTGATTTTGGAAGCTAGAAGGCCTAGTACAAGGAAAGTGTACGCAGATAAATGGAAGAGATTTTTATTTTGGAGTGCAGCAAAGGATTTTGATGTTTCTGAGCCTAATTTAAGTGTGGCTCTTCAATATCTTACTGAGTTACTGGACAAAGGTTTGTCCTTCTCTTCTATTAAAGTTCATGCTGCAGCAATTTCAGCTCACTATGATTGCGACCTGCCATTGTTTTCTCATCCTTTGTTCAAGCAATTTCTCGGAGGGGCAAAGAATATCAGACCCCCACGAAGAGCTCCTACTCCTGCTTGGGATCTCAATTTTGTGTTGGAGAAACTCACTCTACAACCTTTTGAGCCTGCAGCTACTGCTGAGTTGAAATATTTATCATGGAAGACTGCTTTTTTATTGGCCATTACCTCTGCAAGAAGGGTTTCTGAATTGCAGGCCCTTATGGCAGTTGAGCCTTTCTTGATTTTCCATAAGGATAGGGTATCATTACGTACTAATCCTTCCTTTATGCCTAAGGTGGTTTCTAGTGTGGCTTTAAACCAGACTATTCATTTGTCTACTTTTTATGCAAATCCCCAGAATAAAGGGGAAAAGATTTTGCACACTTTGGATGTACACAGGCAGTTGCGTTATTATTTGGACAGAACTAAAGGGTTCAGGCAGTCTCAGCAGTTGTTTGTTTCTTTTGCTTTGAGTTCTCAGGGCAAGCCTGTGTCAAAACATACTATTTCTAAGTGGATTGGGTTTTGCATTGCTTTCTGTTATTCCCATCATGGCAAGGAGGTTCCAGCTGGGATTAGGCCTCATTCCACTAGGGCTACTGCCACTTCCACAGCTTTTGAGGGAGTGGCAACCAAGGATATTTTAGAGGCAGCTACTTGGAGTTCTGTGCATACCTTCTCTAGGCATTATCACCTGCCACTTTACTCTAAGTCCAGGGCTGGTTTTGCCACTGCGGTTTTGCAGGGCATTTTGGCAGCTCCTGCTTCCTTATAGTTAGCCATCCTCCCTTATCTCTGCTTTGGGATTCTACCCAAGTGTTAGGACTGCAGCAATGTGAGATGAAGAACACAGTACAGTTTTGTACCTACCATAAATGTAGATGTTCGAAGATCCACATTGCTGCAGTCCAATTTGCCCTCCCTCCTTCCCCTCTGTACTTGGAGGTGGTTGTGTGGGTTGAGTTGTACATGTTGTGTGTATTATATCTATTGTACATATAGTTAGTGCAAGGGTGGTTGGTTATTTGTTTGTTGTCTTTTGGTTTTGACCTTTCTTTTTAAGGTCTTCTGACATCTAGGGCAAGAAAAGACTGAGGATATGACGCCGGTCATGCGCATTTGTGTCCTGACGTCAGTTAAATGCGCCATGACCGCAGTCAGCCTTATACTTTGATATTCGGGCCGACCGTGGACAGCGGACTACCCAAGTGTTAGGACTGCAGCAATGTGGATCTTCGAACATCTACATTTATGGTAGGTACAAAACTGTACTTTTTGGTTGCTGCAGTAAAGTTCTATAAGAGTCCCAGTTTTTTTTTTTCTTTTTTTTTTTTTTTAATATTTTGCTGTATAGGAGGGTCAAATGAATATGGTCAATGATAACACCTAGAAGTTTGGTTTCCTGCACTATTTCTATGGCAGTGTTGTCAGATGCAAGGATGTTGAAATGATCAATGACAAGGGAGGTGTGTTTGGGATGAGAGTACTAGTTTTTCTTTGGATTAAGAAAGATTTGGTCATTTCTTAGCCAGGATTCGAGTTTTTGAGTAGTTCTGGTAGTGATTGAGCCGTGCAGATTATGGTGGAATCAGCATATTGAATCAGGTTCCCAAGGTGAGAGGCAGTGTGAAGGTCATTTGTGAAAATGTTGGAGTAGGGGTCCTAGGATGGATTTTTGGGGAAATGCAGTAGGGTTGTGGAGAGAGGGTGAGAGTTTGTTGGACCATTTTCACTGCTTTGTTTACAATCCTTGAGTTAGCTCAAACTATTTTACTGTTATGTGAGAAGCCTAAGTTAGTGTGTTCTGAAGTAATAGGTGAGACACTGTCAAAGGCCATGGAGAGATCAAGGAATACTGAGGCTGTACAGCATCTTGCATCTTTGTCCTTGTTCATGGTGTCTGTAAAAGATGATAATGGGGCTGTATCTGTGCTGAGGCTAGGTTGGAAGCCATGTTGGGTTTTGGTTAAAAGATGATTTTGCAATAGATGTTGCATTGCCTGCTGATGGATACCTCTCTCGAATTTTGGCTATGGGTGACGAGATAGATGTAGGACGGAAATTGGATGGATCAAAAGAATTGCCTCCTTTTGTGGATGGGGATGATGTGAAATTGTTTCCATATGGTAGGTACTTCTGATTCGGGCAAAGACCTATTTAGAAGGATACTGATTGGGTAGGCAACTGAGTTAGCAACCGGTTTGAGGTGGTATGTGGGGAGATTTCAGCTGAGGTAGAGCAGGGTTTTAGTTTTTGTAGCAATTTCGTAATGGTGTCAGTGGGTATGGGCTGAAATGAAAATGGGGTTTGAGATTTGGGGGTTAGTAATGACATGGTTAGAAGTAGATGGTGGCCTGGGGTCAGTGTCTGAATAGGTTGAAGGGTGGGGGGTTCCAGCATTAGGGGTGTTGGTTAGTAGGTCTGAAACTGATTTTTATGAAGTGTTTGTTAAAAGTTTTCAGGCGTTTGTGATGGAGAGGTATCCTGTGATAGGGTGTGCTCTCCATATCTTCCAGGGTTAAGTAGAGAAGATATGGAGTGCCAAAATTTACTGGGGTTGATTTTATGCTGGAATTGAAGCTGGGAATATGACTCCTCTCTGATTTTAGTTTGGTCACTTTGTTACGCAGTGTTTTGAAATTAACATGATTTTGTTCATTTTTGTTTTGTTTCCAGGTTGACCGGGCTAGGTCCCTTTGCTTAATCAGGTGTTTACATTCCTTAGAGAGCCATGGCGCTGAGCTCTCTTATTTTTTTATTTATTTATTTTTTAATATATTCTTTCCATACAAATGGGAGCTAGTGTGTGAAGGAAGGTGTTTATTAAAGTATAGTACAGCATCATTAAGGGGCAGTTGTTTAAGGGGTGTCCAGTCTGTTTCCTGTAGGAGATGTATGCTAACATACAAGTTCCGAACTGATTTTATGGTGTGTACTCTTAGTTGTTGGGAGTTTGTTCTAAGGGAGTAAGCTGGTAAGGTCACTCTGGGAGCTAGGCAGTGTACCAGAAGAGGGGTAATTGGCATTGTGAGATACTAGGATCCAGTTTAGGGTGGATGGCAAGTAAGATCTTTGCTGCATCTTGTTGGAGCATTGATAAGCTGAGAATAAACATGGAGATTTATACTATTTGTGGGGGAGTTTTGCCAATCTATATATTTACATTTCCTAAGATTGTTTCATGGTTTGTTTGGGATGTCCAGGATAAAACATTTTCCAGCATTGGTATATTGTTACCTGGTGAGATATGTATTACTATTTTGCAAATTCTTTTTGATGTGTTAAGGTTCAAAAAGGAGATTAGCACCTCAGCATTGGAAAAGATGGGTATATTACTGGTATAGGGTGTGATGAGTGTAGAGTGATATAGAAGTGCTATCTCCCCCCCCCCCCCTACCCACACACTTTTTTTTTTCTTTTATGTATCTCTTCTGATTATTGCAAAGTTTGGCTGTATTATTTCTGAGTCTTGTACATTGGGATGTAGCCATGTTTCAATAAGGGTTAGTATGTCAGGTTTATTTTTATCAATCCTAGCATGCGTTGGGGCTGTTGTATATATCTCTATGGTTAAGTGTAAGTATCTTTAAGTCTTTGGGGTTACTCTTGTGGTTAGGATTAGAGGGTGGGCCAGGGTTAGCATGCATAGATAGGTAATGAGGAGTGTGTGTGTGTGTGTGTGTGTGTGTGTGTGTGTGTGTGTGTGTGTGTGTGTGTGTGTGTGTGTGTGTGTTTTTTTTTTTTTTAAATTCCTATGTGAGAGTACTGTAAAGTGTTTTCATAGGTGAGGAGGCCAGTTTGTGGCTTGAATAGAATAGGAGGGGATAGAGGAAAAGCTTGGGAGGTGATGTATGTGAAGCTGTGTTTATTGGGGAGAGGGTTTGAGGAGGTTGTGTACTGGTGTGTGGGGGGTATGCAAAAGATATATAACAAGTATTATATATGTTGATTTTAACATTTTAGATGTTGCTATGTTTATGATGTCCTACTATACTTGATGCTGCTATTTATCTAAGCTTTACAAGTTATTCCTGAGCTCTGCCTTCTCAATGAATGCGGTCTACACTTTGTATAATATATGACGTTGTTGTTGCTGTTTTGTATGCACTATATTATTATAATATTAGATGCAATGCCTACCATTTAATCACTTCTGTTTACAATAGATTATTTTATGTCTATTTATTCATTTATTTTAGGTCCAATTATTAGAGTAGCACTTTTGTGAATTAATCAACTGATTTTAATTGGCGTCACTATATAAGGCGCATGGATTTTATGGTTTGTTAATGATCTGAAGAAGCTACAAGCTAGTGAAAGCACTTATCGTCTGTCATTTTAACTAATAAACTTGGTATACATGTTATTTGGACTACTTCCAGCATTCTTTGAACGAACAGTAATTCTCCCTCTCTATCACCGCTTGCTTAAATTGGTAATGTAACAAATAAACTATTAATCAAGCAAGCGTGCTTTTAGCGTGTAACCAGGAAACTGTTATTTCTTTGATCTTGCAGTTTGTGATGAGGATGGGTGGGGTTTATGTGAGGGTGGGGTTTATGTGATTGGTCAGTGGTAAAATTATGTTGCAATGCTAGTTTGTGTGTATAGTAGAAGAGTAGGTGCTAAGCCTGGAGTTGCCTTAAAATAGTTTTGAGGTGGTGGTTGTATTGTGTTGGTAGAGTAAGATGCGTAAAAATGTGTAGTAGTGGGCATGTGAGTTCAAAGGGGATGGATGCAAGGGGATGGATGCAAGGGAGAGCAGACAAGTTTGGCTAAAGTGTGCAATGTGGGTGTGGACAGGGTTGGGTTGTATGCAGTTGGATCATAGGAATGAGGGGGGGGGGGAGTGGCTTGCTTAGGATAAGAGTAGAGGTGCTGGGGCAGGGGAGCGGAGTGAGCAGAGCGAACTTGAACAGGAAGAACCCTAAACCATCAGTGAGGTAGGATGTTCATGCATACAAAAGAACTCTAAATGCGTGTTTTGAGTCACTGCATCTAATTTTAATATTTTTGGGCTATTCGGTGTCTTTCCAGGGATATGTTACACTGATAAGTGAAATATGCTGAAGTGTTAATGCTGCTTCACCTTCAGCAGTAAAAAGGCCTAGGAGTGTGGGTGAATGAGTGGGGGGTGGGGATATCCTTCCAGCAGATTAAACACTACAAAACAATGCAAAGTAGACAAGTTATTTGCATATTTCCTTACATGGGTTTAACTTTAGTTGTTGCTTGTGTACTTCTTGCCAACTGCAGGTGAAATTCAGCTGTGCAAATTCTTTAGATAGTGCGAAAGGATAAGTGAAGTCTGACGGCTGCTGCTGCAGAAGGAATATGTGCTTGTTTCACTTTTTGTACAGTGAAAACTGCTGGATGGAGACTCGTACTTGGGACATGGGGTAGTGAAGTGACTCTGAACTTGGAGCCACAGCTGCAAATTTAGTGGGAGAACAAGCTGTGATGCAGGGAGGAGCATTCAATTCCTTGAGAGGAAAGCAACCCCCCCCCCCCAGATTCTTTGCCACCATAAACAATCGGTGAGGTAGGATGTTCATGGATCAAAAAAATGAATAAATGGATTTAAAACAAAGGAATACTAAACTTCTGGTATAAAAAATAATTTACACTTATTTTCAGACTGACTTTTTTTTTTTGTTTGTTTTTTTTACTGAAAGGAGGCTGGAACCTGTTCGTAATGGGCTTTGGGCTTTTGTGCTCAGTGCTGTATTTTTCTTTGACTGGTCAGTTGGTCTTTTAATATGGGAGTATGAGGAGTCGTACCTCAAGTTCTTGGCGCACAAAATGTAGACACAACCTAAAATGTGGGGGTGGGGGCCAAAGCCCTCAAAATGGGAAAAGATTTTAAATTCTCAAACTTGGAAAGTTACTAGAAGAATAGTTTTGTGTTGGCAAGTATTTTCTGAAGGATATGAAGTGTGAAATTTGTGTGTTATTTGGTGCCTTCAATCTTCAGTGATTTGCAGAATGCCGCATGTTGAGGAGTAGAATAAAATGAGGCAAATCTGGACAGTTAAGGTGTGTGGATTAGTCATTCTTGTTGACCAGTATAAATGGAATACATAGTTCATAAACTTTAAAATCTGTATTCGGTATATACATGCATTACATGGTGTAGCATTATTGCAGTTTGTAGACTGTTTTCATTTTGTAAGTCTTACTTAATATGTAATTTTTTTTTCCCCAGAAAAGTATAGAATGTGACTTGTGTAAACAAGTGATCACACTGGTGGGTAATTTCATCAAGGAAAATGGCACAGAGGTATGTTTAACTTTTATTTTATATACAGTATGGTGTAGTAAAACTGTATACAGTACTGTGATTTAATTCATGTGAGGCTCTGCTACATTCATGGCCACGCTTGTTTCGTAATGCTGGCACTTCTCCCAAGTTTGCATTCCCCCCCCATCTCTGTTCACTGTTCTCTGCCTGGCCTTAAGTTCACATTGTCTTAAACATACCTTTTAATGGGAAAACTCCAACCTAAAATTTAAAATTTTATTTTTGATTTGCTATTCTGTGCAGTAGTAAATGCATTGGAATATTCTGATACCCCAAAATGGCCATAGTAGAGCACTGCCATAATGAATGTTTCTTTTTTATAGGTTGATAGGTGGGTACTAGGCTATCTGCCCGAAGGCATTTATAAGCCTAGCCAAAATGTGTTGGCTTTTGCCGTCCCCTTAAATTAGTTCCCTGTGCCTCTGTCCAGCAGAGTCACTGAAGTGATCCCCGAGGTAAACTGTTTCCCATCCACTTGTCAAGATTTCTTTTGAAGAGTGTTGGCAAGGAGCTCTGCCTAATGTAGATTGGGATCTTGTTCCAAAGCATGGGAAGTCTCTGGGACAGGAATCTATCCCTCCAGCACATCCTATTTATTGTTGTGGTAAGGTTTAGATCCCTAGAGCATGTGGCTCGAGGGGATAATGTTTTCTTTAGGTGGAGCATGTCCATCAATTCTGGGTTGGACATAGCCTTGTATGTCAGGCAGAGATCACCTCTGAGTAGGCGGTATGCAACGGAGTACAACTGAAGTTTCTTCAGTCGAGCTGCATAGGGCATCTGTTCGATGCCATTGATCCTCTTGGTGAGGTACTTCTGTGGTCTTTCTAGCTGTTGCAGGTGTCTTTAAGGTACATCCCAAATGGGACATTGTACTCTAAGAAGGGTCTGACGAGTTAGTAGAGGGGCCCAATGACCTCTTTGATGTGGATGCAAACCCTTTTGTGATTAGGTGGGCCACATAGAAGGATTTTCTAACCACTTTGGCAATGTGATTATCAAAAGTGAGATTATCTACTTGGGTCCCCAAATCCCTTATTACGTCTTCCGTATTTAGGTGACTGCCACCTATGTGGTAGTTTGTGGGTACTTTTTTCCAAAGGGGATGGCTATGCACTTTTTGGCATTTAGCTTGAGACCATGATTTTGACACCAGGTATCACTAAGTGAGACCCTTTTGGAGGATGTCCGTCATCCGGAGAGTCCATTATAGCTCCTAGTTTACAGTAGTCTGTGAACTTGGTCAGCCATAGTCCTCTTGTGTTTGCCTGTACCTCTGAGAAGTGTATGCCGAACAGGAGGGATCCTAGGACTAAGCCCTGAGGAACGCCACTTCTAACCGGTTTAGAGGCTGACCTAGCTCCCGCAACTGTCACCATGTGGGTTCTGTCTGTGAGCCAGTTGGCAACCCATCTTGTGATACAGGAGTTTATGTTCAGGCTGGTGAGCTTGTCTAGAACACCATAATGGGGAATGGTGTTGAAGGCCTTAGCGAGGTCTAGGTAGGCTGTGTACCACCTTTCCCTCCTCTATAGCCTTGGTAATTGTCTCAAAGTTCACCATGTTTAGGAGGCGTGATCTGCCCTTAAAGCCAAACTGGGTAGGGTCCAGTGTTTGGAGGTTCCCAATGTCTCCATTATTGAGTTCCATGATGATGCGCTCCATAGCCCTGCAGACCAAGCTAGTCAGGCTTCTAGGGCAATAGTTCCCATGGTCTGTTGTGGCTCCACCTTTTGTGGAGCTGGATAACTGTTGCTGTGCGCTGCTTTTGGGTATGTAGCCTGTGGAGAGGCTGAGGTCGAACAGTGTGTTTAGTTGAGGGTTTAGTTCCTCTGAGCTTGTGTAGGATGCAACCTGGGACACTGTCCGGTCCCATTGATGCTGAGTTTTTGGCTTTGGAGAAGGCTGTTTTAACCTGAGTGTCTATGATTTCAGGGACTCTACATTCTTCTGGTATGGTTATGGGTCCTTTTGGGGGTGAGATGAGGGTGAAGTTTGTGCTGAACCAGTCTGCCAGGATGTTGGCGATATCGGTTGGTTTAGTGTATTTTGTGCCATTCTGCACCAACTCTGAGCAGATCTGAGCATTGTCACTTGGATTCTTCACATAGCTAAAGAATGCCTTGTGGTTATCTATGGAGTCCTTGGCAATTTTTCAAAGCTCGCCTTGGATGATTTTGAGGTATCGTAGTTTCTTGCTGATACTGATCAGGTAGGTCTTCCTTCTTGGGATTTTACTCTTCTGTACTAGTTTCCTCCTTCTATTGTATAGCTTGTTTATGGTAGGGGTCCACCAGACTGGTATCCTTTTCTTGGAGGAGTGAGTCTTGGTTTTGCTTGGGATGGCACGATCCATGCATTTTTGTAGCTGCCCGTAGAATGCATTAGTAAAGGATTTTGCAGCTTGGACAGTGTTATCCTTCAGCATGGGGGCTTTGAAACTTTCCACTTCAGTCTTAAATAACTTGAAGTTTGCTTTAGAAAAGTTTTTCATGGTGGCTTTCTTCGGGGGAGGGGGCGGAATATGGATATCCAAAGTGATTTGTTTATGGTCAGATCTAACCAGCGAGGGTTTGACCTTTGTGGAACACTGGTCGCACATGTTGGTGATGACCAGGTCCAATATGTTGTCACTTCTGGTGGGAGTGTTGACCAGTTGAACCAAGGTTTATAAATTCTAGGAAAAGTTGGGCAAGGGAGTTAGTACTTGTAGTTCTCCAGTTAATGTTTGGGTAATTGAATTCACCCAATATTGGGGTGTTTGGTAGAACCTGTGTTTCCCAGCATTTCCAGAAACGCAGAATGGGGGTCCTGGGACATGGTGATCTGTAGCAAGCTACAATTTGAATTGCAGTTTTGCCCATTGTTAGTTGCACATGGATGATCTCAGACGCATCGTACTGTGCCACTATCCTGGAAGTGTGGGTATCCTTGATGAATATGGATATGCCCCCGCCTTTTGTGTTTCTGTTTGGGTTCTGTGGCTGAAATGTATGGTATGAGTTTTAACCTGGTAGTGCTGCCGTGTTCTCTGGAGCCTTAAACCAGGTTTCTGTTACTGCACATATATTGATTTTTCTCCATACTGAGGAATGCCTTGAGTGTGTGCATTTCGAGGTTTAGACTTCTGGCATTGAGTAGCATTACCCTCAGTTTTTTTGTTACTTGTGCTGTTTACGCCAGTGGGTTTGTCTTTTGAGCCTTGCCTAAAAAAGGCACTATGGGGGTGGCAAGAGCCTTGGCAAGTATTCAAAAGCCTAAGGGTGACAGGTGCAAGCCATCTCTAGCGAAACAGCGTGGCTTGTCGAGCATGTCATCCCAGGTGGACAGACACTGGATCCCCTTTGAATGACACCAGAAACTTAGCCAATCGTTTAAATCTAATTTTTTCTTTATACCGTGGTATCATTCTTGGTGAGGGCAGGATGCTGCTCACAGTCAGGGTCATACCGGCCTGGGCTACATGTTTAGAGCTCTTCCATGTCTCCATGTAGTCCAGGGAGGTACGGCTCAGGTTATTCACACCAACATGGACAGTGACACTCATATTTGTACTTGCTCTGTAGTGACCTGAGTGCTTGTGTTATGTGGCAGATCCTGGCACCAGACAGGCAGCTAACAGTGACCTTTTCCTTATTCAGCCTAGTGAGTGGGACGTCAGTGTGCCTGACTATAGTCCCCTATTACTAGTATATTGGGTATGTTATTTTGCCTTAAGGGCTGTGATTGCATGGCTCACTGGTTTTGTGAAGTATGTGTTTCATGGTTTGTGTTTGGGGGTGGAGGTTGCTTGGATGTTTGCTTTGGAGGTCTCTGGTTTTGCAGATTTTTATTTAGAGCCTAGAGTACGTTTTCATGCATTTGTATTTTTTGCCGGTGCTGGTTTTAATGGGTCTAAGACTGGTGGTGTGATGCAAGTATTTCCCTCTTAACTGTCTGATCCAGTCTTGGGTTGAGAGCTTAGCCTCTAGTTTGGCTATATAACTGCATCTCTCGCATGTATTAGTGTTTGGTGGTAGGAGGAGGGGGGTTTCTGTGTACATGAGGCAGTTTTCCCATTCAGTTCTGCTTTTCAGTGCAAAGTTAGGTCCCTGTTGTGTGGAAGACTGTTACGCTTCATACACCCACAATAACTGGAGTTAATACCATTATGTGGTCGTTGAAAGCAGAATTGGTGCGTCTTGAGACTCTCCTCTGGATATTACAAGTTTATGAAAGCTTTCCACGGTCTGTTTAAATATTCTGTAAAATTTTAAAATTTGTGCTCATTTGTCTTCGATTCTAATTCTTGCTGGGTGTGATTTTTGCACTGCTTCCTCATGGGTTTTTCAGAGCTATAAGGTTAATGACTGGTTTAGGGCATGTGCTAAAATGTTTCTAGTAATGTGGGTACTACCAGCATTTCACTTATTAGTTTATTGTGCAGTGTAACTCTGCAAACTCTTAAGGAAAGTTTTATTTTAGCTGTTCTTGGCACTTGCATAATTGTGGCAAGATATGTCTTGCTGTGTGAAGTTGTGGGCATTGTCGAGCAGTAAAAATTACAGAGCCTTGTTTGTCTAGGTCATGCAGATTGAATCTCATTTTTTTCTGAGACACGAGATCTAACTATGAGAAGAGGGTAGAAAGTACAGTTGTGCAAGTTAAACTTGGCATAACCTTAATGTCTGTTTGATCACTAGTATAGTAGCTCTGTGGGTTCTAGCCTGCCAAGGATGTAATGACCGGCCACCTTACAAAACTTCAAGACCACTTCCAAGTGCCCAAACTGTCAAGCAGCTGTAGTTTGTCTGACTAAAAGACAAATATGGGGGCAAAGCCCATGAGAGCTCTCCTATCAGGAATGTCTTAATAGGAATGGAGTACTTGTCTTTATTAGCTAAACTTGAACACTGAATTACCTCCTGTAGGTACCTCAATCTGACAGAACGCTGAAACAAGAGGCACCCTAGGGCCACGAAAGATAGAAGCTTTTAACATGGGGGGGGCTCCGTCAGTGGTGTCACTAGGATATTTCTAAGCTTTCCTACTAGAAAAGAGAGGCTGAGCCCTGAAAGAAACAAAAAAACCTAAATGTTCACAGCTTGGCATTAAAAAAAAAGGGGGGGGGGCTGGAGGGGAGTAGCTACTGCAGCACTGATCATTTGAACATGTATTGCAAGTTCAGTTTACATAACTGCAATATGTCTTTGCTGCTGTAGTCTCTCTCCATATGGGTAGATTACATCTAGGGGGTGTAAGGAGAAGCGTCCAGAAGAGTCTGAAGAATGATCTAGCAAAGCTTGGTCTGAACATGGAGAAGGAATTGAGCTTAGTGCTTTGTAAAAGTATATACAGCAGACCAAATAGCAGCTTCTAGCCTATTTCAAGAATACAACCCTCTTCAGAAAGCCATAGCCCTGTTAGAGAGAGCTTTAATGCTTCCTAGAGTAGATTCTTTATACTGTCCATAACAAAAATGTAATTGCTTTAGACAGCCATTTGGAAATGGCTCTGTTTTTGACATGGATAAGTTAATAAGGAACAACCTAAGATCTGAGTGTGGTTCTGTCAAGATGTAATATCAGAGTTGTCTCTGGACAGTAATTTCTCCCTCATGTTTGGCTTTGGTAAAGGAAAAGTGGGAGATGAATAATTTGGCTCCAAGTAACTTGGATGTCATTTCAGGCACACAAGAAGAATTAAGTTTTCAAAGAAACCCTATCCTGTAGAAAATTAGGTAAGGTTGACTCTCCAACAAAGCTTGTAGCTCTGATATCTTAACGGCCGGGCAGTCTGATTTCCATGTTAAAAACCTCAAGTCAGCCAGATTAGTTGGTTCAAATGGAGCAAGTAGTATCTTAATTTTGTGTTACAGAAGCTCCCAAGGAGGGGTTACTGGCTTACATGGTAGCCTTTTATCCCAAACCCCTTTCAAGAACATTTTTGCATGAGACTGCCTTGAAAAGAGGATCAGTGGGCAGGCATGTGTAAATGCTGATAAGACCATGAGAGAAGAATGAGAGGTGATGACATTATTGCAAAACCAGAGAACATCCAGCCCCGAATGGGTGCTGGCTAGGTTTGCACCAACTGGAAAAGCTTTTTTCCATTTGCTAGTGTATGATTTTCTGGTGGCAGGCTTTCTTGCCTTCATTAGTACCTACTGCACATCCTCTGTAAACCAGGTGCTTAAAAGGAATTGTGACCTTACTGTTCAGGTCAGCTGAATGATTGTCTGGGTATGTCAAACACCCCCTGTTGTGAGTAGGTTCAGTTTGTGAGGAAGTTTGTAGCAGTTGCTCCTGGCTATTTCTGAAAGGGAAAAACCCACAATTGCCTAGGCTAGAAGGGAATCCCCTTAATAGTCTTGGAAGACTCTTGAATCTTCAGAATTACCCCTGGCTGTTAGCATGCGTTTTCACTATCCGTCTTCCAAGGTGGTCTTTTGTATAGAGTCCTGGAGCAGAATCATTATGATCAGAGGAGACAGTTACTTTAACTCCCCACAGATGTATCAAATGTTGGAAGCCCCCCCCCCCGATAGTTTCCTTTTATGATGTGCCCTGGACCTGCTCATTTTGTATGGCATGCAGTTTTGCTCTTAAGGGAATGTAGGATACCTTTTCAGAGAGACTGCTTTGAAGCTTTATCTGCAAATTGGGTACGACCTGTTTCCCCGTTACTTGTTCATGTACCACATGACACTAGTATTGTCTGAAACCACATTTGACGAGGTCCCTGGGGCCACAGATGGTTCAGAGTTGAGTGCCTTGATCAGGGCACATCTGCTAGATGTTTATGGGCTTCCATTTGTACTTTGATCATAGTGTTTCACTGTTACAGTCATTACAATTGGGTTATCTTGCTGGCAGGCTACCTGCAGTTGGCCTGAGTTCCAAAAGCTAGGTCCGGTGTTGGTTGCTGTCGCTTCCTCCCTGACATTAGTGTGCCAGGGGTATAAAAGATGCAGCCAACGCCATTTTCATCGGTCTTTCTTGCTGTGCGGTGCCCAAAGCAAAAGCAGTTTGCAAGTGCCAGTCGGCAGACTCCTGAGATTTTCAAATTTTAATTTCAGATCCGGTCTTCATTAAAGTTAGTACCCCGTTGGGGAAACTTTTTTTTCTTGCTCCAGGCAGTTGTCAGAAAAAGTTAATTGTATTTCTTGTGGGAAGCAAATACCTCAAGGATTTTCATTCTTGGTGTATTCCTTGCTTAGGCCCTGACCACGACGTTGCTAGTTGTCGGTTTTGTGCTAGATTTAACCAACGCACTATTAAGCATCAGAACGATTTTGCATTTCATTGTTTTGACAGATTTAACTATATAATGATGTCTGAGCAACCGACTACCAGAGTTTATAAAAAGCGCAAAGATAAGGACAGGCATCCGAGGTCCAAAAGCAACGACTAGTCTTCTGCTAGGACTGTCGCCGGTAACCCCTGACGCCTGCTACCTCAAAGCCACAGGCCGCTTCAGATTCACACATGGAGCCAACTAGGCCGCTGGAAACTCAAGGTATTGGACACTTGGAAACTATTCCCTCAGATGGGTCCAGAGCCGCTGAGCAGGCATCTGCTTCTGAGGGTGTTTTCAGGCCTACACAGTTATATGTGAAACCAACGTCCGCTTCAAAGGCAAAGACTAAAGCAGCTCTAAAGACACAGAAACAAGTACAGCATTCTCCTGGACAGGCCTCCATGCCTAAAAAAGATGCTTAAAATGGCCGAAGACCTAATTACTTTGATCAGAGGTTCCCATCCCCCTCCTGATAAGAGACTAGAGAGAATATGCATCTTCAGATCAGGTTTCCATTTCCTCTTCTGACCAGGAATATTCTCTTCCTCCCTATGAGGATTCTGATGCTGAAGAATCTATTCCTTCAGCCTCTCCTCCTGAGGATTATTCTTTTTGGGGAAACCCTGCATACTATTGAGGGAGCATTTCCACTGAGAGCCAAGATTACTCTGAATCCAAGAAAAGGCTCTGACTTCCTTTTATTACCTCAGCACAGGCCCCTTGCTATCCCTCCTGTTTCAGACATCGTAGATTATGTATTTACGGAGTACGGACTGTCTCCTGACTTTGCCACCAGCTCCAGTTAAGCCAGACAGATACTACAGGGTTCCAGATTCGCATAAATTTCTTTATAAAAACCCCTGCTGCAGACCCAGAAACTACCTCACAGGGTCCCAAAGGGGTCAAGGTGTCCACTGCAAAAAAAAAAAAAACCCTATACCCTCTGATAGGGATTCAAGGGCCCTGGACAGATGGGGGGGAAAAAGATTTATACTTTTGCTACCTTGGCTGTAAGAGCTTTAAATTGTCAATTTCATATGCTTAAATATCAGCAATATCTAGTGTCACTGCTTAAACAAAAAATGTTGACAAATTCAGAATGTGCATTAAACAAATGCAGGATTTACTGCATGCTGCTAAACAATTAGGAAAGCATACTTTGCAATGTGGTTTTGATTCTCTCTAGAGGCTTCTTGCAGGGCTGCTGTTGCAGGTTCTGTCATTAGGAGACATGCATGGTTAAAAGAACAGAATCTGCCTGATCGTGTTAAAGCAAAATTATTAGATGCTCCACTACAACAGGATACCTTGTTTGGTGTTACAGCGGAAGAGGTTTTGAAGAAAATGGAGGACAAAGCTAAATCTATGCACTGTCAAGGATTTCTTACAGGTACAGCCTCCCAGATTTAGCAGGAACTGGCCTGCAAAGAATTGGTCCTTCCTAGTGTCAGACAGGCCACAAAGAGGTAGATACAGACGCCCCAGAGGCAGATCACAGCCCCAAGGCTCATACAAGCCTAAACAATGGGGTGCTTCAACCTCCAAAAGCGGAGAAGAAAAATCACAGCCATACAGGAAACTGTCTTAGTGACTTTCCCCTGGCAACTCTTTTGGGGGGTAAACTAGCACTTTTTGCTCAAAATTGGCACATGATCACGCAGGACAAATGGGTCTTAAATATCATATGCCAGGGCTACAGGTTCCATTTTCACACCCTGCCAAGGCCAAATGGCATGCCAGACCTGCCACGCAATCAATGGGCAGAGACACAAAAACAAGCCTCATCCCTCGTGGACATGAGGAAGAGCAGCAAGAGCAGGGATGGGGATTTTACTCAAGGCTATTCTTGGTGCCCAGAAAGAACAAAACTTTGAGACCAGTACTGGACCGGTCTATCCTGAACACATTCCTGGACATTCCAAAATTCAAAATGTTAACTTTGCAGCAGCTTCTGCCCATGCTGGGCAAGAAGGCTTGGCTTGTGACTTTAGACTTAAGAGGCATACCTGCATGTCCCAATCAGACAGTCGTGCAGAAGATACCTCAGATTTATAGCTGGCTCAATGCATTACCAATTCTCTGCACTGCCCTTTGGCTTATCTACTGCGCCCAGGATTTTCACATAGTGCCTGGTACCAGTAATTGCTTTTTGCAGACCGAGGAATTCAAATATATCCTTACTTGGAGGACTGCCTTATTCAAGCAGAGAACAAGGACACTCTACTACAGCATCTGGCATTTGTAAAAACATTACTAGCGGGCCTAGGGTACGCAGTAAACGAAAAAAAATCAAAACTCGTACCCTCTCGAGATATTCCTGGGTGCAAGCTTAAATACAACTGCCCAGGTGGCTTATCTCACGCCAGACAAAGGCAACTGACTTCTTACTTTTCATGGCATCCGGCATTCTGCTAATTCCATATGCCAGACTGCATATGAGGAAACCAATGGTTTCTAAAGGTTTTGGACTCAACATTGCCACAGCCTGGCAACATTAATTACCCTCATTCCCTGCCTGCAACAGGAGTTTCGATGGTGGGCACAGGCCTGTCACCACAAGGGAAAGCCATTCACTTTACCCACAGCCGGGCAGACACTAACAACAGAGGCATCCGATTATGCCTGGGGGGCCCACATGGCAGGAAAATGTATTCAGGGCACATGGCCCGCAAGCCAGATGCATCTTCATATTAATCAAAAAGATGCTAGCTGTTCAGAATGCCCTGACAACTTTCAAGGATCTACTTCATCCAGGCAGCTACTGATAAAGACTGACAATACTACAGTCAAGTGGTACATAAACAAGCAGGGAGGCTCACATTCCTGACCCCTCTGCAGACGAGCCATGACTTTGTGGGGCACAACATTGACTTATCAAGTTCACCTGCAAGCACAGTTCCTGCCAGGAGAGATAAATACTCCGGCAGGTGAACTAAGCAGAAACCTCATGGATCCCCATGAGTGGAAACTGGATCCACAAGTCTTCAGCATGATAACAAGGAAATGGGGATGCCCAGACTTCTATTTGCCTCCCCTCACAACTGCTAACTACAGAGATTCTGCACAAGGACTTATCCCAAGCAAGCATGGAAAGTGGATGCCTTATCCTTCAGCTGGAAAAACCTAACCATATATGCCTTTCTTCCAATGCCTCTCCTCCCAAATGTACTCCTAAAAGTCAAAGAGAAGCAAAAAATTGATACTGATTGCCCAAGACTGGCCACGCCAGCACTGGTACCCAATCCTAAAGAACTTGTTTCAAGGTCCAGCCTGGACATTGCCTCAAATGCCTCACTTACTGACCCAACAAAACCAGATCCTGCACAGCCAACTCAGGACCTTAAATCTGGCACCATGGCGGATAATGTAGCCATTCAGAACACTTCTCTCTCTAAAGCTGTGATCTATGTTATTTTGGAGGCCAGGAGGCCCAGTATCAGAAAGTCTTATGCAGAAAAATGGAAGAGATTCTGTGCTTGGAACCAGACACAAGGAATTGACACGTTTTTGTATCAAATATTCCTCAGATTTTGCAATACTTAACTGAGATGCTGAGCAAAGGCCTATCCTCCATCAATTAAGATCTAATCCTCTGCCATTTCAGCCCATTACAATACAGAACCACCGGTCTTTTCTCATCCTTTAAGGCAGTGCCTCAGAGGGGCCAAAAACATAAGACATCCAAGGAGAGCACCAATACCTGCATGGAACCTCCATTATTTCTTGGAAAAACTCACACTGCCTCCTTTTGAGCCAGCCTCAACAGCTGATATAAAATTCTTATCCTGGAAAACTGCTCTGCTCCTAGCAATAACCTCTGCAAGACGAGACTGAGTTACAGGCAGTCATGGCTGTGGAACCTTTTATAATTTTCCATCCAGACAGTTTCTCTGAGGACAAACACCACATTTTTGCTTAAGGTGGTGTCCAGTGTGGCCCTTAACCAAACCATTCACTTTCCTACCTTTTATCCAAACCCACAGAACAAGGGCGAGAGACTTCTGCATTCTTTGGACATATGCAGACAGCTACGCTTCTACTTGGACAGAACTAAGTCTTTCAGAAAGACTGAGCAACTTTGTGTCCTATGCTGCAGGATCACAAGGAAAGGCCATCTCAAAACAGACCATTTCAAAATGGATAGGCCATTGCATTCGTTTCTGCTACTTGCAACATGGCAAGTCAGTGCCCAAGGGCATTGGGTCGCATTCAACCAGAGCAGCAGCCACTTCAGCAGCCTTCCTCAGAGGAGTACCACCCAAAGACATCTTAGAGGCTGCAACTTGGAGTTCAGTGCACACTTTTACAAAGCACTACCACTTGCCCCTCTACTCTAAATCCAGAGCAGGCTTTGCCACTGCAGTTCTGCAGGGCCTCATAGCCTCTCCTAATCCTATTTAGCCCCAGCCACCTATCCTCCGCTTTGGGATTCAACCCAAGAGTAATGACTGCAACAGTGAAACGCTATTAACATAATACAGTTGTGTACCTAACATAAATGTAGATGTTAGAGTGTATTCACTGTTGCAGTCCAGGTTACCCTCCCACCATCCCCCTTTTTCTTTGCTGGATCTTATTTGTACTTCTCTATTCTATACAACCTATGTGGTGTATTTGCTTGTAGATGAAGGAAATGTTTACCTTAGTGCATGCATGTTTGTTGGCATAATTTTTTTTTTTTAGCCTACCCTTTTGGGGGCACCTGACATCTGGGACAGGAAAAACTGAAGAAAATGGCGTCGGCTGTATCTTTTATACCCCTGGCCCACTGACGTCTGGGAAGAGGTGACTGCAACTGACGCTGGACCAAGACTTTGGATTTCAGGCAGACTGCGGGTAGCCTGCCAGCAGGATAACCTGAGAGTAATGACTGCAACAGTGATTACATCTACGTTTATGGGAAAGTACAGTTGTGTACCTACCCTAGTTGTCATACTGTCATAAGAGGTACACCCTGAGCAGACTAACTACAAATCTCATTTTCATTAACTGCCTGTAGCCTAATTATAAATACTGTAGCAGATCCTTTATAAATAAATTTAGTTTTCACAATTCAAATACTTTACCTTGTCCTGAAAAATACTTCTTTAAGCCTTCTTGTTGACAAATGGGACCTTTACCCACTATTTAGTTTATTTCTGGAAAATACTTATTTTCCAATTTTCTTTAAACAAATTTTTGATCTGCCCACCATCAATAGAGTATATTACCACCATCCCTAAACCATAATCTTTATATTTTATCTTATTAATCTTCTGTGGTGGTCCCATTTTTTTTAACCACATTGGGCAGTTTACTTTTCTTTTGTCCAACTTCCTTCAATTTCTCTTCTAGGACTTTTTCTGGATAACCCCTAACTGCAAATTTATCACAATTTACTTTTCTTCAGCATATCTATTACAGTCTGTTAAATCACTCACCCTTTTTAATTGTCCTAGAACAATATTAACATAATTAGGGTGCATGCTGTCCTATCTTAGATCAGCATTATTCTGAACTTATTTTAATTTTCGTGCAAAACCTATTGCACCACTTGTACACCTCAACATCTAAAAAACAAATGCAAACTTCATTATACTTCCAGTTAAGTTTAAGGTATTCGCATGCATTATTTATCTCATCTAAGAAACTTAGATATGTCAAGCCCCCTCTCCAAATTAATCATTTAATCTGCTGAGATCACTTTCAGGAATGAAAATGCAGACCCATCCTCCCTCCCCCTGAAAAGGGAAGTGAATTGCTTTTTGTCTGACTTGCTGCTTAAATGGCTGCTTATTTTGCTGAAAATTCAAAGGCTGAGTTGCTGTTTATGCAGGTTTTGTGAAAAGTAATTCAGAAAGCAAAACTGGTTAAAGTGGCTAGATGAACTGGCTGCCCAAATGTAGCATTTCTTTCTTAAAAACAAATGTAGCCTAAAAATAGAAATGTATTCCAAGGTATTCAAGAGAACCTTATGTAGTTCAATCAGTCCGCATTAAGCAAAGTATATTCTGTTGGCTGTTTTAATGGAAACTTGGTTGGTACTTTGTTTACTGTTTAACCGTGCGGAATTCAGTCTTGGTCTACTTTGACATTATGCAAATGGCAAAAATTAAATTGGTGACTACAGTTGCAGTGGGCGAGGTGTACAGGCCGCAGTCATTTTATTTAGTGGCAAGAACTGTAGCCCCCCCCCCCCCCCCCATTTAATTGGAACTAGTGGGCTGGAATGTACTTTGGTACGACCTTTGCTTATTTTATTTTACAGAAAGTGTTGTAATAGGCTTGGTTACCTGTTTTCAAGAGCCTTCTGGAAATTTCTTTGCTCCACCTTTGCCTGAACTTCCCACTTTTCTATTTCCAGTATCTTCAGTGTTGTGGACCAAAGATGAGACTGCTGCAGAATATACTAGATTTATTTTTCTTTCTTTCTGGGATGTATCATTTTAACAAACTAGCAGTACCACTAAAACTCCCAGGGACACAGTTGTACATCAAATATATTGCGTTGTCAGGTTAATAGAACCTCGCTTTATGTGACTTGAAACCACAGGACCTCAATATTGGTGTTTAAGGAATGCAAAACAATAGGATACATTTTTAAATGGACTTAAATTTACATTTAAGTTAAATGACAGATCTAACAAACTAGGTTGAAAGTTTCTTGACTTCATGGTGGAGCTGCTGATTTTTGATTCTAATATACAGCCTATCTGCATATTCATTATATTGGGGTTATTGATATGTTTCATGGCTAGCTTTAACACTGACGTATGACCATTGCGTTGTGAATATGCTTCACCCATTTTGAACTTTCCAGCAGTCTTCTGGTGCTAGTGCATATGTTTTGTTTATTTACTAGCTATCTCCACATGGCTGCACCACACTCCCTTGTCTGTCCACAGAAGAAATTGATGGCTTTAGATGGAAGTTCTGCATAAATAGGCCTGTTATATTTTTTGCTTTTTTTGTTTTTCCATAGTAACTGCAAAAATGTATAGTTGCATTTAAGTGTAAATTGACATATTGTTTAGGATAGCCAAGGCTAAGACATAGACTGAGCAGTGAGAATAGTGGATGGAAATGCTTCAGCTTTTAAACTGCTGAACATTGTGCAGCAGGAACTTCTATGTACTAACTATATATTTTTTTCTCTCTCCTCTTCACAGACTGAGCTTCTGAGTTACCTGGAAAAGGCTTGTAGCTTGATGCCTGATCCAAGCATGGCTTCTCAATGCAAGCAGTTGGTTGATGAATACTATCCTGTTATTATGGCCCTTGTTAAGGAAGAGCTGGTAAGACTAGTTCCAGACTAAATGTCAAATTTTGTTGATGGTATTCTTTATCACTTTTTTATTCACTGTTTGTATTTAGATGTGTATGCTTGAGATGCCATATACAGTCATTTCAGTTTGATTTTTTTGTAATTTATGCCAGTAATATCTAGTTCACATGCCTTTTTACATGGTGTCTGCTGGGATGCCTGTTGCACCTGGGCAGTGCCACGTTTTGGAGTATTTTCTGGCTTCTGCGCTTGATGACCCTTGGATGTATCACCACCGGTTTCAGTCTCCATTCTATAGGTGGAATAAATGTTAAGGCTTGGATTACCATGAGGGAGATGGTAGTTGTGGTGTAATGGAAGGACTGTCAGGTGCCCCTTTTCCTAATTTTGACAGGAAAAGTTGTTTTTGAAACAAAAAAAAAAAAACTTGGACACGTCTGCATTACCTGTAATACTGTTAAGTACTGGGGAGAGGGTTGCAGGATGCTGACGGGAATAAGTACAGGATATACACTGCTGTCATGCAGTGGTGGTAAGTGGTTGTAAGTGGTTATAAATAGTTTATCACTGTATTTTCAATCATTCTCTGTTAATACACATTTCAGGCTGCAAGATCTTTGGGGAATGAGGTATCCGTGCATACACCACAATCTTCTCGCACATTATTGGGTCTGAACACATTTTGGCAGAAAGTCTTTATTGTGGTATAGATGGCTGTTTGGTAGTAAATGTCTAATACTTGTTAACGTAAAGGTCTTAGTTTGCATCTTTAGGATTACCTGACTGCCTTGGAAGACTGAGTCATTTGACAACCACTCCAGTTATGGTACTAGTTAAAGGTTTTGTCTAGCAGCTGGCTGGTGTAGTGAAATGAAGCCCTGACTGTTGCACTGAAGCCAGAGGTTCGGCATTGGTGGTTTGAACTTTGCAAATGTAATCCAACCTGCAGGTGAATGGTGGTTTAAAAAGTTTTTTTTAAACTGCCAAATCATTTGAGTTTTCCTTTATTTTTCAACCTAGGTATGCCTTTGTATTTTGCCTTGGTTTATCCAACAGTTTTCAGTTCAGTAGGCATTTCAAGAGCCATCACTAACTTGGCCTTGATGTGAGAAGATGTTCACCAGATATAGTCCTTGGATAAGTAGTTTTCCTATTTCTAGCACTCTTGCATTGATGCTGCATTTTCTTTCTCCTTTTTTTTTTTTTTTTTTTTTTCCTCCTTAAAATCCTACCAGTTTATGTGGACCCCCTTCCCAGCAGAAAATTTAGTACAAAAATTTGATCTTGGATTAAATTCACCGAATGACTGTGCAACCTGTCAAAATTAATCCAAACTAGAAACTCTCTACGAAAGCTTTATTACCATCTGTCTTTCCTCTTCTCTGGAGTCCTACAGTCAGGGAGCAGAATAAGGGACATTATAGGGTCAGGCACACAAGCCACATAATTTTGAACAAGTTATTTTCAATGTATTTGTTTTCCAGAAATTAGCTTGCCAAGTGTGGTGTACTAAATCATTTTAACTTTTAATTCAGAAATTCTTTTGAAATGCTCTTGGATAGAATGGCTGTCTGTTGTGTTTTTTTTAATCCTTTTATGTTTTCTGCAGGAGAATCCTGAGGCTGTATGCAGGGCACTGCAGCTTTGTAAGTCCTTGCAGCAGGAACTGGTTAATCAGGAACTTCAGACCAACAAGATCACCGAAGCAGACTTCAGTGAATTTGTGCCACCATTCGTTGCCAATGTGCCTCTGCTTCTTTTCCCCCAGGGAGAATCAGAAACTCAGGAATCAACTCCCGAGACTCAGGTAATCGTTTTTACGGTGGTGGTCTGGATTTCCAGTGACCTTTAATTTCAAATTCTTGATTTAAGCTTCTGACATTATCATCAGTGCAGTACTAGATGAGATATGTGGGGAAAATGTCTGTATAGTGGGTGTATATATGTGTGAACATGGTGATCTGCGATTTGATTCTTGGAATGTGGTCATGGTGCTTTATAGGTATCTGAACACCTGAGCTACTGTTTTGATGTATTGGTGGAAGCATAATGTGTATGTTTTGGAAAGTGAAAGAAGAGCACGGGATGCACATTTGTGAAAGGAAGAGAGGCACAGGGTCCATATTTGTGAAAAGGACAGTTATGTTTTCACACACTGTTCTTGATGAGGTGGTAATTTGTACATAGTCCCAACACCTCAGAAGTGAGATTGAGTAGAAAAGTGTGGTAGTTTGCATCTCTTGCAAAACTTTAAAGGGTGTTTAGGTAGGGGAGTGCTCACATGAGCTAGCTTGTCCTTGAGTTGCGTTTATCTGTAAGGTGTATAGGCTGTAATGTATGCCTGCTAATGCCATTTTAAGTAGGTGAACCTACTGTGCACCACTGTGTTCAGGGGCAGCTAGGGAGCACTGTTTAATTTGTTCAGAGGTGTCCAGGTTGCAAGGGAAATTTGGATGGACTCTAATCCAACAGGATGAAGCACAGTTAACAGCTCAAAGCCCTGACCCTCCCAACTAAACTCCTCACCCAGGTCCTCTGTCAGTTAAGTTAGTCCCCCACCCTTTTTTTTTAGGATTCGTCTAGTGGATGTTTCCTATATCCTGTTGCCACATTTTCCCCCTATCCTTGGGGCAAGAGAGCCATCCATGGACAGTGCAAGATCCCTCTGCATAACCTAATCAGCCCATTTGTTTCCATGAAGAGTTTGGGGGCTATGTTGATAAGGCAGATCTGCCTGATTTTCTTGCAAATTATCCAACTATTTCTGTGTAGGCAGCTTGTTAACTTGCATTGTCTGCCAGGTAGGGGAAGGTATGAATGCTGACAAGGGGCCTTCTGTTTCGTCACTATTCTGCAGCATGATCCTGCATGGCCCCTTGGTGAGTAATTATCTAAACTTTGCTCTGCGAGGGGGGAAAGCCACCAGTTTCCTCACCTCCAGTACAGGTAAGATGGCACTGCTGTTCCAGTGTGTTCCTTTAAAAACTGTTTGAGCACTGCTCTAAAGTGTGTATCTGATTTTTGACATGGCTCGGCCTCTCTGTTCCTGCCAATATTGATCAGGAAGTATCAGGTTTGGACATTGCTGCCCCATTTTTGTGTAATGGTCGGCAAATTCTTGTCTCTTTGCTAGGCTTTTCTTTGCACTGCAGTTACCTTTTTATACCCTTCCACTTCTGGCACTGAATCTATTTTGTCTTGCCTCTCTGCCAGTTGTTTAGTGTTGCTGTCAAGTGTTAGAGCAGTGAATCTGATCTGGCTTTAGGAAAGTTACTCCTTTTGCTCAACTGCCTTGTAAATTTTATCACGATTGCACATTTAATGTAGCATCTCACTGTAGAGAGGCATTGACTGGAAAGAATTGTCATGGAATTTGACAGGTATATGGAGAGCCTCCTAATACTGGACCCATCTCAGTTTCTGCATGTTGAAGGCAGATCTCTCAACTTGGTGGACTTTTGAAAAGCTCACCAAAGCTGTGGATGAAGGTAAAACTGTACATAAAAACCTGCTTTGACCTGGCCACGGCTTTTGACACTATCCCGTACTTGGGCTTGGCAGAAAAGCGTAAACTAGAAATGACTCCTGTTGCCCTTTGGATTGCTGGCTGGCTTTCGGAATGCAGGAGATCAAAACAAAGAGAGGTTATCTTCACTAACTCAAGTCGCCTGTCCTGTTTGGCATCCGTTTCTTGGAAGTTAAAGCCAGTATTAAAGGGCGCTAGCTGACTGTTGCAGATCACAAGTTGACAAAGGGTTTGCATCCTCTTCTCAGCCCTTATACTGGCAGGCATTAACTGGTACATGCCAAAGTAAATGTTTCCCTCTAGGTAAGGGCAGCAGCTGCAGTGCTTACATATACCTTACAAAAATATTGCTAGGCTTAAGCAGTTTGCCCTACAATGTGCTGCCTGAAAGCCCCCTCACTTTACTGTTTCTTACAGACTGCTAAGGGTTGTCCTGTGTCTGACATACAAGGCATCTTTTGACCCAGTACTGACCTACACCTCAGCAAGTAATGTATCAGAAATTCTCCGTCCAGGGATTTACATCTTTTCTGTAGCATCAGCTCTGACTTTACCACCAGTGCGTGCACCTGTAAAGTACTTCTGAAGCTGTGGAAGCTGGCCAGCCATTTTATCCTTGGCAAGATATAACTCGTATAGCTAAGGCTACTACAGTAGTGATCATCCAAACATCTACTTTTATGGTAAGTTCGGCTTGCACAACTGTACCTTTTCTTTCCTAACCCAATTAAAGCGCAACTTGGACCAGTGTATTGGGAGCCTGACCTTTTTACCCTTGGGCTGACACCTTTTGTCTGTACTCTGAGGTAGTATGTAAATGCCACCCTTGCTAAAGTCTGGATATGCTCATTAAAATATCCCATGGGTATCAGAATTAAACATGCTGAACACCCTGTTTGTTCATTAGCCTGGTAATCACCTGTGAAGGTTGTGGAGGAGGGTACAAGATAGAGATGGGGTTAAAGTAGCATGTGTTGTCTTGGTGTCACTGGGAAAACGCCTATTAATTTCATAACTGGAGTTATGAAACTAATAGGGGGAAGTAGGACCGGCGTGAGCATAGTGACGTTGAGTATTAGCCTGGTAGGGAGAATATTTTCATGTAGATCACTTGTGTGAAATTTCTTCTCTAAAATTGACAAAGGAGGTGATGTCTTGGGTTTGCAGGGAGTAATTCCATGTCTCACTGAAGTGGCGGTTTGAGGTAACTGAAAAGTTATTTAAAATGAATGACAGTCTTGTTTTACTGAAGCTACCGACTGCAGATCTATGTTGGTGCCTAGTAACCAGTCTAAGCCACTTTTGAGTGATGGAACCAAAGTCTGATTAGCTGCTGTTTTTTAGTGCCTTGTAAACAGTATGTGGTTATTGCACACAAACTTTGCAGACTATTAACCTTTTTGGCAGTATATTTTTAACTTTCTTGCACAGTACTTCGTCTATATAACTGACAACACGTACAATACTGTACAGTTTACAGCTTTGTCTTTAGAGATTTCCACTACTCTGATCCAACAAGAAATCCGATCTCATCTCGCATATTTACATTCTTAGGAAAGCAGTCTTTTGGGATATCTGTCATTACTGACATTACTTGGGTATTTGCTGATGTCATACAGTCTGTCAGGAGTCTTTGCTGTTAGTTTCTGTATGAAAGCAGTGTTTCGATACTCCCTGCACTTGATATCATGCAGTCTGTTAATAAGCTCCTTTGTATTCTGTTTCAAGGTGAAATATGTAACAGTCTAGGAAGTCTGATTCTTGTACCTGGGTCCTTATCTTTAAGCATCAGGATTTTTCTCAAACTGTACCAGACTTTCATGTTAAATTTACAGATGAATGTAGTTTGTTCCATTTTTAGCTGTGAACAGTTTAAGCGTTTAATGTACAGTGGATATAAAAAGTGTACACCCCCATTAAAATGCCAAATTTTTGATACAGAAAATCCTTTCACAACTTTTCCCACCTTTAATGTGACCTATAAGCCTGTACAGTTCAATTGAAAAATCTGTTGGGGGGGGGGGGGGTATAAAAAAATAAAAAGTGCACAATAAGCTGGTTGCACAAGTGTGGACACCCTTAAACTTTGAAGCACGTTTTGATTTACTTACAGCGTTTGGTCTTATTTGGTAGGAGTCTTATCACATCTTGACTTGGTAATATTTTCCCACTCTTCCTGGGAAAAGCCCTACAAATCTGTCAGATTGCGAGGGCATCTCTTGTGCGTTTACCCCACAAATTTTCTATTGGATTTAGGCCTGGACTCTGGCTGGTCCATTCCGTAACTTTAAATCTGAAGTAGGGACTTCATTTGTCAGCAACCTGTGGGTCTTGGATCCGATATCTGATCCGAGCCGGCAACTTGTTTCATAGCAAATGGATCTGAGCTCCTAGTTTCTCCCCTCACCCATAATCCCCTGCCAACCCTCCATGACCTCAGATCTAGTTTGCCGCGCTTGTGAGTAGCTGGATTTTCAGAGCTCTTAGCGATTTAAGATAAGTGTATTTTCTTCCTCCTTTTCTGTCTTAAATCTACCGGTCTTTCCTAAATATCAGAATAAAGGAGAGTACAAGCTGCACTCATTAGATGTTCATAGGCAGCTGCATTTTTATACTCTTAGGACTGCTGGTCACAGGCAATCCGACCAGCTGTTCATTTCCTTTGCCAAATTCAATTTGGGGAAAGCAGTCTCAAAAATCACCTTGTCACGCTGGATTTCCCAATGTATTCTTTTAGTGTACCAAGCTTCTGAGAGACCCGCACCTGGAGGAGTTTGCACACATTCCACTCATTCCATCTCCACTTCTGCTGCCTTCAAATCTAGAGTTCCGTTGGATGATATTTGTTCGGCAGCCACTTGGGCCTCATGTCATACCTTTATTAACCACTACAAACTGGACGTAACTTCTAGAGGGAGAGCATCCTTTGGCTCCGCGGTGCTCCGCAATATCCTTCCATGATGGCCGCCCAAGATTCAGGTAGCTGGGGACTCTGTCCCATAGGTTGCTGACAAATGACGTCCCTACTTCAGATTAAGAAGTTATGTACTCACCATAACATTCCATCTGAGTAGGTGGCTTCATTTGTCTGCAACCATCCCCCCCTCCTTCCCCCTGGCCTTCAGAATGGATCTATGTAGGTTGTTTATTGGAATACCTCTTTTGGGTATCTATAGAGGGGCAAACTTTATCTGAGGTCATGGAGGGTTGGCAGGGGATTATGGGTGAGGGGAGGAGCTAGGAGCTCGGATCCATTGGCTATGAAGCAAGTTGCCGGCTCTGATCCAAGACCCACAGGTTGCAGACAAATTAAGCCACCTACTCAGATGGAACATTATGGTGAGTACATAACTTCTTATTTTCTTCTGGTGAAACCATTCTTTTGTTTTGGGTGTATGTTTGTGGTCATTGTGTTGAAAGGTGAAATTCATCTTCAGCTTTCCTAGCAGACACCTGAAGGTTTTGGGCCAAAAGTGACTGGTATTTGGAACTGCATCATAATTCCCTCCACCTTGACTAAAGCCCTAGTTCCCGCTGAAGAAGAGCAACCCCAAAGCATGATACTGCCACCACCGTGCTTCACCGTGGGGATGGTGGTGTTTTGGTGATGCAAAGTGTTTTTGTGCCAAATGTACCTTTTGGAATTGTGGCCAAAATGTTCATCCTTGGTCTCGTTGGACCATAATACATTTTCCCCCCATACTTTTGGGAGACTTTATGTATTGTTTTGTAAATTTTAGCTGGGCCTGGATGTTTTTCAGTGTAAGAAAAGGCTTCAGTCTTGCAACCCTACCACATAGTCCAGACATATGGCGAATATGGGAAATTGTTGTCACACGTAGTACACAACTAGTACTTGCCAGAAATTCCTTCAGCTCTTTCAGTGTTGCTTTAGGTTTCTGGGCAGGCTCCCTGACCAGTAGGTCTCGTCTTTTCATCAATTTTGGTGGGATGTCCAGTTCTTTGCAACATCAGTGTTGTCCCATGTTTTCTCCACTTTGACTGTCTTCACTGTGTTCCATGCCATATCCAATGCTGTGGAATTTCTTTTTTACCTTTCTAACTGATACTTTTATGAGATCCCTTTGCTTTGTAATCTCTCTGCAAACCATGACTTTTGCTGTAGCAGGCAATTGAGTAAATGTCAGGAAAATTCTGTTAGGACAGCTGAACTTTATTTGGGGGTAATCGGCCTCTTTAATTGATGGCCGGTGTGTACCCAAGATTCTGTTAGGACAGCTGAACTTTATTTGGGGTTAATCAGCCTCTTTAATTGATGGCCGGTGTGTACCCAAGAAGACTGAGTGCTGTAATTAAATCAGAACCTGCTTCAACAAAGTGTTTGAGTGTGCACACTTGTGCAATCAGCTTAATGTACGTTTTTTATAATTTTCCCGTAATTGAGTTGTACATGTTATAGGGCACATTAAAGGTGGGGAAAGTTCTGAAATGGTTTATTGTGGTCTCATATTTTTTATATCCCAAAAACCTGGCATTTTAACAGGGGTGTGTACACTTTTTTTTTTTTATATCCACTGTATGTATGCTAGAAAACAGAAATGTATTAATAATGATGATGATGATTTATAGCAAAACGGAAGTGCACATGTATTTATAAATCTCCTGAAAATTATACAACTAACTGCTTGAATTTGATTTTTGGTTCAGCTCTTTAACCACACATGAAACATTTAAGTCTAGAAATGCATACTTTGCCACAGGGGGTAACCTGGCTGTTTTTAATCCACAGGAATATCATTGTATTTGCATTTCTTGCCTTGCTGTCACATCTTCAGCTTTCATCCGAGTGAACAGTGTGTGAAAACTATAGTTATGTACACTTGCATAAATGTAGATGCAGTCCTGATTTAGGCCATACTTTTCCCTAGGGTTCACCATAAATCTCAAATCCGACTTTGAGAGGCAGGGGAAGGGACTGCATAGAGAAATAGATAGTTCCAGGTGAATGATAAGGAATATGTCCCAGGCTGAAAAGTTTGTTCCCCGAACAATCTCTTTAGCTGAGCGTTTTTGTTGGTGGCACAGGTCTGTTTGAGGAGATCCCGATTTCTGGGTTATTCCCCCTTGTTTGTTTAGGTACCACATGACTGTTGTCCATTTTTGTTAAGCAGGACCCCTGGTTTTCAGTATCTTGGGAGGCCAAGCCCTTCTGTACTGCTATTGGTTCTTTACACTTTGTGTTTGTGCCTGACCTGTGTGTGGTTCCCCCCCCCCCCCCCCCCATTTGCCATGAGATAGGAGTGGCTGGAAATCTACTCCCCAGGCTGCGTCTGCATCCATGGGTTAAGGTTTGGTCCTGAGGGTTGAACCTGAAGGGGAGACTCTGGTTCTAGGTACATGCTCATACCCACTGTGCTAGTTACTCCCTGAGGCAGGGAATTGGCTAAATTTCTGTCTCCAGGGGCTGTGAGTGTTGGCACCAGATATTCTTGAGGTAAGACTGTTTCCTCGTGAAGCTTGGCCAGAGGGATCATTAACATGCAAGATGCCATGTAGCCCAGTGCTCTGAGGAATTCCCTGGATGAAAAACATTTTCTTTGCATAATGGCCTAGACGTGATTGATTAGAAAGGCAGCCTTGTCTGTCGGAAAGAATGCCTTTTGGAGGAAGGAATCCAGCAGAGCCCCTAAATTAAACTCTCTTCCCTAGGGTTCACTGAACCTCAACAAATCCTACCACCAAGATAAAGTGGGCTGGGTGAAAGCCAAATTCTTGGAGCTTTAACTGGCTGGAGACTTGTACGAGGCAGTAGTCAAGGTAAGGGTAAATTTGGATGCCTCTTATTCTGCAGAAAATTATCATGGGGGCCCAACTTTTTGTGAAGACCCTGGGAGCAGTAGACAAGCCAAAGGGAAGAGCAGAGAATGGGAAGCAATTTGTACCCACTTTGAAGTGTGTAAAACTATTGGCAGGATTTTTCTATAGGAATGTGTAGGTAGGAAGGCATCTTTTCGGGTCCAGAGTAACCATTAGAGGGTGAGGGGTTGTCATGGGCAGTGACAGATTTGGTGGAAGTCTTTAACAGTCTAAATGGATTTAGCTTCTCCTATATTTTTTTTTTTTTTTTTGACTGCCTCAGTCTTTGGTCCATAATGTGTTTATCCAGGGATGCATCTGATAGTTTCAATTTGACTTGTCCTGGTAATGAGTTCTTTCCACCAAGCATGTCTTCTGATAACAGAACAAGTGAGAACAGCTTGGGAAGATGCCTCCATGGCATGCCCACAGTGCAAGATGTGCCTAGTAACCTGGGCACTGGAATGGCAGAGATCCAACATTTCCTTGGAGGCGTCCTTGTCATCCAGGAAGAATATTTTATCCTCGTATATTCTAAGATACTTTGGTATTTAATCATATGGAATTGGCAGTTCAGGGTCCTCATCGCCAGGGTACAGGAAGTGTAAACCTTCTTTCCAACTAGTCAGGGGCCCTGCTTTCTTTGTCAGTAGGTAGTGGGTTTTTAGAGGTACTAGCCTTAACTGCTTTGGGTCCAGGAGTTACGGCCTCTGGGTCAGCAGTGTTTTTTTTTTTTTTTGTGAAGGAATTGGTGAGTCCAGTACCCTGTAAAACCTGCCTGGTTTTCGAGGGGCTAGAGGAAGAGTTTGGGTTGAGATGATTCCAGGAAAACCTCCTCTACCACGTCCAAAACTGGAAGATAAAGGGTGTGTGCTGTGGAAGATCTTGGAGAGATATTCCTGTTTCTGCCACTGGAAAAAATCTCATGGCATGCAGAGTTTCCCCAAAGGTAATGTCCTTATGAGGTGAAGTAGAAGGTAGGACCTCTTCTGAGTCAGTATCTTCAGAGGAGGTAAGGAGAGATTCATCTTCTAGGACAGAGTCCTCATGATCTGTAGTCTGAATCTGGGAGGTTCTGAAAGGGGCTCGGGAGTAAGGTGCATCTCCTTTTTCCTGGTGAAAACTTTGGGGGAAATGTGTCTGCCCCTGACCAGTGAAATGAGATCCTTGGCCCGCCAAAGTCCTGTTGGTATCCAGTGGACTGGGAAATGGTAGGCCTAGCCACAGGTCCTGAGGTAAAGCTCTTTGTGGTAGTAACTTGTCTTGGGCTTGTGTCTGCACTACTGACACTAATCTCTCAAAGAAGAAGAAATGGTTGCTGGCAGGTGCCCCAGGGGAGCATTGTCTGCTATGGATTGTTAGACTAAGCCTGCATAGTGATGCTAGACCCAACAGAATAACCATGAGCCAAGGCCAGTGCTGTAGTAGAGGACCCCAACTGTATATTGGACTCTGGATCTTGACAGTGGCCTGTGCCACCACCGTACTGTCACAGAAGGAGGCTGTGAAAGCACCTAGCCTTCCTATGTAGTGATAAGCCGTAGACTGGCGGACATAAAACTGGTGTCAGAGGCCTTAAGTTTGGGTCTTATCCTTCTTGAGGTTAGGGAGCTCAGTCTCGAAATTTTGGCCCTACGCCTTGTAGTTCTGGTATTGAAATAGGCACACAGACTGCAGTTTGGGACTTTGTGGTTTGGGCCTAAGCATTCTTCACACCAAGCATTAAAGTCTGTGTGGGTTTTGTTTTCTACAGCGGAGACGTGTGTGTTTTTTTTTTTTTTTTTTTTTTTTTTTAAATCTGACATGAAAGAAAAAGTTCCCCAATTGCGAAGTAATAAAGCTCAGCAACACAGGACCCAGAAGCAATATCAAAAATAAAGCAACTAACTGCTTTGAAATACAAACACTGTTCGATCTTATTTAAAACTTTTATTGTAACAGTAAAAAACAATTTAACAAAGCGCCTTCGCTCGGATAAATCCGAGCTTTATTAAGGAAAAAAATGAGTCTGATTTAAACAAATACCTTTCTCGATTAAGTCACATGACTCTAAACTATTATCTCCTTTATAAACTGATAAAGGAAGAAATGTAAACAGTTTTAAAAAATTTAACCCTTGTGCTGGTTTACAACTTCTTACAAATATATATACAAGACCTATCTAAAACATGTAAACCATCCTTGTATAAGGATTTAAAAATTAAATTACAAGGTAAATAAAAACTGTGTATACATAAAAATTCTTATAAAAATTCCTATGAGAAATCGTTATTTATATTATTAGTATCCCAATAAAAATAGATGAACCAATCTAAAATATAACATAGTTACCCATAACTTCCTGTATAGTAAACCTATTACCTTGATGACTAGAGGGCTGTCCACCAAAAAATATCAGGAAATCAAAATTACTTGGTGGTAGTATGATGAACAATCTACTTTCATTAAAAACCTAAAGGCGAGCATGCCTCAATTTTCAAACACTATTGAGATAAGGCTGTCGTTCAAGCCGGGAAACCTGGTGGAGTCCAGCTTGAGTTGCCAAAATAACTCCTGGTATTCCAACCTGGTTTCCCAACTACCCCCATGGATGTCAGGTGTTGGTTCTAGTACTAAAAATTTTATAAGCATATCTATGCAGACCAGAGTGTTTATAAAAGGCATTGCTCTCCTTACAATTAATATCATTGAAGTGTTCGTATACCCTTCTCCTAAAAACTCTTTCGGTCTTCCCTACATAAAAACTATGGCAAGCCATACAGCACCCAAGGTATACCACCCCTTTCACCCCACAATTAAAATATCTCCTAGAGGTGTATCTAAACTTCCTAGAAGGGAGGTATAAAGCACTTTGGTTTAACATGGCATGACATTGCTTACAATTCCCACATGGATATGTACCAAATTTTCTCTTAAGTGTCCATTTTAACCTTCTGCTTAACTTCTAAAGGTTCTTTCAGGTTCATATCCCTTTTTCTAACAAAATGTGGGAATGATGGAATGTGGGCTTTAATGTCGTCCTGTAACCTAAGAATAGGCCAGTATTTATGAATAATTTTGTTCAATTAGTAGAAAGTGTGTACAAAGCTGTTTTTTACCTGGGAGATGTCCACTTGTTGGTTGTGGTGTAACCCAGTTAATCCAACACCTAATAAAGGAATATTTAATTTCTCTCTTCTGAATCACTTCCAGTGCCAAACTCTCAATAAGGCTTTCAGGGTACTCCTTTTCCATAAAGAGTTTCTTCAAAATCCTAACTTCTTTAAAAATGTCTAAAGTACTAGACATTCTTCAAGTCCGGATTAACTGTCCTTTTACTATCCCCTTCTTTTGATAGAAGGGGTGCCCACTGTGATTAAGATAAGCATTTGAGAGAACTTTTCCTGTGTATATTTGACTGAAAACACTGGTTGACATGATCTTTAATTAGGCTGCATTATTTGGATGTTACCCTATCATTGTCAATCTTATAGGTAAATTTAAAAAATGGTGTATTATTAATATAACCTAAGAAATCTAATAGGCTTTTTTCGTCCCCCTTCCATAAAATACAAATGTCATCCAAAAATCTTCGATAGTATGTTATGTCTTGATACCATGCACTTGTAAAAATGAAGTTCTTTTCCCAATAATATAGCACTAGATTGGCGTAAATGGAGGAGCAAAAAGCCCCCATTGCCACTCACTTTTTCTGGCGATAAAATTCGCCATTAAAGTGCATGAAATTATTTTCAAGTACTAACTCCATAAATTCTAAAATGAGATTCATTATTTTAGAACTCAACCCTGTTTCAGTACTTAAAAGTGCCCAAACCACTCTAAGCCTGTTTGATGAGGAATACTCGGAAAAAGGTCCATGACATCTAAACCATAAACATCTTGGGATGAAATAAAGCTTGATCAATCCCTTTCAGGAAGTCCCAGGAATCCTTGCAAATGTCTTATTTTGGGTATTTGTTGTTTCAAAGAAAAATCAATAAAGTTTGCTAAAGGTTCTGTGACACTTCCCGCCCCAGAAACAATTGGTCTGAATTTCAGGGAGTCTATTGACTTGTGTCTTGGGAAATTGAGGCATGCTAGCCTTTAGGTTTTTAATGAAAGTAGATTGTTCATCATACTACCACCAGGTAATTTTGATTTCCTGGTATTTTTTGGTGGACAGCCCTCTAGTCATCAAGGCAATAGGTTTACTATACAGGAAGTTATGGGTAACTGTTATATTTTAGATTGGTTCATCTATTTTATTGGGATACTAATATAAATAACGATTTCTCATAGGAATTTTTATAAGAATTTTTATGTATACAGTTTTTATTATTTACCTTGTAATTTAATTTTTAAATCCTTATACAAGGATGGTTTACATGTTTTAGATATGTCTTGTGTATATATATATTTGTAAGAAGTTGTAAACCAGCACAAGGGTTATATTTTTTAAAACTAACTGATGTTTACATTTCTTTTATCAGTTTATAAAGGAGATAATTGTTTAGAGTCATGTAACTTAATCGTGAAAGGTATTTAAATCAGACTCATTTTTTCCTTGATGAAGCTCTGATTTATCAGAGCGAAAGCGCTTGGTTAAATTTTGTTTTTTACTGTTACAATAAAAGTTTTAAATAAGATCGAACAGTGTTCGTATTTCAAAGCAGTTAGTTGCTTTATTTTTGATATTGCTTCTGGGTCCTGTGTTGCTGAGCTTTATTACTTCGTGGTTTTGGCTCTCTCCTTGTTGGATTTATAAGTTCCCCAACTGGTTACTTGGCTTTTAGAAGATGTCTTACTCTGGTGTGGACTGACAGCAGTCACTACTGCTTTGGGCTCCAGCAAGAAAGATTTGATGTCATGCCTTCGGCTGGCTCTACCCAAATGTACTGATGTCAGGGCAGAACATCCACCAGCCTTGAGAGGAGGGACTTTTACTCATCTAGTCGGGCCGGCCAAGAGCTTCCAAAGCAAGAAATCCCAGAAGTCAGGACTGCAGCAGTGAACACTACCAAGGCTGGCAGAAGCTCTGCCCTGACGGTATTTTTGGATATAAAGTGAGACTGATGAAGCCATGACTGTTTGTTTTTTCTTGCCCCTGGAAGGTAGGAGCCCCATAGATGACCCTTAACTCATCACAGCTGAGTGACGTCTACAGGCTTTTCTGCAGTTACCTCCTACTGCTCCTCCTAGATGTCAAATATTGCTTGTGCATATCTGCATTAATAATTCCTAAACCATGCTACACATAAGGAATCAGAATATTTTATCTTGAGGCATATTTGATTACAAACAAAATTGCATTGATATGATCTCTGTCTAAGTATTTGTTAGAACTGTAGGGTAAAGTCATTTTTTTTTAAAGGCTGAAGCCACACCAGTAGGAGTTGAAGGTGTAACACACACACACACACACACACACACACACACACACACACACACACACACACACACAAGCTCTACTGGTGGGAATGAGTTAAAGGCGAGGTTAAATAAGAGGAAATGGTGTCTGAAGGGCCCCCTGTATAGGGTTCTCTTGGTGGGAAGGACTGGGAAGTAAGTTTTAAGGAGAATAAGGGGGATGGAGGGAAGGAAGGGAGATTGCAACAGTGAATACACTTTAAATATCTACATTATGGTAAGTTTACACAGCTGTACTATGTGTTTCACTGTTGCAGTCCCGATTTATGGGATGATTCTCAAAGCTGTGAAGAGGGCGGAAGGAGTATTGAGAGAATGCCCTGCAAACCCTGCTGTGACATGAAGGCTGACTGGTGGTAGTGTTTGGTAAAGGTATGCACAGATGACCATGTAGCTGCTTCCAAATGGTGTTTGGTCCTCCTTTTAGGAAGGCTTTAGGGGTAGAAGTGGCCCTAGTAGAGTCCGAACTGATTCTGGAGGCTTCTGGTTATGGTGTGTCTAACAAAAAAAAAATGCAGTGGGAGATCCACTTGGAGATGATCTGTTTGGAGACTGGTTTGCCTTCAGATCCTAAGGCAAAGGAGATGAACTGTGCTGTTTTCTGACCGCTTTAGTTCTGTCCGGATAGTAGCAAAAGTTGCCTGTGCACATCTAATGAATGAAGGATTCCTTCTCCCTAGCTTTGTGGCCTAGGGAAGAAAGTAGGCAAGTGTATGGCCTGAAGTGTGACCACTTTAGGCATAAAGGAAGGGTTAGTTCTGAGTGGTGCTCTCGGGATGTAAAATAAGAAATGGTTCCACTGCCATGAGGGCTTGCAGCTGAGTCTCTTCTAGCCGAGGTGATGGCCAGTAACAAGGCAGTTTTCCATGTCTAATTTTATTTCAGTGGAAGCAGCTGGTTCAATGTGGGGGTAAGGTCAATTTTTTTTTTTTATATATACAGAGGTGAGGTCCCATGGAGGGGTAGGTTGCCTCCTGGGAGGTCTGACATGAAGCCACTCCCCTAAGGAGGAGTTTCATTAGTGGGGTGGGAGAAGATGGGAGGAAGATTAGGGATGTGGGCTGAAATGGCAGAGATGTATAACTTGATGAACTAGGATAGACCTCTGTCCACCAAGATAGCCAGGTAGTCTAAGATGGTTGCATTGCTGGCTGAGGAAGGGTCAAGGCCTTTCTCCTGACACCAAACTGAATCCCTCACTTGGCAGAGGTGGGGTAGCCCCCAGTACTGTCATCTAGACTGAGTATATTAAGCACTTGGCTATTTGGAGGGAGCTGAGGGTAGAAGTTTGAATTGTCCAGGCTGAGAGTTTGAGTGGACAGGCTGGGGTGCAGAAGTTTCCCTTTTTGCCCGAGTCAGCAGATCTCTTTGGGGTAGCTGCCAAAGTTTTTCTTTGGTCATATAATTAGCAGAGGGCACCAATGTCACCCGGGTCAGTATGGGGCTATCAGGATGACCCTTGGTCTTTCTGATTTTTAGGCGAACTCTTGGATGGGAGAGGTAGGGGAAGGAATGCATAGAGTTCCAGGGGCACGAGAGAGCATCTGTTCTCCAAGCAGTGCAAAGTTTGTTCTTTGTTCTTTATATGAGCATTTGCCAGTGGCAGAGGTCTATTTGAGATGATCCCTGTTTCTGGACTGTGCTGAGAAATGGTTCCTAATGCACTTGCCACTTGTGGGGAACCATAAAGTCTGTCTGAGGCAGTCTGCTAAAGTGTTATGAGACCCAGAAAGGTACTGAGCCATCAGGTCAAACTCCATAGTATCTGCTGTCTCCCAGGTCTGCATTGCCAAATGTCCGAGGGTAGGAGTGGGTGCCCCTTGTTTAGGTACCACATGACTGTTGTCTGCTAAGTAGGACCCCTGGATGTTTATGTTTCACTGTTGCAGTTCTAACAAATGGGTATTCCGGACCCCAGTAGCCCTCAGACAGAATACCAAAGGTATGTAAATATGACATCTGCTGCTGTCTGTTGTAAAAGATGTCCGATACAAAAGGAGGCAGCTGACACCATTTCCTCAGTCTTAATTGCTGTGGAGCCCAAAGCAGATGCATTTTTGTAAGAGTGCCGGTCGGCCGTTTACCTTTTGTTTTCTGGCTACAAAGTTGAAGACCACTAAAGCCAAGTACCCTGTTGGGGATCTTCTCTTGCTTTAACAAATGCCAGTAAAAGTTAATAATTGTCTTGTCTGTGGAAAGCAGTTTCCTCAGATTTTCTTTTACTGTATTACTCCTTTAAGCTTTGAATATCTCTGTGCCTCCTTTAATCCGCGTACCATTTGTTTTCTGTCAAGTTTTTGGCTAAGCATTTTGGAGTTTGGCCTAAGTTCATCGGTATGGTATCTGCTGGTCTTCTGACTTCGGATGTTCCTAAGAAGCATAAGGATAAAGACCGTGACCGGCTTCCCAGGGTCAAATCAACCGATGACTTTCATGTTAAGTTGGTAGTCGGCCCAGCAGTAGCCAGTGAGGTGCCTTTGCAGCCCCTGCAGTCCACAGATTTTCAACCGCAGGCCTCAGTTTGAGTCGTCCTTGCCACAGGCCTCCACATTGTCTTTTGACCAGTTGCCTGTCTCCACCTTGGCTGGATCTGGAGCTGCTAAGCAGGCACTGAGTTCCGAGGCCTCCTTTCTTCATTCTGACAGCAGGCAATATACAGACTACCTCTGCCATGACTTCAGCTGTGGCTAAGCCACCAGAGTCCTTCCGTCTTGCAGGTAGATCCTCCAGCTGCAAGTCTGTAAGAAAACGGGCTCCAGCTTCCTCACATACCCCTCGCACCCAAATGATTAAAATGGCTAATGATCTTGTGACTCTTATTTGGGGCTCCCAGCCACCGCCTCCTTCCAAAAGGGTTAGAGATTTGTCCCCAGAAGTTTTCTTATTCTGGTTCTGATATTTCTAGCATTTCTGCTGATGAAGTTTCTCAGGTTTTTCTCTGTTTTAAATCTGGGGCAATAGAGGCAGTTTCTGCACAGCAGGGTAGGCCAGGGCTTCTACTACAGACTTTTCTTAGTTCCAAAAAAAGAAGGCACCTGGCGTCCCATTCTAGATCTATCCATTCTGAACTCCTCCTTGGTGATACCAAAATTCAAAATGCTGACTGCATCAGTTACTGTCAGTGTTGGCCAAGGATGCCTGGCTGGTAACTTTGGATCTCGGAGGCTTATCTGCACATTCCTATCTGGGAAAGCTGCAGGCAGTACCTTCGTTTCAGAGCGGGCAAGCAACACTTTAAATTCTCTGTGCTACCCTTTGGCTTATCTACTGCTCCCAGAGTTTTCACAATGTCTGGCACCAGTCATTGCTTCTTGCAGGCAGAAGAAAATTCAGATTTATCCCTACTTGGATGATTCTCATTCAAGCAAGTTCTCGAACAGCTGTTAAAGGATTTGGAATTTGTGAAGACTCTCTTCTCTCTTCCTTTGGTTACACTCTTGACGAAAAAAATCCAAACCGATACCAACCAAGGAGATAAAATTCCTGGAAGTGAGTCTGAACTCAGCCACCCAGATGATGCATCTCACCCAGGAGAAGCAGATGACTCTGTTTACTTCAAGGATTTAGCAAGCCTGTCCCAGCTTTCTTCAAGGAAGTTCCTGCAAGCTCTGGGATTCATGGCCTCTTGTATTCTCATGATTCCATATGCAAGACTGCATATGAGGAAATTGCAATAGTACCTGAAGAACTTTTGGTGTCAACACACAGGACCTGGATATGATACTTCCTCTGCTTCCATGTCTGCAAACAGAGTTCCTTTGGTGGGCAACAGCCTGTTTACAAAACTTAAGGCATGCCTTTTCACCCACCTCCTGCCATCCAAACCCTTGCCATGGACGCATCTGTTTCATTTTAGGAATCCTCTTGCTGACCCAGAGGTTATTTCTCGGGGGGGGGGGTCTAAATGGGTTAAGGTCACTGTTACGAAGAATCCTGTTCCCTCTGACAGAATCTAGGACAGGTGGGGTAAAACGTTTCTACTTCTACCATTCTTGCTATTGGGTCTACCACATCTTCCATGCAGATAGTTTCTCTGAGAACCAGTCCCCCTCTTGTGCCTAAGGTGGCTTCCAGCCTGACTCAACCAGTCCATAAACCTGCCTACCTTCTTACCTAATCCACAAAATGGAGGGGAAAGGATCCTGCATTTCTTGATTTGATGTACACAGACAGCTCAGGTTTTACCTGGACAGGACTAAAGACCTTCAGAAACCAGTTCAGCTATTGGTCAGTTTTGCCCCTGGAGCTCAGGGCAAACCTATTTCTAAACAGATTGCACACTAACTTTTTGTTACACTTTTTTTTTTTTTTTCATGGCAAGGTTCCTCCTAAAGGGGTTGGGACCCATTCCACTAGAGCAGCTTCCACTTCTGCAGCTTTTTTAAGGGGTTTCCCTACTAAAGACATTTTTGGAAGCAGCTACATGGACTTCTGTACACACCTTCACAAAGCATTATTTCTTTGTTTTCTAGATCCAGGCCAGTCCAGGTCCCCCCCCCCCTTTTTTTTTTCCTGCTGTCCTTTCCTAAGTTGCAGGCTGGATTTTGTTTATTTTATTTACCAAGAATACCTTTGTCTTGGTCTAGGCCTTTTTTGGTGGCTCCTGACTTGAGGCAAGAAAGTCTGAGGAAAAGGCGTACGCTACCTCCTTTTGTATTTGATGTCCTTTACAACAGACTGCAGCCAATGTCATATTTACATACATTTGGTAATCTGGCTGAGGGTTACTGGGGTCCAGTTAACCCATTTGTTAGGACTACAACAGTGAATACACTCAAACATCTACATTTTATGGTAAGTTTACTTAACTGTACTTTTCCACTAATCTTGGAAGGCCACAAAGCCCTTCTGTACTGCTATCAGTTCTTTCCAGTTTGTGATTGTGCCTGACCTGTTTTTCCCATTTTGCTCTGAGATAGGAGGTACTGGAAATGGGCTCCTTATGCTGTTTGTGATGCATTTGTGGTTAAAGCCTGGCCTGGAGGGATGAACTTGAAGGGGAGACCCTGGTTCTGTGTACATGCTTGTGCTCACCATGCCACTTTCTCCCAGAAGTAGGGAATTAGCTGCATTTTTGTCTCTAGGTGCTGTTCATGTTGGAACCACCTAGTCTTGAGGCAAGACTGAAGTTTCCTCATTTGAAGCCTGGCCAGGGGGATTATTGTGCAAGATGCCATGTAGCCCAGTGCGCTGAGGAATTCCCTATCTGAAAGGCGTTCTCTCTGTATAATAGCCTAGAAATATTAGGTTAGAAAGGCAACCTTGTCTGTAGGAAGGAATGCCTTTTGGAGGGACGAATCCGGCAAAGCCCACAAAGAAAACTATCCTGGTTGTAGGATTTGTTTGGTTTATTGATGTTTAAGGTGAGCCCTTGGGAAGAGTATGGCCTAAGTCAGGACTGCAACTGTGAAACATGAAAATCCTCACTTGCTCATAGGTAGCTACCAGACATGCAGTCCAGATGGCCACTGAGGAGCCTAGCTTAATTTCCCACTTGTGCCAGAGCAGTCTGCATAATTTCCTTGCTGAATCGCACAGTAGATGCAGAAGGCTGAGGGAATCCGACTTTAGGAAGCTTTTACTAATATCCTTATAATTTTAATCCTCTGTGCTAGCTAACCAGTTTGCCAGCTTTTTGCCAATGCAGTTTATTCACACTGCACAAAATCTACTTCAGTAAAAAAATTTGTGTATATATAGCCCTGAAGTTGTCAATACACTAAACACAAAGTTGGTATCAATGTTTTCTTGGTAGTTTACTTGGGTGCTCTAGAAAGTATGGTTTCTACCTATGTAGTTTCTATTTTTTTTTTTTTTTTTTTAAGTTGTAAGCTCCTTCAGCTGTCTGCATTGGATTGCTTGTGTTGAGCAGGTATGCGACCCCTTAACACTCAATACGGAGCCACACTAGTACATTGCATGGCACACCACTGGGCAGTAGCAGTGTGGGTGGCTTGATTTTAATTGCCAAAGATTTACTACTTTTGGGCAGATCTTTTGTTAAATTAAATGTTAGATGGTAGACAATCCCCTTCCTCATGTCAATCTGGCACGTCATCCTGCAAGCGTACAGAAGTTGAGTTTTGGCACTACTGAAAAAAAACATCTGATGCAAATCGTCATTCATTCCTTACTGATAAGACTTCGGTTCTGTCCACAGTACCAACACGACCAGTACCAAGCTTGTGCCAGCCACAAACTCTCAGCTATGACCTACCCACAATGCCCCTCTCTCCAGAATTTGCTGTTTTCCTCGTCGGACGTGCCAAGCTTTTTCTCAAGCCAAGTGTAGCTTTTTTTTTTTTTTTTTTTTTTTGTGATTCTTTGTAGTTTTATCCAGTAATTATTTTCCAATTTTTTTCTTCTGAGGTTATTCCTTGTTCCTAAACTCTATTCCCGGACTAAACCCTACCCACTACCTTGGTAGTTCTTTCATGTTGTTGGTACTACTCCTTCCCTACCCTTGGTAGGCCCTTATCTTACCTTTTGGTATTTCATAGTACCATTGCTGGTATTACTTCCTAGCTATCTGTTTTATATATACCAAAAAAAAAAAATAAATTTCACTATCTCTAACTTCTTGCTGTTTGGTAGATATAGTTTTATTGTTGGATGTAGTACTAGTGTGTTATGTCTGATGAGGCTAAGCTTGGGTTCAAGCAGTGTGATAAGTGCAGGCGTAAGATGCCCAATTCGGGCAGACACCTGGTGTGTTTGGGCATTTACCACATTAATGTATCGTGTGATATTTGTTCTAGTTTCAGCAGTGGTAATTGGCTTGAACGTAAGAACAAGCTTTTTCTGAATGGTATGCTGAAAACACCCTTCTCTGAGGCTTTCTGGGAAGGTCGTCACACCACCCAAGCATAAGGATGTGAAAAAGCATAAAGAGTGTTACTCTATTCTGACCTCTCCATCCTCCTCGGGACCAAGATGACACAAGGCTTCTCTTGAGCTGTTGGCACACAGCTTTGGCACCAGGGTCCCTGTCTTCCCCCTTGGTGCTGACCTTGATTATGACAGGGTCCTACCACTGTACCAACATTGGCACCATCCCCGGACACAGTGCCCATGTCTTACAATGCTTCACCGATGACACCTGCGGTTCCGAAGATTGAGGAACTTGCCAGAACAAAGTACTCTCCTTATGACCCCTTTTTTAGGACATCAGTTCAGTCCATTTGTTGAGAGATCATGGTCTCAATCGGCAGCTTCCTTCATAACCACCAGGAGTCCTTTGGAACAAGATGTGAAAGGGTTGTGGACCAGCTTTTGGCAGCTGGAGAATTACTGACCCTGACTAAGTTTTCCCTCCCTCTTGGAAAGGAAGCTCTCACGGCATATTCACCTGTCTGTCCTTCTCCGACCTCCACCCAGGTCTCAGACTTTGGTACCTATGTCCATACCTGTGCTTTCTGCCTCTGTTTCGAAAGCTGAGGTTTCCCTGTCGGCACCGATAACTCTTGGTGCCGTAGCTCCTTTGGAACTGGTGCACCCTCGGAGCAGTGATTGAGCTGTCTGCACCGTGACACCTAGTTTAGCGCAGATTTCTTTTCCCCTTTGGTGCAGTCTATGGTCATGGCTCTCCCAGCAGTTATCTGTCCTCTCTGAGCTCCTCACCTGGAGGTGGGCTTCTCGTGGTGGGGTATGACCCTGGTTCCAAGGTCAACCTTTTCTGTTCCGGGCTCCCATCCCTCCTCGGGCAGGCCTGCTTTCCGGGTGATGCAGAGGGTCCTCGCTTCAACAGGCTTGCAGTTGGCACCATTGACATCGGAACCAGAAACCCCCCCCCTCCCCAGCATGTAGCTGTCCCAACCTCCTACTCGGGGTTCCCTTCAGGGGAAGGTGTTGTGGCTCCCTTGCTAGAGATCCCATTCTCGGGAGTCGTCCTCAGAAGACCCCACTGGGGAGCCACCCTGGAAGAAACTTTACAAGAGAAACCATCTTGATTTCCCTGAGGAGTCCATCACCGGAAACGCCAATTACGATGAGGGAGAAGGGTCCCCCCAGAAGACTTACTTTGGAGACCTCAAAATCCTCAAGCAGAGGGGAGACTGGAAGCCCTCCAACCCTTTGGAGGAATCTATGCTCTTGCAGGCTTTCTGTGCTCCATCTACTTCCTGGATGACACCATCTGTGGATGAGCTCATTAGGCTTATTGTGCAGTGTGCCTGGAAGGCCCCGGACAACATAAAACCTGTCTCCCGGAGACAAGATGAAATTTTGTCCACTCCTGAACACCAACCCATCTGGTCCAAACAGCTGGTAGTAGATGCCATGGTTGTGGTGGTGGCCACAAAGAGGGAACTGGTGGAGAATAGTTCTACTGTTCATCCCCCGAAACAGGGAGTCTCTGGCTATGGACAGACTGGGGAAGTGGACCTACGCTTCAGCGACCTTTGCCATTCTGTCACTGAACTACCTGGCACACTTTACTCGCCTCCAAAGAGACCTAATCTTAGAAATGCCTACCTCTTTGGTGGGGGTACTGCCTGAGGAGGTGTGTGATACTGTTGTCTCCCAGCTAGCTACCCTAGGATCCATCTCTAACTCCTTTGCACTTGATTTCTCACACTACCGAGGGGGCAACTCTAGCAGCTGCATCAGGCATCATCATGAAACTGCAAGCTTGGATGCGTTTGTGTGACTTTGCGGACCCTTTCAAATCTTCCTTTGTCAGTGTGCCTGTTGACAAATCTTCCCTTTTTGGTCCCAGAGTAAGAGACCCTATCCACGTAGTGAGACAAAGACCTTGTCTGCTGTGGGCATATGTCCCCCCCCCCCCCCCCCAAGAGATCCTACTCCAGGAATCTGAGGGGAGGAAAATTGTGGTTCAAGAAGTCCCAAGGATCTTTTCATGACTCTTGTGATGAGCAATCCCACTGGGGCAGAGGGGGCAACTCATCCATAAGACCTCCCTTTCGGGGCCAAGGGGGTCCACGCAGCCAGGGCATTAGGGATTTCTTTTCTGGCTGATCTTTCAGCGCTCCTGAACAGTGGCCCTTTTGCTTTCTTCTGGAAGCAGTCAGGGGATGATTCTCTTTGCTTCTACAGGCCTGGCAACTCATAATGGATGTGTGGGTGCAGAGAATAATATCCGGAGGAGATCATATCCCATTTAATCAGTCCCAGACCTGTAAAATTAATTCCCAGTGTTCCACCTTGTCAGAGGGAGGCTGCAGCCTTGGAAATCGAAAAGCTGCAAAGATTTTACTAACTAGTCCCACTAGACCAAATTGGATCTGGGTTTTACTCTATTGTCTTTTTAGTGCCAAAAAAGACAGGGGACTGGAAACCAATCCTGGATCTCCGCCTACTAAACAAATTCATCAAACCTTAATTTCTGGATGATCATGGTGCAGTCCAATTTCCCCTTTCTGTGGAAGGACAACTGGATGTGCTCTCTAGACCTCCAGGACACTTATTACCACAAAGATGGACAAAATTTCCCAGAAATTTCTTTGCTGTTGGCTGGGAGCTAATCACTACCAGTTCTGGGTACTGCCCTTTGGTCTCTCAACAGCCCCCAGAGTCTTTACCAAATGTATGGCAGTCTTAGTAGCTCATCTCAGACTAAAAGGATTCCAGGTGTTTCCATATCTAGACGATTGGCTCCTAACCGCCACGACCAGGAACCTTCTCAGCCTCTTGCACTCAAAGCCTTGCTCTTCGGCTAGGAGTCACGATCAATGTAGAAAAATCAAACCTGTTTCCAACAAGAACACTGGAATTCATGGAGCGATCTTTGGCACAATGTCCTGTCCAAGCTTCCCTTCCTCCTCACAGGCTTTCAAAAATAAGAAACCCAATTTCAAGTTCTCCTTCTACAGACATTTGTACTAGCACGCCTTGTACTACAAATATTGGGCTCTCTGACAGCAAACATAACCCTACTACCACTGGCGAGGTTGCACACGAGTATTACAGTGGCTCCTTTCATCACAATGGTGTACCTTAACCCACCCACTCGACCACATGATATGCCTTACAAATCTTTGCAAGAAAAGTGCTATGGTAGATGAAGCCAGAAACGAGTCTGTGGTGTCTACCATTCTGTTTCCCCCCCAGCCCAGGGCCACGGTGACCACAGATGCTTCCTTGGTGGGATGGGCATTTACAGGGAAAGACTGCCCAAGGCACCTGGTCCCTCATAGAGGCCAGTTTGCATATAAATGTCCTGGAATGGAGGGAAATTTTCTTAGCGTTGCAAGCTTTCCACACATCCTTTCATTCTGGGACCATTGCAATTGAGTTGGACAGTATGTCAGTCGTGTGGTACATCAACAAACAAGGCGGAACCAGGTCATACCCCCCCCCGTGTTGGGAAGCCATGAGAATATGGCATTGGGTGATGTCTTACAACCACTTTCACACAGTGATTCACATTCCTGGGAGTTCCAATTTTATTGAAGACCGTCTGAGCAGGAACGTTTTGATACCTCACGAGTGGTCCCTCGATCTGATAGCGGCTCAAATCTTCTGACGCTGGGGCAGACCTTGCTGCGACCTGTTTGCTTCATACCTAAACAAAGGAAGAAGCTACTTTGCCCTGATCCCTCCCCTCGGGGGGGGGGGGTCGCAGAGTGATGCTGTGACACACTATTGTCCCCCAGGTCTACTGTATGCCTTTTTCCCCCATTTCCCCTCATCCCGAAATTTCTACAGAAAGCTCAAAGGTTGAGAAGAAGTGATCCTCTTTGTCCCTGTCGACTCTGGTTCCCATTCTTAAGGCCACACCTGATTCGCAGCCTATGGATCCTGGATCAGTCTTTAGGACTGCTGTCTTATCCTCTGGGACTGATTCACCCCAATCTCCACAGCCTCAAGAACACAGCTTGGTTTCTTCACTTCCGATTATTGCCAGGCTACCTGATATTTAATCCCCTGTTCGCGAGGTCCTCCTGGCTTCACACAAACCATCCACTGGAAAAATTTATTTCAGTAAGTGGGCTAGGTTCTCTAGATGGGCCAAAGAACACAACATGGACCCCTTTGCTAAGCCTATTCAGAAGATCCTAAAATACCTCACTACCCTGTTGCACGTAGGAGCTTCAGCATAGACTATTATAGTACATTTAGCAACGGTTGCAAATTTTCACAATGGAATCTGCGATTCCTCTGTTATGTCGTACACTATGCAAAACCTTCATGAAACGAGTATTGCATATTAAACCTGTCAAGCCTCCTATAGAGCCATGGGACTTTACTTTGGTGCTTCAGCCGTTGAGTCCTCCTTTTGAGCCTTCTAACTCCTGTGATATAAAATTGTTATCTTGGAAAACTCTACTTCTAGTAGCCCTTATCTCAGTGAGAAGAGTATCCAAATTGCAGGCCTTGAGTGTTGAGACCATACTTGATTTTCCATAGGTTGAGTTTCTCTACATACAGACTCCTTTTTGCCCAAGGTCATTTCATTTCTGGTTTCTCCATCAACCAATCTATTGACTACCTGTTTTCTTTTCCCACCATTCAAAGAGGGGAATACCTTCTGCATACCCTCTGTGTTAATAGGCAAATCTGTTTCTACTTGGACAGAACTAAATCTTTTAGAAAAATGGTTAAATTGTTTGTAGCTTTTGCAGGACCCAGAATGGGTAAGCCTGTTGCCATAATGACTATCTTCTTGTCTCAGAAAAGTCATTGATTGAAAAAGCTAAGACTGTTCTCTGTTGCATACCGCTTTCTCAGAGGCGATCTCTGTGTAACGTACAGAGCCATGTCCAACCCAGAATTGTTGAACATGCTCCATCTTAGAAAAACCAAGTCTACTCGAGCTACACGCTCTAGGGATATAAACCTCAACACAACAATGAATAGAACATGCTGGAGGGATAGATTCCCTTCGCAGAGACTTCCCTTACTATGGAACAGGGTCCCGATCTACATAAGACAGAGCCCCTCACTATTCCTCTTCAAGAGGAACCTTGATGAGTGGATGGGTAACAAAGTTCACACCGGGGATTACAGCAGCAGTACTAGATAGGGGCCAAGGGGTACAAGCTGCTAGTACAGGGGTCTAGGGAACTACTAAAGGGGCGGTGAATACCGCACAACGTGACTGGGCTAATGTATGCCTTCGGGCAGATAGCCCAGTACCAACCTATGAACCTATTACTTTCATCTACCATCAAAACAGTGTGTCCTTGCCTTCCAAAATAAAGGCTCACTCTACTAGATCGATAGCTACCTCAATGGCCTTTCATTCCAGAGCCTCTATGGATATCCTCTGCGCAGCAGCCACTTGGGCAAGACCCCATACCTTTCATCACTCATTACAAATTGGATTTGGCCTGCAGAGGATGAGCATCGTTTGGTTATATGGTGCTCAGGAATGTCCTTCCTTAGGGCCACCCAGGACTCCAGTAGCTGGGGACTTTCTCTTACCATAATGTTCCATCTGTGTTTGTAGATATTCCTTCCTTCCCACCCTCTTTCCTGGATTCCTGATGGGCTTTAGGATCTCCTTATTAGTTAGGGTATCTGGTTAGACAAGAGCCTCCTCCTATCATTATTCTTTCTATACTATAGGGGTGGTCAAACTCTATCTGAAGAGACTGAGAGGGGCATTGTGGGTAGGTCTTGGCTGAGCGTTTTTGGCTGGCATGAGCTTTGTACCGGTCGTGTTTGTTCAGAGGATGTAACTGAATTCCTATATGAATTAAGATCTAAAACAGATGGAACGTTATGGTAAGACTACTTTTTTTTTTTTTCTGATTTTTAGAGACTAAATTGCATTTACTTGTGTACTATATTTGGGCTTGACCTTCCTGGTTAATATGTCAAAGGGAAATTTTTTTTTTTTTTTTTTTTTTTACATCATTTTGTTTCCAAAAAATAAAAAACATTTGGATGAACACTGCTCAAACAATTGCATTTGTGCCACAGTTTAGAAATGCAGTCAGTGCAGTGTGTCAACTGACTGTTAGGCTACTGCTGCAGGCACTTTCATTATTTTGTAGTTGTGATGTGGTGTTTTCCCAGATTGCTGCCACCTACTGATATATAGGTTCATAGGTGTTTACTAGGCGAACTACCACAAGGACCTTTTTAAATCTAGCCATGATTCCAAAATCTGACAAGTTTTGATACCCTTAAAGTGTAACCAGGGTCTTGACAGGATAACCCATTTACAGGTTGCCTGTGTCGTAGAAACGTAGGTGCTAAACCACGGATGAATAAGGAACTCTACTTCACATGGATGGGGAAGCGTGTTCCAGAGAGTAATCTCTGGGATGCATCCCTGTCTTTCCAGCAGGTCCTGTTTGTATCACTTGCAAGGTTTACGTCTTTAGAATGGGTAATTCTGGTGCTGTTTGTTTTGCAGATATACAGGAGGTCCATCAGAGTGAGGTCTGACTATGCCTTGTATGTCGGGCATAGATCTCCCCTCAAATGCCTGTAGGAGACTGAATACAGGGATAGAGCCTTGAGGCGGTCTGCATAGGACATTTTTACTTAAGCCCAGTCTTCTTTTAGTGAGGAACCTCTGAACGTTCCAATTGTTGGATATGCCTGGTTAGGTACATTCCGGGGGGGGGGGGGGTTACTCTGTGTTGGTTCTGATTTAATGCCGAATACAGTGGAACAATGACTTCCTTGGACTTGGATGCCATACCTTATGTTTTTATAAGTTGCGCAACATAAGAATGACCTTCACATGTGTAAAGTAGTGAGGAAATCAAAGCCTAGATTACGGTCGGTGTTCCCAAGTCCCTGACTACTGGGTCAGCTCTGAGGGGTGTGTTGTCAATGTGATAGTTACCAGGGGTGTATGACTTCCTGAAGGATACTATTATGCATTTCTTTGCATTTGGTTTAGTCCATGTCCCTGACACCAGTTGTTTGTCAGCCTCTCCTGGAGAATATTTGTCTGTGTGGGATTCTGTGACTGCTCCTAATTTGCAATCATCTGCAAATTTAGTCAGCCAGAGACCACTGACATTGGCTTTAACGTCAGAGAAGTAAATGTCAAAAAGAAGTGGTTCAAGGAGTTATCCCTGAGGGACTCCTTGTGACTGCCCTCTTTGTAGAGGTGGACTCCACAATTCTAACTTCCTGGGTCCTGTCTGTGAGCCAGTTGGCTGTCCACTGGGTGACAAGTGTTTGTACCGAACCATTTGAGTTGGTCAGCAATGTCAGAGTTTGGTATTGTGCCAAATGCTTTGACCAGGTCAAGGTAGACTGTGTGAACCATTTTGTCGTCCTCCATTACTTTGTTGAATTTCGTAGTCCACCAGGCTGAGTAGGCATGATCTGCCCTTCAAACCAAACTAGGTTGGGTTCAATGTCTGGAGGTTTACTGTATCACTATTTATCATTTCCATGGCTTTCTGTACAAGACTAGTGAGACTTGATGGGTCTGTAGGTGTCCCACCTTTGTGCAGAGGGATGATTATTGCTGTTCTCCATTGATGAGGCATGAAACCAGTTTAGATGTTCTAGTTGAATATAAATTCCAGAGGGCCTGATAGGTCATGTTTCATGGTATTTAGAAGGCATCCTGGGATAGTGTCTGGCCTCATTGATGCAGTGTTCTTGGCCTTAGCACATTAAGGACCTGTTCCCTAGTGATAGCAGGGGGAGTTGTGTTCTATGGCATTTCCCAAGGGAAGGTTGAAGGGAAGAGGGCGGGTTAAGTTGGAGCTGAATTGATCGCCAGTAGGTTTACTAGATCTTCCTCCGTATAGGTGGCTGTGTTTACAGTGAGCTCTGCACACAATTGTGTATTGCCTTTGAGGTTGTTGACATGGCTAAAGAATGCCTTGTCCTTGGCCTGGGAGGCTAAATTCACCTCAAATTTGGCTTTGGTAGACTTTTTGTTCTCTGTTTTACTTTGAGTGCTTTTATCCTGCTGGGTGCTGCACCTCTTAATTTTTGCCATGATTTGCTTCCTATGTTGTACAGCCTATTAATATATTAATGACCTATTTCTTTTTATAAATCTTGAAAGAGCTTTGCTATACTCCTGATTATTGACACGGTTTAACATTGTATTGCTACTTAATGCCTTGTAATAATCCTGTAACATTGCTGTTTAATGCTAATTTGTAATGAAAATTGTATATGTTGGAGCTTTTTTCCCTGGGCCTCCACTGAAAAGTGGCTTTTCAGCTCAGACAAGCCCAGTCAACAAATGTAAAATAAAAAAAATACTGATTTTTGTGATGCCACCAAGGTGGCTTGTTTTTAGTTGGTTCTGTATTACTTCCTGGTGGGTACAGCTGCCTCTATGCAGCTATTGACAACATACATGTACAGTGTTTGTGTGAACAGTTCTGCAGAGGCAGCAAGGGGACTTGAAATTTTACCATGTTACCCTTAATAGCAGAAGGTTAGCCTTAGTGTAGGCCTTGAATATTCTAGGTTTAGCAGGGGGGGGGGGTGTCAAGGTTTCATTTTAATTCAAAGGAGACTATTTTGTAGTCTGACATTACAGTATAGGGTGTGCAGCACACTCTTATATTGGTGAGTACCATATCCAGTATGGCTGCACCCCTGGTTGGTGTACTAATGATCTAGTTCCTGGAGTTTGTTTACAAAATCCAGGAATGTGTGCCTGTACACTTGGTATTGTATAGGATTCCCAGTTTAACTCATTCACTCCGGAGCAGCTCGGAAAAAGCTGCCTGCTTAATTCCACCATAGGAACAACAGTGCAGCCTGAGCTCATTTTCAGAAAATCCATTTCTAATACCATACAGAAAACAGATGCTCATAACTAAGAGCTAGACTAAAAATGTAAACGCAAAAGTTGTTCAGCAGACACTGACCTTTCCAACAGTGTAAATGTTGACTGTACATATCAGTCATGCTTAAATATTTGGCAAGGAATGCCAATTTATTGTGCATATTTTTTACCTTTTTGGAAAGGCAATGTATCTTGGTCAATGTACCATGTAGACGCATACAATTTGTGTTTAATTTGTTTGTATGAATGTCCGCTTTTAAAATGATACCTTAACCATTACTGTGATATGCTCCTTTATGGAGACTATCACAGACATATGATTAATGTAATATTTCTCATAATTGATAAAGCATAATATCTCATCTGTAACAGAGGGTACATACCAGTGTAGAAGTTGTGTGCCTCTGTTCACTTCAAAATGATGCATCATTTTGTGTCATCACCATGCTCCCTTGCAAATATATGGGCATAATAAGTATTGGAAATGTATAATTTTCATAATCCTACCAAACTAAACAAACTATCTGTGCATGTGTACACTGCACAGACTGTTCTTTTACCATATTGTAAGGATTAAGTGTGCCAAGTAACACCTCATTTTGAAGACTAACACTGATAACAGATAAGCTCCCTTGCAAAAAATATTACCAAAATATGAAATAAATCATAATTCCCATAACCCAAGTCCGAAACCAACTTTATCTGTACATGTGTACAGCATACAAGAACAGTTATTTTACCATGTAGGATATATGAATACGGTCTTCAAAATGAGGTATTACTTAGCATATTCATATGCTTCTTTGCAAAGTTATGTACCAAAATGTGAAAAAAAATCATTTCCATAACAAGTCTGAAACAAATTTTGATATCTGTACATATGTACAACAGTTCTTTTACCATGTTGGAACAATGAATGGTCTTCCAAATGAGATTACTTGGCACACTGCCATGCTCCCTTGCAAAGTTATTTACCAAAACATGAAAAAATCATAATTTCCATAACCCGAGTCCTAACAAAACTGATATCTGTACATATGTACAGCTTTCAGAAGCAGTTTTACCATGTAGACAGACACAATTGTAAATATACACATTCTTGGTGTAGCCAACATACTGCTGAATTGGTACATGTAAAGAGAAAAAGCAAGATAAGGGGCCCCCACTCCACTAATAACCCAGGACAGGCATGGGACTTCAGTGGCAGGCAAGGCCATCTTATCTGTCCGATAGCTGTGCTGGTTACCCACTCAGACAGCTGATATTACTGCAGTCTCATGACCTCCTTCAGTGTCAGCAGTCTGCCTTACCTATGCCTTCTCTTTACATGTGTCCATTCAGTAATGGACCTAAGGGATAAAGTTCTGTATTAGTAAGCCCTTCCTGTCTGAACTCTACCCATGCCTGATTAAAACAGACTAAAAAGTATTGCAGGATGGTCACTGACATTCAGTTGTACATGGTAGCACTCTCCTTAAATGGTTATTTCTCAGCATCCTTGCCAGCTTCTTACCACAGTTCTTTGCCAAACTCAGAAAAATATATTTTATGCACATGTTTTAAGAGTTTCACTTAATATACTGGTCCTACCTGGTCATGGGTGTCTTCCATTCTTCTCACAAGCTGCATGTTACCAATCCTGCATAGCTGTCGTCACGCCATTGTGGAGGTCACAATTCCCTCCTCAGTTAAGTGAATGCCATCCCTTCTGAACAGGTAGACATCTTCCACGGTGATGTCCTGGCAGGTTGTAGATCCACCGACCCTGTGCATCAAACCATGCATGAACCCATTCTGTAAACATCTGGCCTTGTGAGCTGCACATTGACTGTTTGGTGTTTTCCATATCTGTTGAGGAATTTTCCGTATCTGTTTAGGAATTGTGTCAGACCACACAATGACAATGTGGCCACCAAGACTGCAGGTGTTCAAAAATTGCTGTGATTTGAAACCGTAGCTTTCTGAGTGGTTGACTGACATCATTCCCTCCAATGTGCAGCACAAGAATGTTGGGCTCCAGGTAGATGGAACACTTCTCTTCCAACAACTGCAGTACTCCGCTCCAATGTAGACCTCTTCTTGCAATCCAGTACATCTTCACACTCTATGTGGGGAAGCTCAAGTTGTACTGGTTTTCAGTTTCGGAGGCATGGCTGGCAGCCCAGTGAATGTAGGAATGGCCACATACCCACACTCTGACTTGTCGTTCTGGTCATGAAGCAATGTACGTGTCAGAAGGTGGACAAACCTGCAGAGGAAAGAAAATGCAAACAGGTTACTACTGATGTTTGATTGTATTGGAAGACTACATATATATGTATATCATAGCCATTACCTGGTAAGTCTATCCAAATCTTCCATCCTATCCACAGGGGGCAGTATTCTTTGCATTTGATACACAAGTGGTGATGCTGCAAAAGTACATACCTACTACCCGTGAAAACAAATTACACACTGACTAACAAGGGGGCACAGAAAGGGCGCATGTAAAGAGAAAAAGCAAGGTAAGGACAGCCGCTCCACTAATAAGCCAAGGACAGGCATGGGCTCTACCTGGTGGTTATCTGAAGTGTCCCATACATGTGCTGGCTGCCCACTCACTGCTGATACCACTACTGTCTCGCGACCTCCTTCAGTGTCAGCAGTCTGCCTTACTTCTGCCTTTTCCCTTTTTACATAGGTCCATTCAGCAATGGACCTAAGGGATGAGGGACTGAAGTAATTTACTAATTGCCGTCCTGATCTTCATACATTTACTACCATCCTTTACATACATTAAACCTGAAGGGAGGGAGACTGAGTGGACAGCTACACCAAGGCAACATGTGAAGACCAAAACTGACCCAGGCTTTGTTTTTTCAATGCCTCCTTTCCCGGAGGGAAACCTTGCACCCCAGTGGCATCCACCAACATGAGAGCAGTTGGCAGAAAAGACTTGAGGGACCTTCCTGGCCTTGGTTCTGAAGGGCTTGGCCGGTAACTGAGAAGGGGGCGTAAAGGGCACATGTACATGGAAAAAGCATGGTGAGGCACCCTGCTTTATTTCTGCCTTTTCCATTTACATGTGTCCTTTCAGCAGTGGCCATAAGGAGTGGAAGGGGAGGAGCTAAAGTAAACCCGGTTGCCCTGACCTGCATACATTGACTACACCTGACTGGAGAGCTACACAAGACAACATGTGAAAAGACAGACTGACCCAGGCCTTGTCTTTTTGCATGCGTCCTTTCATGGAGGGAAACATTGCACCACAGTGGCACCCCTAAGGCTATGCTCACCTATGACAGCAGCACTTTGGACTGAGCTGAAGTCTCCCAAGTTCCCATCTGTGATCCAGGTGGATCATAAGATCCATGGTGACTGGGTATGCCCCCTGTAATGAGTCCACAACATGAGCATACAAATCTTGATTTGTCGTGTGAATCACGTGTGTCATTGCTGACGTCTGTAACCCATGAGAAATATGACCATGGTACTCGCCAAAGCATTTGACATGCAGGTTGACCTTGCAAGTCGGGCACCCCCATGATGGCTCGGCACGTTTTACCCTTGCTGGCACAGTTTTTGCATCTTCATTTATGCCATTTCACCGGAAAGTGAGAGACATGCTCAAATCAGCTCACAGCCAATGAGACTGTAATCTCTGTGCATCTTTTCCTCTTCATGCAACTGGCAAGTAGATGCAAGCCTAGGTTCCTTTGGAATTGTAACCGTGTTGCTGGAATAGCACATCCAGAGCGTGACGGTTGCTGGTGAGTGTTATTTACATAGAATATAATGAAAGCATTGACAATGGCCACATCCCGTAAGAACCAGAACAAGTACAGCCACCATTTGCGGGCCTTTCTGGCAGTGGGATACTGTGTTCTGAGCTGATCTGCTCGGTCCACCCCATTCATATAACGGTTGTACATGTTTAGAACTGATGGATATGGCACTGATTCCTTGCTTCCATCTATTTTTCTCCTTTGTGCTGGAGACTGGCAAGGTTGCAGTTGACAGGAGGAATACTGGGGTGCTATCCTTTCCATTCAGTAGCTAGCAGTGGTTTGAAGTAGCCTCGAGCTGCTTTTCTGAAGCCTGTTTGCTGAACGTTGGAAGCCATCCCGACCTATTGGTGTGCATGGTCCACAACAGTATAGACAATCTTTCAGAAATTGCTGTGCCAGCGGAGCAGAGGTAAAGTTATCAAAGTAAATGTGATGCTTCTTGCCAATCGGTCCCTTAGTTAAGTCAACCACAACTCTGAGTGCCAGTCCGACCTCTGTATTCTGCTCTGTTTTTCCAGTGTATACCTGGAATTTGCATACATACCCATTGGTAGTCTGCCAACACCCACACCTTTAATGCCATACCTCTTGGGGTTACTGGGCGTCTTCATCATCTTTCGGCTGGTCCCATTAAGGGTCACCACAGATCACCTGTTTCCATTTCTTGTTGTCCTCTGCATCTTGCTCTCACACCAACCACCTGCATGTCTTCGCTCACCACATCCGTAAACCTTATCTTAGGCCTTCCTCTTTTCCTGTTGACTGGTAGCTTTATCCTCAGCATCTTTTCCCCAATGTACTTGGCATCCCCCCTCAGCACATGTCCAAACCAACGTAATCTTGCCTCTCTGGCCTTGTTTCCAAACCTTCCAACCTGGGCTGACCCTCTGATATACATATTGCTAATCCTGTCCACCCTAGTCACACCTAGTGCAAATCTTAACATCTTTAATTCTGCCACATCCAGCTCAAACTCCTGCGTTTTTGTCAATGCCACTGTCTCCAACCCATATAACATAGCTGGTCTCACTACCCTCTTGTAGACCTTCCCTTTCACTCTTACAGGTACTAGTGTGTCACAAATCACGCCTGACACTTCTCCACCCACTCCATCCTGCCTGTACTCTTCACTTCTCTTCCACACTCACCGTTACTCTGATCTGTTGACACTAAGTATTTAAACTCCTCCACCTTCGCCACCTCTACTCCTTGCGTCCTCCCCATTCCTCTATCCTCCCTGTCATTCACACACACATATATTCTGTCTTAGTCCTGCTGACCTTCATTCCTCTTCTCTCTCGAGCATATCTCCATCTCTCCAGGGTCTCGTCCACCTGTCCTGATCTGTCACTACAGATCATAATGTCATCTGCAAACATCATAGTCCACGGGGACTCCTGTCTGATCTCATCTGTCAACCTGTGCATCACCATTGCAAATAAGAAAGGGCTCAGAGCTGATCCTTGATGTAACCCCACCTCCACCTTAAACACATCACTCACTCCCACTGCAGACCGCACTGCTGTCACACTACCCTCGTACATATCCTGTACCACTCTTGCATACATTCCGGACTTCCTCATACAGTACCACAGCTCCTCTCTAGGCACCATGTCATATGCTTTCTCTAAGTCTACAAAAACAATGCAACTCCTGACATTCTCTGTACTTCTCCATCAACACTCTGAGCAAACCTTGCATCTGTAGTGCTCTTTCCTGGCATGAAACCATACTGCTGATCACTAATAATCATGTCTGTACTTAACCTTGCTTCCACTACTCTTTCCCATAACTTCATGCTGTGACTCCTCAATTTAATCCCTCTGTACTTACTACAGCTCTGCACATCACCCTTATTCTTAAAAATCTGTATGAAAACACTTTATCCATTCCTCAGGCATCCTCTCACTTTCCAAGATTTCATTAAACAATCTGGTTAAAAACTCCACTGCCATTTCACCTAAACACCTCCATGCTTCCACAGGTGTGTCATCTGGGCCAACAGCCTTTCCATTCTTCATTCTCTTCATAGCTATCCTTACTTCCTCCTTGCTAATCCATTGTACTTCATGATTCACTATTCCTACATCATTCAACCTTCTCTCCCTCTCATTCTCCATCATTCATCAACCCCTCAAAGTACTCTTTCACTCTCCTCAACACTCCTCGCTTACTGGGCATAAACTGTTTCAATATCAGGCATTCACGGAAGCCAACCATGGGTTTGTCTACAGCCACCTCACGATTCACATTGTAATGTGTCCTGCATGCATGAAGTACTGCATCCAGTATTGGCTGTACGTGATGTAGCTTGTCATGACCCCCAGAGCCCTGTGGTAATCTCAGGCTGTTATCGTTGCAGTGGAAGTACTGCTGAATTTTTTTGAAACCCATCTCTGGTCATGTCCTCCACTATTGGGAAGCAACCATACACATGGTGCATTTCCCAGTACTGCCTGTATTCAGGAACGTACAATAGACCTGTGTATTCTGACACCTAGAAATGTGAGCATGTCTCCTGGGCAAACAGGACTCCACTGTGCATCAACCTTGCCTGTTGCGGCCTGCCTCTGTACAGCATAGCGATTTGGTTTCATTAGCAATACAGGTGTGCAGCTCCTGTGGTAACATTAAATTTAGGAAGTCTGTCTCTGTGTGATCTGAGCCCAAGTGATTTACTGGTCCTACTGGCCCCACAAATTCCTCAATGTGTAAAGTTTTGAGGTGTTTTTCCCACATCCTTGGCGTACCTGACAGTCATGTGGAGCAGTTGGGAATGGAAAGGGCTTAAGGGTTGAGAGATGGTGCTCTCTCAATGCCAGTAGCAACTGTACTGCATGCAGTTGTTGAACTACTAACCCATGTTACCTGCTGAGGCACATCCATATCATTGCCTGACAAGGAGCTACTTAGACCTTTATCTAGTGGATTTTCTCCATCCCATTCACCATACTTAGGACTGCTTTCCACGTTATGCACAGTCAATGGTACATCCACACCCTTGTCAGCACTTGCAGTGCCATGCACTGTGGAGGACTGCATAGTTGTCAGTCATACCATGTGCTTTCTTGAACACAGAAAGGCAAGCCATAATCTGCATCATACACTCAATGCACTGGGTGGCCATTGTGTGTGGCCAATTTATTAGGTGTGCAAATGGCACCTCATCCTCAATGTCATGGTCAGTGTCTCAACTACTGGTAGTCTGGCAACTTGTAGTGGTCTTTCAGGAATGGCGGGCACAGGGGCATCAGCCGTATCACAGGCAGTGGCCTTTTCACGCAGACGTGCGAGTGGAATCTCATCTTATCAGTCATCCTCACTCTGGTTGGCGTTATGTGGTGCCTCAAGGTACATACTGAACCACTGCTACAGCCATCATTCAGTTTCCTCATCCAACAGGTAACTGCTGCTTGCTTTCTCCTCAACAGATGTCCTCTTCGGCAGTGGCTGTGTTGCTTTACACTTGAAATCACACGTGAAAAACACAATGATGTACAACATTATGATGTACAACATTATGATGTACAACATTATGATGTACAACATTATGATGTACAACATTATGATGTACAACATTATGATGTACAACATTATGATGTACAACATTATGATGTACAACATTATGATGTACAACATTATGATGTACAACATTATGATGTACAACATTATGATGTACAACATTATGATGTACAACATTATGATGCACCTGAAAAGCAGTGCACTTCTTTATTTATATATTTCTATGTGTGCGCGTGTGTGTGTGTATGTATATATATGTGTGTGTGTGTGTGTGTGTGTGTATATGTGTGTGTACCTGAGATGGTCGACAGGCCATATGATCGACTGTTCTTTTGGTCGACAAGCAGATTTGCCCCCCTCCCCAATGTTGTGCGACCCTGGAGTTGATGTATATAGTTAGGGGGGGTGTGGGGGGCACAGCCCCCCACATAACATGCTTGTCGACCAAATATACACACACGTGTGTGTGGTTATATCTAACAACTGAAATATGCCTCTCATCTCTCACCCACAAAGGGAGGTTTAAATATATTTAATGGTAAAAGCAAGATTATGATCAGTAACTCAACAAAATGACTTTATGGTTCAAAAGCACAGGAAATATTTTACCACAACAGTGCAGGATAGTCTCTAACATGCATAAAGTTAAGAGTAGCGGGATCTATGTCCGAATCCAGACCAGTAACGAGTTGTGTGCCTCAGGGCTCTGTCTTGGGGCCCCTCCTGTTTGGTATATACTTCTCAGAAGTACAGGCAAGCACAGAAGGGCTGTGGCTGACTAAGTTTGTGGACGACCACAAACTGGATGCTATAATGGAGTCTCCGGCCGACATGGAGATACTCCAGAAGGGCCTAAATGAGACTGATGCATGGTGTCAAAGCCATGGTCTCAAGCTAAATGCAAAAACATGCGTAGTAATCCCCTTTGGAAAACAACAAGAGTACCCGCAAACTACAACATAGGAGGTAATCCCCTGAAATCTGAAGAAGAAATAAGGGATCTGGGGACCCAAGTAGATAGTCGGCTCTCCTTTGATAACCATGTTGCCAAAGTGGTTAGAAAATCCTATGTGACCCATCTGACTAAAGTGTTTGCATCAAGATCTAAGGATGTAATGGTACCCCTCTACTCTTCCCTCATCGGATATATACGAGTACAATGCACCAATTGGAATGTACCTGGCTAGACATCTCCAGCAGCTGGAGAGACCAGAGGTACCTAACCAAGAGGATTACTGGCCTCAAACAGTTGCCCTCTGCAGCACGTTTGAAAAAGCTCCGACTGTTCTCTGTTGCATACCGCTTTCTCAGAGGCGATCTCTAACGTACAGAGCCATGTCCAACCCAGAATTGTTGAACATGTTCCATCTTGGCAAAACCAAATCTACTCTAGCTACACACCCTAGAGATATAAACCTCAACACAACAATGAATAGAACATGCTGGAGGGATAGATTCCCCTCGCAGAGACTTCACTTACTATGGAACAGGGTCCCGATCTACATAAGACATAGCCCCTCACTATTCCTCTTCAAGAGGAACCTTGATGAGTGGATGGGTAACAAAGTTCACACAGGGGATCACACCAACAGCACTACTAAATAGGGACCAAGGGTACTGGCTGCTAGTACAAGTGTCTAGAGAACTACTAAAGGGGCGGTGAATACTGCACAATGTGGCTGGGCTCATATATATGCCTTCAGGCAGATAGCCTAGTACCAACCTATGAACCTGTACGAGTTTGGATATTGTCATTTTCTTATAGGTAAAAACAATTTGTGATTTTTTTTTTTCTGGCAAATCAGGGGATGAAACTTGGTAATTAATAACGTATATTCATATCCTTTATTACACCACAAATCCTCTTATTCCAGCAACTTTCTCATGAGAAAACAGCAATTGAAAATGTATCGCTGTCATAACTAGTGTCCTGATTTTAGCAGGATGTCCACATTTTTCCTTGTACATTTCTTCAAATTGTATAAATGACAAATGTAGGTGGTGTGGGGGAGGGGGTTGTATTGCAGTGACTGCCAGTGGAGAGAGTCAAATCTGAGTTGTGCATTCATCAGTGTCCTAACTACTTCTAGTTATGTAAATAACAGTAATAGCTGCTGACAGTTTTGCCTGAAACGTGATAATGACTCAATGCTATATTGTAACTGCAGTGTGCTAATGACTTGCAAAGTTGCGTGTGCTCAGACACTGGTGGTGATTGCTTGTTGAGTAGGCATTCATTATAAACTTCTGTAGCTGTTGTTGCACAGTCATTATAATCTGTTAGAAGAACATAATGATTTACTTATTCAGTAAAAGTATAACTGTTATTACTGAGCCCTTCTTACCACCTATATGTTGGCAAGATACGAAGCAATGAGGAATGAGTCTTATTACAGTTGTGTACATCACAAAATGCTGTGGATAAGTACTCTCATCTGCACTTCATTTCCCAAGCAATTGATTAGACTCAGTATGTCAGTGGATACTTCCCAAGGGAGACACTAAGAGGTATTCATAGTAAGGGAATTAGGCCATGGCACCACAAAGTACAGTTGTGTTGGATGTTATAACAGTAGGTGTCCGTCTCTTCAGTATTTTGTCTTTTGGCCTTTCCCAGTTAGGGGTCGCCACAGCGGAACTCCGGTCAGCTAATGATTGGCAGTAGATCTTCCCAGTGCAGAGTTGCCAGCTCAACGCCAAACCTTCAACGAAGGCAGGCCCATTAACTCATGTCTTTCGGAACGCCACTCTACCTGCGGGAAGGACATGCAGACTCAATACAGAAGGATCTCCTCCCAAAGATAGCCCAATGTCCAGCCACTGCACCAAAGCCATCCGTACTTAAAGGTATTGTACATTACACGCAACATTCCCTTCACAAGCAAGTAATAAGCTTCATCTCACTCCGGCAACTACTGAGTATAATCAGAAAGTAGGTGCAGCACCCAGCCAGATAAAAGCAGTCTAAAGGTAAACAAACACATCTGAACACACCCATAAAATCAACCAAAGCCAAATCTGAGGTACAGTTCTCCTACCAGGCCATGGACAACCACAAGGCATTCTTAAAAACTATGCACATCCTCAAATGAACCACTGCTACAAATGCTCTCCAAAAAGGACCAACACAAATAACTGGCATCTGAGCCATGGACCAACACTCACTTGCCAAAAAATACATAACCGTATTCCCCCTGGAAGTCTGCCAGCCCTTGCGACTTTCATATTGACACCACACCCCTAAGACTTGACTCTGTAGTCGGAGTTGGGGGCACACACAGACATTAATCTAGCCTTTGACCATCACATGTCTACACTAGTGAGGAAATCATTGTGTTTTGCAACTTTCAAACAAAGGTAAGGTATCTAGGTCCAAGGAAGTCAGTTTCACTTTATTCATTTTTCTTCAGACCAGTCAAGTACAATGCCCCCTCTAACCAGGCATATCAAAACATCGACCGAGGTTAATCAGTAAAAGAATGCATCATACTTCTGACAGATGCAAAAAACACACAGCATCACAATTACCCATTCTAAAGACTTGATTGTGGTATAAATAGGACTTGCTGGAGACAAGTATGTATTCCAGAGACTACTGCTTCTCTGGAACAGGCTCCCCACCCATCTAAAGCAGAAATTCACCCTGGGTTTGTCCCCCAACTCTATGAAAGACCGAGGCAGACAGTAATGTGCAAACTAACAGACCCTGCGCACAACTTCTAGAAACATCCGTGTCAAAAAGCCCATGACAGATTACACTAACTACAGTACAAAAGTATACAACAGTTTCTTCCTTCTCTTAGAGTTTATTAATGCCAGGGGACCGCCAGATAACTTGCACCCCAGTAGCTCGCCAAATAAATATGCAAATAATACAGCTGAAATATGCCTTGCATCTCACCCACAAATTTAGGTTTAAATATATTTAATGATAAATAAGAGCAGGACTAAAATCAGAATCTGCAACAGTCGAGATGGTCATGTCAGACTGCCACATTTACAACCCAGAGCATTTGTCTAGAGTGCCTTTCTAAATGTTAGAATGATGATACCAGGTTGGCTGGTGAAAGCGCTCAGTCTGTTTGTTTCACTTTGGAATAAAAGAATTTAATCTTCGTGGTTGGTGTCCCTACTTCCTTGGATTTGCTGTGGTGGAAATAAGTCAAAATTTGTGGTTTTGGATCCTGGTTTTGGTTTCCTTGTTTCACCTTTCTAAATGTGCCTGTGCCTCCATGCTGCCAATAAACATATGTTGAATGACAGACACCTGTTGGAGGAGGGACAGCAGGCACCCTCTGAGCACCCCTATCAACCTTCATGTGTTGCCAATACTTATGCTACAACCAGACTCCACTGAGGACGCAGTAGCCACACTTCCCTGCTCAATGTCCTTGCCCTCCACCTGTCCTATGTCTGTGGGCTCTGTAGATTGGGTAGGAATAGGCCTACTGGCTGTGTCCAGGGAAAATGATGGAGGTGGCTGGATGTCAACATCAGTGTCAGATTCAAACTCTGCACCCCAGACTGTGCCTCAGTTTCACCACCATCATGATCAGTGTCTGATTTAATTGATTCATAACCAATTATATAATTAGATTTAACAGTCTAATTATGTGAACCAATATCCCCAACCCAAATCTTTTCTATATATCATTACTGTATATAAAATCATTAATGAAGGTTTTAACTTCCAGATGGAGTGTTGATATTAAGTTCTTAACTCCTTTTACATGCGGAATCTACATAAATACAATAACCATGTATAAATAAATGCACTAGAAAAAGTATATTTTTTTACAGTAATTACTGTTGCTTTGTGCCACAGACTAATGCATGCATACTTTTCTCTTACATTTGAGATGTGCATGCTCAGTTTGATACAACTATATTAAGTAAGTGAAGAATGAGTGGGGTTGCTTGCAATGACTCCAAGCAGAGAAAATCACATACTTGCTTGTGCATTCATTAAAGTGATAACTTATGTGAATGTGACAGCAGCTGAGACTTCTCCCAGAAAAGTGCTAATGACTCACTGCTATATTGCTAATGTGTTAATGACCTTCCTTTCATTGCTGCATGTTAGCTTTTGAGTAGACATTCATTATTACTTTGTGCAGCTGTTGTGTAACGCTCTGTATCATCAGTAAGGAGAAGACCCGACTCATTCAGTTAAACAATATAACACTAAAATATTACTGTGCCCTTCCTCCCACCAAAAGTAAATACCTGACTGACAAAGCCAGAAGAAATGCACCAAAAGTAAGGTAGCTCCATGCTGTCCGTCCCCTAGTGATCACCTTTGTCCCATTCAGGCAGTATAATCACAAATAGAAAAATGCAAGCAGAAGTGATTTAACCCAATGTAATTTGCAGACTGACTTTCTGAATGTCCCCAGTAACCCCTCCATTTGTGTGTGTTCTGTATGCACAGGCACCAAAATGGCGCAGATTGGCCCAGCAGTTGCTTCAGCAGTGAGACCATGTATGCACAAGCACTTCCCTGATGCACAATTAATTATTTCCCCAAGCAACATCCTTGTAATTATGTCCAGGAATACATACACCCAAAATGACTGACAATGGCTGGATGGTTTTATAAGTGATGTATAATGTTTACAACTATAGTTGTTTCAATGTTTGTGATGTATACTGGTTGCAACCAAAGTGAGATAATTTTGCATCTTTCACATTTATATACATATAAGACTGCCTTTGTTATATGTGTAAAGTTAATAAAGATGTTTGGAAAACAACTGTAATGCTTGGCATTATTGGGCATTAGGAAATGGACAAAAGATACATTATCACCCTTGGAAAAATACAAAAGCATTGTGAAATGGAGTACATTTTTATCAGCTTTGACAGACCCATAGCTCCTTACCACTTCCATGTCCAGAACTCTTACAATCCTAACTCAGTCTGCATAAGGACTGCAAATTCTAGTGGCTTTTATAATCAACAACCTATGTCTTGAAAGAGATTACCTGACAAGTCTTTTCTGACAGCTGTTGTGTGTAGTCCTTGGACAGCTCCTTTTTGGCCTTTACTACTTTGAAGTTAAGGCTGTCCGTGGTCTCTGGCTGACTAAATTTGCAGATTACAAATTAGGAGCCATCATTGAATCCCACACACTTGGCACAAATGTTCTCCTGGAGCGGCCGACACAAAACAACTGGTATCAGAGCCATGGACTAAAACTAAATGCCAAGAAATGCGTAATAGTTTCCTTTGAGTTTCATGGAGTGCATTTTCTCCTTTGGTATGTACCTAAGCAGACATGTCCAATTGAAACGCCCATAGAGGTTACCACTAAAAGAATACAAGACTTAAGTAAAATGTCCTCTGCAGCTGTTATGTAACGGACATTATCATCTGTTGGGAGAAGGCCAAAAACTACCCATAAACTAACCAATACCCAAAAACACTGCTCTACTTCCTTCTGCAGTAACGCATCTTTTCCTTTTGATATAGCATATGTCTTTTTCTAGCTAACATATATGCCTCAGCTTAACCTCTTCTTCCCTACATACCCCCCCCCCCCAAATCCCGTCTTAAGTTACCAATGTCTACTTAATACTAATACTTTAAGACTGTAATGAATATTTCTATTCGTTTTTAACATATATTCTGTATTACTAAAGTATAATTCAAAACTTGCATTATGTTGTAAAGATCAGCAAAAACAAATGTACTGTATCTGTAATTTTTTTTTTTTTTTTTTTGCAATATATAATGTTCCTGGAGCTTTTCTCCCCAGGCCTCCGCTGAAAAAGGGATATTTTGTAGCTCAGTCGGACTTTTCACGGTCGTCTTTCAAATGGGACCTAGATGAGTTTGTAGACTCAACACATGTAAAGAAATTGATTAGGATCATTTAATGAAAAAACATTTCAGCAAGGAATTGTGCTCTGATTCACACCATTATTTATTCCATGTCCTGAATGCCTTTATTAGATACAAAGTCCGCTATGGTAACTGCAAAATCAATTAGCCAAACAGAGCACATTTGCTGAGGCCAGTATCTCTTAATATGTATTTTATCCATAAGAGGTGTTAACAAGCAAGTCAAATAAGGCTTTATTAATTTATCTCCATTTCCTAATGTGAAGAAGAGAATGCAGTCCATATAGTATTATGACAAATGGCATTCATATGGTAAAGTATGCAATGCAAGTATGCATACATGTGGTTACTGTGTGTTTTACCAACATAGGAATACACTAAACATTTCCATGCAACTTTTTTTCATTTCTCAGGCATCACTAGACCTTTTCTTTTGTTGTGTAGAATTTGCTCTTAATTTTCAGAACAAATTCATACCACCACAAGCCATTTAGGTCTAGTTAAACATGTACAATTAATGCAAAGAGCTGAATGCAACCTCTCTCAATCTTCTTTGAGCAAAGCAACGGGAAAAGCTCACAAATTTTTAAATGACTATGTAGGTATAGGGAGATGAGCACCTACAAAACATTAAAAAAGTATGTTGATTGTTCCCTGGACACGACAAAATTAGCAATGCTGTCCAACTACCTGCCCAGAAGTCTTTTCATGCAACTTTTTTACATGGACCCAAAATGTTTAAATGCTTTAGCTTTTTATGCTTATATGCTCATCAGATTTGCCAGTGGAAACAGCTAGCCCAGTATGTACAGCAGAAATATCCATTTTCTACAAAAAGACAGATACCAAGACCATCCCACCTGTGAAATAAGCCCCCACTTCATATTAACCAAAGTAAATCCATGCCTCTAACTTGAATTAGTAACCATAAATTCATCTTTGGTCAAGCCCCACAGTTCCCTATGGATAGCAGTAGTAGTAGCAGCAACAGCAGCAAGTGGTCTGCAACAGCTGTGCATCAAACGATCATGCACTCTTTCTTTTTCCTAGTATGAACCTATTAATGTTTAGGTTGGTGACTACAAAAAGGCAACTTCACTGCTGAGCAATAACCTCAGGTCTTTAAACACACCTAGAGATCACAAATATAAAAATAATGGTGAGGGCCACTTTTCAACAGATCTATTGTTGATCTGTACACATGAAGGGGGAGTTGCAACCATCCTCAATCCCCTGCCATGGTAGTTTTTGTAGGAGTAATGAAGAAAAAAATCTGGTGGGAGGAAGCAGATTACTGGGGCGCAACACTCCTCCCTGTGATTTATCACTAAAAGCAGTAAAATTAAAATACTTAGCATGCATCCTACCTGCTATGAACACTGCTGCTGCCTCTCCATACACGTTAACAGGCTGCCTGTGACCCCCTTCAAATCTCTGCCACTATGATAAGTAGGAAAGAGTTTGGGGAGGGGCAGCATGCATGTTCTAGGAAATTTGTGCAAATCAGTTGAAAGTCACATTTACAAATTATGAAGAGACTTGCAACTTAATTACACTAATGTATTTTGCTACATAAGGTAACATGAACTGATGAAAGTTGAAGCAGGGCTGTACTTTATAGGATCATAGGGGGTTACTAGGCTATTGGCCCTGAGGCCCTTATAAGCCTAGCCAAGAGTTTAGCCCATGTTTAGACAGTCTGACTATTTTACAGCATTATGTAACACAAACCATGGCATCATTGACAGCAAGGATGATTTTTGTCAGCTTCACAGATTACTGATGCCACTGTCAGTCATGAACTTCACGCCTGCACAAAAAATAGTGTACCCTTCTCTACAATCATCACACAGTATTATCTAGTCCTACCTTTAAATGTAAAAAGTAAATAAAACTAATAATTATAATAGCAATAATTCTCATTTTTAACCAGGTGAAAAAACTCCAACACAATTAAAAAAAAAAAAAAAAAAAATAGAACCATGGTTCAACTATGTAATTCTAGCAGACTGACCAACAAAGTTCAGGAAACCCAAGTGTTAGCAATTTGGATGCTCTCCATACTAAACTAAAAGTGTATTGTATGATATTAACAAAAGACAAAACTGCACAATTCAAAATAAATTTTAGTATAAAAAAACTTTCATGATAATAACTAGAGGGCCATGAGTAGAAGCAGTGGAATGGGCAACACAGCAGTTATGCAAACAATTCCATGCCATGTCCTGGAGCAAAAGCATTGTGTATATCATTTATCACAAATGTAATTACTGAAACACAACCCAAAATGCAAGTACAGTAGGAGAAATAAAAATTAGTGCAGCATTTACTTCACTGCAGGAGTTTTACTACAGTGCAGTTTTTCATCCAAAACAGCATCAGAAATCTTGGCAATCAAGGCATAGGTTACCGGGACAAAAGTTAAAGGATATCAAGTAAACATTAAAGTTGACAGCAGGATATAAAGTAAGAAACATGACAGCAGGTAACAATGTTAGATGTTCTTCGTGTTACACTGTTGCAGTAATCACATTTGGGTCATCTGCTTGCAGTAGCCCTTAGTTGGCCTGATTATCAAAGTCTTGGGTCCTGCGTTAGTTGCTGTCTCATCTTCCATGATGTCAGGTAGTCAGGGGTATAAAGCATGCAGCTGAATCTTCCATGATGTCAGGTAGTCAGGGGTATAAAGCATGCAGCCGACACCATTACATCAGTCTTTCTTGCCGTGTGGTGCCAGAAGCAGTTCGCAAGTGCCGGTCGGCTGACTCCCGAAACTTTCGTTTTCGAGTTTCAGATCCAAAGTCTTCAACTAAGCTAAGTACCCCGTTTGGGATCCTTTTTTCTTGCTCTAAACCGATGTTAGTAAAAGTTAATTGGATTTCTTGTGGAAAGCAAATGCCTCAGATTTTCATTCGTACTACATTCCTTGCTTAGGCCCAGACCACGATGTACTTCACTGTTGGTTTTGTGCCTTATTCAAACCTCTTATTATTCATAGTCTGTTCATTTACTCTTCCAAATATTTTGCTACTCTGTTCAATTATCCAGAAATGGCTTCGGTAAGCCACCAGACTACCGACATTCTGAAAAAACTTAAAGATGGAGACAGACCGCATAGGTACAAAGCTGCCGACAACGCTTCTAAGCTAGTCGCCAGTTCGCCGGTACTCTGAGGCGCTTTCACAGCCCCTGATACCCGCTACTTCAGATTCGCAGGCCTCTACTGAGACCCATTCAGAGTCTGGTATGCCTTGAGATGCTTTGACTGTGGAGCCTGCGGATGTCTTCCTTGGATGGGTCCGGAGCCGCTGTGCAGGCACCGGCTTCTGAAGGTGTGTTTAGGCCTACTGACTAATATTAAACAGATGCCATCTTCTTCTAGGCCTAAAACTCTATCCATGCCTAGAATACAGACACACACCCAGACTGCATGGTCAGGCCCCTATGCCTAAAAAACAAATAAGAATAGCTGAAGACCTTTATTACTCTAATCAGGGGAAGCCACGGTTCCCCCTCCAAGACCTAGGACTGATTTTCCTTCAGAGTCTTCTGATCACGATTCTGAAATTTGTTTACTCTGACAAGGATTTTCCCTTATCTACCTGAGAGGATTCTGATGCAGAGGACTCAATTCCCTCTGCTTCCCCTCCAGAGGATTTCTCATTTGAAACCTTGCATACTCTTGGAGCATTTCCACTGGGAAAGCCATGATTACTCTGACTCCAAAAAGAGGCTTAGGGAATTCTTACTCCTGCCGCAACACGGGCCTTTAGCTATCCGTCCTGTACTGGACATTGTAGATGATGCCTTCTCGGAATCTAGCCTGGCCCCTGGCACTTACCCATCAGGATTTCTGGGAGCAGGAGGTTATTACAGGGTACCAGACTCAAGTTCCTCTTTTTAAAAAAAATTCTACTGCGGATCATGAGACCATTTCACAAGGACCCAAGGACATTAAGGCTACTATTGCCAGAAATCCCACCCCCCTCTGATAGATTCCAGGGCGCTGTATAAATGGCATAAGAAGGTATACACTTCTGCAACTTTGGCCATTAGGATCTTAAACTGCCAGTTTCATATGTTAAAGTATCAGCATATTATTGGATTGCTTAAACAGAAAATGGTGATTCCTGACGGTTCTGAAAATAGAATTACAGGATTTAATGCTTTCTGTTGAAGTTGGAAAACATACTTTTCCAATGTGGTTTTGATTCATTAGAGGCATCTTGCAGGGCTGCTGTCACTACTTGGTCTGTACTTAGAAGGCATGCTTGGCTAAAGGAGCAGTCTTTGCCAGATCATGTTAAAGCTAAATTACTGGATGCTCCCTTAAACCAAGACTGCCTGTTTGGCAGCAAAGCAGAAGTACTTAAAAAGATGGAGGAAAAAGCTAAATCTGTGCAAACTGTTAAAAAAAATTTCCTGAAAGTACAGCCTCCCAGATTTAGTAGGCATTGGCCTTCTAAGAATTGGTCCTTTCCTGTCTCTTCCAGGCCTTCTCAGTCCAAACCCAGAACCAGCAAAACACCCAGGCTTCAGTCTCAAGGTACTCACAGGCTTAAGTAGTGCGGGGCTCCCACTTCCAAAGAAGGGAGTAGTAAGACTCCCCCCCCCCCCCCCCCCCCCATGGTAAACTGTCTCAATTACTTAACTTTAAACCTTCCAAGCCCTGCACAACTGACAGTTCCTTTAGGGGGAAAGATTGCCCTGCATGCAAAAATTTGGGAAGTTATTACCCAGGACAAATGGGTTTTAAATATAGATTCCAAAGGATACAGATTCCACTTCCAGTCCTTACCAACCCCAAACGGTTGGCCAAACCTACCCCCAAATCAGTGGGCAGAGGCTCAAAAGCAAGTTCTCTCTCTTAAGCATCAGGGCTATTCAACCTGTCCCAGAAGAAGAAGAATGGGGCAAGGTTTCTACTCCTGGACTTTTCATGGTACACAGAAAAGACCATTCCTGGCATCTTATCCTGGACCTGTCTATCCTAAACACATTTTTGGTAATCCCAAACTTCAGAATGCTAACTCTTAATCAGCTGCTTCCCATGCTAGGCAAAGATGCTTGCTTGGCAACACTGGATTTTAAAAGAAGCCTACCTGCACATCCCAATAAGGGAATCTTGCAGAAGATACCTGTGCTTCAGAGCAGGCTACATGCACTAACAGTTCTGTGCACTGCCGTTTGGCTTATCTACTGCACCCAGTGTATTCACAAAGTGCCTAGCTCCAGGCATTGCATTTTGTAGACAAAGAAATATTCAAATATACCCATACCTGCCCGATTTGTCTAATTCGGGCAGAAAGCCAGGACATACTATTAAATCATCTGGCATTTGTAAAGAAATTACTAACCTCTCTGGGGTACACCATAAACGAAAAGAAATCGCATCTTGTACCCTGCCAACCAATTGTATTCCTGGGAGCAAGCTTGAATACAACTTACCAGATGGCCTACCTCACGTCAGAGAGAAGTTCATTTGACAGCCTACTTCAAACTACTGGCCACAAAGACCCAGCTATCTGCAAGTAAAATACTGCAAGCCCTGGGGTTCATGGCCTCTTGCATTCTATTAATTCCATATGCAAGACTGCATACGAGGAAACTACAATGCTATCTAAAAAGCATATGGTGTCAACATTGTCAGGATCTAGATCCTATCATACCTTGTCTACAGATAGTTCCTTTGGTGGGCAGAGACCTGCCACCAAAACAAGGGACTGCCATTCACTCTACCCCCTGTCGCCCAAACCCTAACAGACTCGTCAGACTGTGCCTGGGGGGCTCATTTGGCAGGGCATTCAGGGCAAATGGAACCAAAGTCAAATGCACCTGTATATCATTCAAAACGAAATGTTAGCTGTACAGAATGCTCTCTCAGCCTTAGAGGACCACATTCTTCCAGGACAATTATTGGTAAAGACTGACAACACCACTGTTGTGTTACATAAACAAGCTAGGGGGAACCCACTCATACCCTCTCTGCAGACTAGCCATGGCTCTGTGGAACACAGCCTTGAGCTACCAAGTGCACCTACAGGCTCAATTCCTGCTAGGAAATTCAAATACACTGGCAGACTACCTAAGCAAAAATCTCTCATGGACCCACACGAGTGGAAACTGGAACCAAAGCTATTCAACAGGTGGGGGAGCCCAGAGATTGACCTGTTAGCTTCCCCCCAGAACTACCAATTGGACAAATTCTGCACAAGGACTCCTCACAAACAAGCTTGAAAGTGATGCCCTGTCCTTCACCTGGAAAAACCTATCAGTTTATGCCTTTTTCCCCCTCTGCCTCTCCTCTCCAAGGTACTACTAAAGATCAACTAAACACAAAGTAAGAAAACGAAACCAATTCAAATATAAAAGTAAAGTCCAGGACACAACCGTAGATGCAAATTTTTATATTCTCACTAAATACAACAGATGAGCGCTTTCGTCTAATGACTAGACTTCATCAGATTAAAGCACTGGTACCAGTAACAACTTTTATACATGGTCTCAATCAACAAATACACTTAATTAAAATTTAAAGTGATACACATGTTCACTATTGACTTTCCTATATTAATCTGTCGTGTAAAAAACTATAAAACATGTTTATAGTATAACTGAATAAAGTTAAAACCATTTGTACAAATCTCTAAGTTGTAAAATCATTTTTAAACATAACTCAAACTGATTACATGCTTTCAGCTTTTTTTGTGAAAAAAAGATCAAACAGGACAAACCAAGGACAATACTGATTGCACCAGACTGGCCAAGTGAACAGTAGTATCCACTCTTGCGCAATGTCACTGCTGGCACCTGCTGTTCCAGCAGGAGTGCCAGATTCTGCACCCACAGCTTCAAACCCTGAACTTGGCAGCCTGGCTTAATTACCTGATCTCAGTTACCATCCCTCAGTAAGCAAGTGATGTCATTCTGGAGGCAAGGAGGCTTAGTACTAGAAAATCCTTGGATGAAAAATGGAAAAGATTTCTGTTCCTGGAGCCAAACTCAGGATGGGCACAGCAGCGCCCAATTTACCTCAGGTTCTTAAATACTTAACTAAGATGCTTCACAAGGGCCTTTTTTTTTCCCTCCATCAAAATTCATGCCTTAGCCATTTCAGCTCATTGCAATACAGAACCCACCCCTCTTCTCTCATCCACTGCTGAAGGAATTCCTCAGAGGGGCCAAAAACTTAAGACCACTCAGGGGAGCCCCTACTCCAGCCTGGGACCTTAACTTTTGTATTGGAAAAGCTCACTCTACTTCCTCCCTTTGAGCCAGCTGCAAATGCAGAGTTGAAATTTCTTTCTTGGAATATAGCCTTCCTTCTAGCCAACGCTTCAGCAAGAAGGGTGTCTGAATTGCAGGCCCTTATGGCAGTGGAGCCTTTAATCATCTTTCATGCGGACAGGGTGTCCCTCGGGACCAGTCCCTCATTCATGCCCAAGGTGGTATCCAGTGTGGCCGTTAATTAGGCCATTCATTTGCCAAACTTTTCTAATCCACAGAACAAAGGGGAATGAATCCTGCACTCCTTAGACATGCACAGACAACTTTTGAATTTTACATGGACATGACTAAACCTTTCAGGAAATCAACAGCTTCTGGTTGCATTTGCTGCAGGGGCAGCTGGGAAGGCCATCTCAAAGCAAACCATTTCTAAGTGGATAGTTCATTGCATTCGTTTCTGCTGTAAGCACCATAGAAAACCTATCCCACAGGGGATAAGACCACATTCAACCAGGGCTGCATCTACTTCTACAGCCTTTCTCAGAGGTGTTCCTACCAGGGACATCCTAGAAGCTGCTACTTGGAGTTCTGTACATACTTTCACCAAGCATCATCTCTTGCCAATTTTTCCTAAATCCAGACCTGGCTTTGCCACTGCAGTCTTGCAGGGCTTTATAGCTGGCCCTAATGCTGTCCAATTACCTCCTCCCATCCTTAGCTTTGGGAATCTACCCAAATGTGATGACTTTAACAGTGAAACACTGAGAACATAGTATAGTTGTCTACACTTGACCATAAATGCAGATGTTGGGGTGTATTCACTCTTGCAGTCCTGGTTGCCCTCCCTCCAGCCCCCAACTTCTATTGACTATACCTCTATTCTTGTTTACTATGCTTAAAGCTTTTTGGTATATTTGCTTTTTTGTTGGAGGTGTAACCTTTTATATAATTACTTCCCATTATGGGGGCACCTGACATCTGGGGCAAGAAACTGATGTAATGGCATGCTTTATATCCCTGACCATGCAAGATGAGACTGCAACCGATGCAGGACCCAGGACTGATAATCAGGCCGATTTAGGGCTACTAGAGGCAGGTAACCCAAATGTGAGGACTGCAACAGTGACTACACTAACATCTACATTTATGTTAAGTGTACACATTGTACTTTTCTTGGGAACCTTCATGCAAATTTTAAAGAAAGTTAGCTTGTGGAGCTGTAAATGAATATCACAGTTTGTGCTATTTGTTTGAATTAAGCTCACAAGAGCAAATATAATAGCAAACAAATTAGACTGTGGAACACTCTTGTTTTACAGTAAAAATGCACCCCTCCCCCAGGAAAAGATCACAGCACACCTGCTGATGTTGAAGCCCCTTTCCCACTATCACTACACTGATATACTATTGAAATAAGTGATTCCCCAGAGTACTACTTCACATTAAAAAAATCCAATAAAAGTGGGAAACCTGCAATTTGTATTGCAGTTCCACTGAAAGTCGGAGAAGTCACATTTTGATTAAATGAGCGGTTTACAGACAACTGTATTTGTAGCTGGGTTTCAAAAATGCTACCTCCTCTATAGACTTTACCTCACCAGTCACAGTCAGCTTATAAAAACAAAAGTAACAGCAGTTTATAATGCACATATAAAATATCTGAACACTAAGAATAGCTCCGCTCTAAACCAGTACTGAGAGGTTCGCATCTGACTTCAGTTCAGCACGGACCTACTGGCCTATAGCTATTACGGCCTTGCTTGACAAGGACAACATTTAGTATTGGCTTAATACTCTATAGATATAGATAGATATATTGTGTGTGTATATATAACCTTGTCAAGCAGTTTTAAACCGCACTCGCAAGGAGTGACAGCACAGTCCAGAAAACACCAGTTTCCCATATCTGGAAGTAAGTGTGAAGACATAACTGCAAAGCAATACATGTGACATCATTTCTATGGCATGTTTTGCACCACATTTCCCTTAACCTCTCTTGCTTTTATCCTTTTACCATTGTTACAAGAATATATTAATTCCTATCCTTTCTCACAGGTCTCCTAAGTTCTCTATTTACAGAGTTTTGATGACACTCGTTTACATTCTCAAACATAAATCCTGTAAATACCTGCAAACAACAGCACCAATAATTGGTTGTTGTATAAAGGGAAGGTACCAAAACATTTTTGCAATCCAGTTGGTGTAGGTGAAATTAGATCACTCCATACTGTAGATCACTCCATATTGTAAATTCAACTCTACATCTTTCATGTCATCCCAGGCCAGGCCAAAACAAAACACTCAGTCTTGTTGACCCTTCTATCTATGCAATCCTGTATGCAGCACACCCCCTGCTCAGATGCACTAATTTTGTAACTGCCGGTTACTGAATCATTCAAATGACTGTTGCCTTCATAATACACCCGGGCATTAAAACATCACTTCATACACAGCACAGGGCGTTAAGGTGAAATTACTCATCTCGGATTTGCTAATATTGCAGAAATTATAAAATTCCCTTCAAATGCTTTTAAGCCTCAAGTCTGCAAGACAAATCTATTGCTTCTATAAGCAATCCAGATTCCGACAAGGTCTTCAATTTACAAATCAGTAGCGCTTCCAAAAACTGATTTATAAACTAAAAATACCACTGTAGACAGCAGTGTTCCGCATTGAATAAATGATTACAGCTGTAATTGCAAATCCTTGCATTGTAACATTAAAATCCAACTCCACTTAAATATCTATTAGTGTTAGCATGCATTTTCTGAAGGATATGATTCCAAGGATTATGAATAGAGCAACAGCTTACCTGAAGGGGTAAAAAATAGCCGTTCTTTCGGGCAGTCAAACTAGAACTCCTTGCAGCAAATGCCGGTGAGCATCAATGGCCATCTCTGGCGATCCGTGAGTGCAGAAATAAAATAGAGGGATCCAGTAGCAGGTAAAGTCTCCAAATATTATCCAAAAGAAATGCTGTTGCTGGAACCTCTAGTTAATTGGATAAAACAAAAGAAAATTAAGTTGGGAGATGGAGCTGGTACACAAGTAGTGGCTTGGATTGGAAGAATCCGATTGGCTGCCACCACTTTATAATGTAATTTACATGTTCAGTTACGATTTCAGTGTGTTTTACATTAGGTTCAACTACAAATGTGCACTACAGTTTCTCTTGCTTCAGATAGGCACTCTGGGGTAACAGCTTGAAATTATCTTTTCATGGCGGCACGCTCAGTGTTAAGCACACAGGCGCGATGAGAAGCTACTCTGGGTTAATGAGTTAACAGTGGGGTGATTTTAAAGTTCCCCATGAATGTGGTATTGGGTTGTATGGTTCGTGTTTCTAATAAGTTTAAATGCATGGTATGGGTTTTCTTGGTCATATAGGGGGACCTATGGGTGGTAAGAAAGCGATATTGGATTTTGCCTATGGTGATTTGAACATGGAGCAGTTCAAGTGCATGGTCCTGTTTGACCAGCTTTGAGGTATATTTATTTTTGATGTAAATGGACACCTCCACCTTTAGTCCCAGTCTGTGTAGTAGCTGGTCCTAAATGTGTGGAAGGCATTATAACCTTGCAGTGTTGGTGTACTGTTCGTGACTTTAAACCTCGTCTCAGTGACCACACAGACATCAGCATTCTCTAGGGTGAATAGAGTTTCTAGGGAGTGGGTTTTTTGTTTAGACTCCTAGCATTGAACAGTAATACGTTTTTAGATTTTCTTTGTTTTGATTTGCTACGTAGGAAGTACTGTCAGATGTTCGTGTTACACTGCTGCAGTCATCACACTTGGGTTATCTGCCGTCAGGTGGTCCCGCAGCCGGCCTGAGTTCCAAAGTCTTGGTCCGGCATCTGTTGCGGTTGCTTCTTCCCTGACGTCAGTGTGACCGGTGTATAAGAGGCAGCAGATGCCATTTTCGTAAGTCTTTCTTGCTGCGCGGTGCCCGAAGCAGAAGCAGTTAGCAAGTGCTGGTCGGCCGACTCTTGAGATTTTCAAATCAAATTTCAGACCAAAGTCTTCAATAAAGCTAAGTACCCCATTGGGGAATCTTTTCCTGCCTCAGACCGATGTCAGAAAAAGTTAATTGCATTTCTTGTGGGAAGCAAATACCTCATAAGGATTTTCATTCTTATTGTATTCCTTGCCTAGGCCCAGACCACGACGTCACAGGTTGTCGGTTTTGTGCTAGGTTTAACTAACTATTAAGCGTCTGTTTGATTTCACCCAGTATTATTTTGGTAGAAAATTTAATTGCACCATGCCGTTGGCGCAACCGATGACCGGGATGCATAAAAAGCACAAAGATAAGGACAGGCAGCTGAGACTCAAACCAGACAGAGGCCTCTGCTAGGCCAGTCGCCTGTTCTCCGGTTTTCAGTGAGGTGCTTGCGCAGCCCCTGACTACTGCTGATTTAGAACCCCAGGCTGCATCAGACTCCCAAGTGGAGATTGCTGGGCCTCCAGAGCCTTTATCTTTAGGCCCTTCCGACTCCATTGCTGTAGGGGATACCGGTGTAGTTGAAAGGCCTTCAGTTGCTGAAGGTGTCTTCAGACCGATTACACTTGCTATACAATCCTATGCAAAGCTGATAACTCCTTTAAAAGTAAAGAAGCCTGTACAGCACAAGGCCTCATGCCTAAGAAACAGATGCTTAAGATGGCTGAAGACTTAATCACCCTAATCGGGGGTTCCCATCCCCTTCCTGACAAAAGGCCTAGACAGGAGGAGGAGTCCGCTTTGTTTGATCAGGTTTCCATTTCCTCAGACTCTTCTGAGGAACAGGAATACTCCTTTCCCCCTTATGAAGACTCTGATGCTGAAGAGTCTATTCCTTCAGCATTTCCCCCAGAAGACTACTCTTTTGGGAAAACTTTACATACCATGAGGGAACATTTCCACTGGGAAGGCCAGGATTACTCTGATTCTAAGAAAAGGCTCAGAGTTCCTTTTACTACCCCAGCACAGACCCCTTGCTATTCCACCTGTGTTAGACAGTGTGGATGATGTTTATTCAGAATCTAGCCTTAACCCAGATTCATTACCTCCTGCACCAGCCAAAACCAGACAGATACTACAGAGTCCCTGACTCTCGCACATTCCTATATAAAAGCCCTGTTACTGACCCAGAGACCATTTCCCAGGGTCCCAAAGGGGTTAAGGCCTTTATTGCTAAAACCCTTGTACCCTCTGAAAGGGATTCTAGAGCACTAGACAGATGGGGAAAGAAAGTGTATACCTCAGCTACTCTAGCTATGAGGGCCTTAAATTGCCAGTTTCACATGCTGAAAGATCAATATTTGATGTCTCAATTAAAACAAAAAATGCTCACACACATACAGAGCAGCCTGATTACAAAGAAATGCAAGATTTGTTGCATGCAGCAGAACAAGTGGGAAAACATACTTTGCAATGTGGATTTGATTCATTGGAAGCTTCTTGTAGAGCAGCAGTAACAGGGTCTGTCATTCGTAGGCATGCTTGGTTAAAAGAACAAACTTTACCTGATCATGTTAAACCAAAGTTATTCGATGCACCTTTACAGCAGGATGTTTTATTTGGTGTGAAAGCAGAAGAGGTTTTAAAGAAAATAGAGGATAAGGCAAAATCTATGCAGATGGTCAAGGATTTTTTTACAGGTTCAACCACCTCGTTACAGCAGAAATTGGCCAACCAAAAACTGGTCCTTTCCAACTTCTGACAGACCACAGAGGGGCAAATACAGACTCCCAAGGGGCAGAAGTCAGCCACAAGGCTCTTATAAGCCTCGACAATATGGTGTCACAACCCAGAAAGGAGGAGTAGACAGGTCTCAAACTTTCAGAAGGCAATCACAATGACTTACCCCTCAGACTGCCAAGCAAATCCCTCTTGGCAGCTCCCTTTGGAGGAAAACTTGCACTTTTTGCAGGCAATTGGCATATCACAAGGCAAATGGGTCCTAAATATTGTATCTCAAGGATACAGGTTCTACTTTCACACTTTACCAAGGATAAAAGGAATGCCAAACCTGCCACCAAATCAATGGGCAGAGTCTCAAAGACAAATTACAGCTCTCTTGGACATGAGAGCCATTCAACAGCTTCCTACACGGGAGCAAGGACAAGGATTTTACTCTAGACTTTCTGGTTCCCCGAAAGGACAAAGCCTGGAGACCCATTCTGGACCTTTCAATTCTAAACACACACCTGGAAGTACCCAAATTCAAGATGCTCACACTACAGCAACTTCTTCCCATGCTGGGCAAGAAGGCTTGGCTAGTAACGTTGGACCTCAAGGAGGCATACCTGCATGTCCCTATCAGACAAAATTGCACAGGATACCTCCGATTTATAGCAGGTTCAACTCATTACCAATTCTCTGCACTGCCCTTTGGCTTATCTACTGCACCCAGGGTCTTCACAAAATGCCTGGCACCAGTAACTGCAGACAAAGAGGAATTCAAATGTATCCATACCTGGACGACTGCCTTATTCAAGCAGAAAGCAAGGACATTCTTTTAAAATATCTGGCGTTTGTAAAAAACCTAAGTTGCCTAGGGTACACAGTAAACGAAAAGAAGTCAAAACTAGTGCCCTCACAAAAGATAATATTCCTGGGTGCTAGCTTAAATACAACGGCCCAGATGGCTTACCTCACGCCAGACAAGCAAGAACTGACTCAATACTTCAAATTGATGGCAACAAAGACCCAACTCCCTGCAAGAAAAATTCTGCAGGCCTTGGGATTCATGGCATCTTGCATACTACTAATACCATATGCCAAACTGCATATGAGGAAACAATGGTACCTGAAAAGTGTATGGACTCAACACAGCCACAGCTTGGAAAAGTATGGTTGTGTACACCTACCATAAATGTAGATGTTCGAGTCATGACTGTAGGGTTCTCCACTGCCTGCAGGCAGCCCTCGGTTGGCCAGAATCACAAAGTCTGGGTCCAGCGTCGGCTGTTCAACCATGCTCCCTGACGTCAGAGCGCCATGAGTACAAAGCTGACAACCGACGCCATCTTCTCCAGTTTTTCTTGCCCCGGATGCCAGGAGTCCCAAAATGAAACAGGTCCCATAACCTTTGCAAATACACCTCGGAAGAATGGTGAAAAAAGGAAGTACACAAAAGTAAAAAAAAAAAAGAGGGGACAGGAGGGAGGGAAACCCAGACTGCAACAGTGAAGACACTCTAACTTCTACATTTATGGTAGGTGTACACAACTTTACTATGTTCATCGTGTTTCACTGTTGCAGTCATGACTGTAGGGTAGAATCCCAAAGCTGAAAGAAAGGGAGGTGGTCATAAAGAGGAAGGGGCGGCTAAAAGGCCCTGCAAGACTGCAGAGGCAAAGCCTGCCCTAGACTTAGAGTAGAGAGGTAGATTGTAGTGCTTAGAAAATGTATGCACTGAACTCCAAGTTGCAGCTTCCAAAATGTCCTTGGTAGGAACTCCCTTGAGGAAGGCCGCAGAAATGGCAGCAGTTCTGGTGGAATGAGTCCGTATACTCCCTGGGATTTGCTTTCCATGGCGAGAATAACAAAATCTGATTCCATGAGCTATCCATTTAGAAATGGTCTGTTTTGAAATGGCTTTACCTTGGGAACTTGAAGCATAAGAAACTAACAATTGTTCTGATTTTCTGATGTCCTTGGTTCTGTTCAGGTAAAAACGTAGCTGTCTGTGTACATCCAAGGAATGTAAGATCCTTTCCCCTTTATTTTGAGGAGTGGGGAAAAAGGTTGGCAAGTATATAGTTTGATTTAAAGCCACTTTGGAAACCACCTTAGGCATGAAGGTAGGATTAGTCCTCAGATACCCTGTCTTGATGAATAATAATATAAGGTTCTACAGCCATAAGAGCTTGTAACTCAAACTCTCCTGGCAGAGGTTAGGGCTAACAGGATGGCTGTCTTCCAAGATAAAAACTTGATGTCAGAAGAGGCAGCAGGCTCAAAAGGAGGCAAGGTTAGTTTTTCCAAAACATAGTTGAGATCCCAAGCAGGAATAGGAGGAGATCTAGGAGGTCTTAAGTTCTTAGTTTCTGTCGCATGAGCTGGTGGGAAAAGATGGGAGGGTCTGTATTATAATGAGCAGAAATAGTAGAGGCATGTATCTTAATGGAAGAGAAAGAGAGACCCTTATGTAAGAGATCTGTCAAGTAAAGTAAAATTAAAGTAATGTTAGGAAGAGGATCAGAATCCAGAGCCTGCATCCAGGAACAAAGTCTTTTCCATTTTCCTGCATAAGATTTTCTAGTGCTAGGACGTCTGGCTTCTAAAATGACATCCTTAACCTGCTTGGGCAGTGAAGAAATCAAAGGCCCTGGATTAACCAGGCCGCCAGGCTGAGAGTTCTGACATGAGTGTGTAGAACCTGACCCTGATGTTGGGACAGAAGGTTCGGAGACTGAGGTAAAACCCAAGGGGGCTCCAGGCATCTGTTTTTTAGAGTTGGATACCAAAACTGCCGAGGCCAATTTGGAGCCAGCAAGATTATCTTGGGCTTGTCCTGTTTTATCTTCAATAAAACCCATGGAAGAAGAGGAAGAGGCGGAAAGGCATATCCAGAGAGGTTCCTCCAGCTGAATGACAGGGCATTGACTTTCCAAGCTTCTCTGTGGAAAATCCTGGGGCAAAAAGTCTGTAGTTGATTGAGATGGGATGCAAAGAGGTCTATGTGAGGACATCCCCAGACTGCTGTTATCCTGAATATTTTGGTGTCCAGCATCCACTCGTGTGGATCCGAAAGATTTCTGCTCAGACTGTCTGCCAGGAAGTTTTGTTTCCCTGGTAGAAACTGAGCTTGAAGATCCAGATTGCAAGATAGAGCTGTGTCCCATAGATCCATGGCTAGTCTGCAAAGTGGGTAGGAATGCGATCCCCCTTGCTTGTTTATGTACCACATAACTGTGGTGTTGTCTGTCCGTATTAACAGTTGTCCTGGTTGTATAAGATTCCTGAAGGCCAATAGAGCTTTCTGAATGGCTAACATTTCCTTTAAATTGATATGCAGGTGCCTCTGATCCTTTGTCCAAAGGCCCTGCAAACAATTGCCCTGAAAATGGGCTCCCCAAGCATAATCCGAGGCGTCCGTGGTTAGAATCTGAGAGGCAGGAGGCAGACGGAAGGGTTTCCCTTTGTTTAGAGCGCATGCCTTGGACCACCAAAGAAATTCCTTTTGAAGGCAAGGAAGAACGGAGATCAGTATGTCTAAACTGTGGCAATGCTGTGACAATACACTTTTTAGGTACCACTGTATTTTCCTCGTGTAGTCTTGCAATATGGTACGAGAATGATGCAGGAGGCCATGTAACCCAAAGCCTGCAGGAATTTCCTTGCAGATGAGTTAAAGTTGCCAAGGTTCTGAAAGTTGAGGCCAGCTGTAACTGTTTTTCGGATGTCAGAAATGCCATCTGGGTTGTGGTGTTTAGAAGTGCACCCAGAAAAGTTATCTGTTGTGATGGTGTCAAATTTGACTTTTTTATGTTTACAGAGAATCCCAGGAACTTGAGGAGGTTCTGTACAAATTCTAGATGCTGGAGTAAGACATCCTTGCTATCTGCCTGAATTACACAATCGTCCAGATAAGGGTAAATTTGAATTCCCTTGAGTCTGCAGTAAGCTACTACTGGAGCCAGGCATTTGGTGAAGACCCTGGGCGCAGTAGATAATCCAAAGGGCAGCGCAGAGAATTGAAGTGCCTCGATCCGGCTTTGAACCCGAGGTATTTTCTGCGATCCTGCCTGATGGGAATGTGTAAATATGCCTCCTTTAAATCCAAAGTTACCATCCATGCATTTTTGGACAGTATTGGAAGTAGCTGCTGTAGAGTAAGCATCTCGAATTTTGGAATCTCTAGAAAGGTGTTCAAGACCGACAAATCCAGAATGGGTCTCCATGAGTTTTGCTTCCTTGGGACTAGAAAGAGCTTTGAATAAAAACCTTTTCCCATCTCTGAAAGAGGAACCAGTTCTATGGCATTCATAGCCAAAAGAGCTTCCACCTGGTTTAAGGCCTCCGTCCATTGATGTTTTGGAAGGTCTGGCCATCCGCTTGGCCTTGGCAAGGTATGAAAATGGAATTTGTAACCTCTTAAAACCACATCCAAAACCCATTTGTCTTGGGTTATTTGAGTCCAATTTTGATAGAGAGAGTTTTCCTCTGAGAGGGGCTTCCGGGCAAGAAGTTCCTGTAGCCCCACAGAGGGAGTCATTGAGTTAGTTTCCTTTGAGATTGTGACCTGTCCTCTCCTCCCCTAGGGGTGGAAGCAGTCCAGTGTCTTGGTCTATAAGCAGCTTGTGTTTGAGGCCTCCCTCTGGAACGTCTATATCTATCCCTCTGAGGCCTGTTTGAAGTGGGAAAGGACCAATTTTTTGAAGGCCAATTCCTGCTAAATCTAGGAGGCTGTACTTGCAAGAAATCTAACTGTTTGCATGGATTTTGCCTTATCCTCCATCTTTTTAATCACCTCTTAAGCTTTCGATCCAAACAAAACATTATGCTGAACAGGAGCATCCAATAATTTAGCCTTTACCTGTTCCGGTAAATTTTGTTCCTTTAGCCATGCATGCCTTCTAATGACTGTGCCAGAGGCCGCAGCCCTACAAGAAGCCTCCAAGGCATCACATTCACAGTGTAAACCATGCTTCCCAACCTGTTCAGTGGCATGCAATAAGTCATGTAATTCCTTATCTGCACAGGCAGAAATGGAAGTAAGCTTCTATTTTAAGACGGACAATAGAAATTGCTGGTATTTAAACATATGAAACTGACAGTTTAAAGCCCTAATGGACAAAGTAGCAGAAGTGTACACCTTTTTGCCCCATCTTTCTAAGGATCGAGAATCCTTTTCAGTAGGAGTAGGATTTTTGGCAGAAGCAGCCTTAACTCCCTTAGGACCCTGAGAAATGGTATCAGGGTCAGCAGAAGGGTTCTTGTATAAAAACTGATGGGAATCAGGAACTCTGTAATATCTATCAGGCTCAACAGGAGCAGGAGGAAAAGAGTCGGGGGGTTATGTTAGCCTCCGAAAAGGCATCATCCACAATATCCAAAACCGGAGGAATAGCCAGGGGTCTATGTTGGGGAAGAAGAAGAAATTCCCTCAGTCTTTTCTTGGATTCCGAATACTCCTGTCCTTCCCAGTGGAAAAGTTCCCTCATTTCATGCAACGTTTCCCCAAAAGAGAAATCCTCAGGGGGAGAAGCTGAAGGAATGGATTCTTCAGCATCAGAATCCTCATAAGGAGGGAAAGAATATTCCTGCTCAGAAGAAGAAACTGAGGAAACAGAAGCCTGATCAGAGGAATCCTAAGAAACATCCTGCCTTGGCCTTTTGTCTGGAGGGGGGATGAGAACCCCTAATCATAGTAAGTAAATCCTCCACCATCTTGAGTAACTGTTTCTGTGACTTGGGAGCCGATTCAGAAGAGGCATGTGTAGAAGTCTTTGATTTTGAAGGAGTCTTTGCCTTTGTCTTTTTGGCTTTGCCTTTATTAGTAGCTGAGTAGACCTGAAAACCCCTTTGGAAGCCGGTACCTGCACAGCGGCTCCAGACCCATCCGAAGGAGCATTGTCCGAAGGTCCTGCAACAGAAATATTTAAAGGCCTGGTTGGCTCCTCATGAGAGTCCGTTTCGGCAGTCTGTTCTGAAATGGCCGACAGGGGCTGCAAAAGCGCCTCACTGACTATGGCCGAACCTGAAGCTGACTCTGCTTGTGCGCTATCATCAGATTTGGACCTCGGAGGCCTGTCTCTATCCTTGCGACATTTGTGAACTCCGGTAGCCGGGACCGTATCCGACATTTTGTAGTTAAAGTGCCTACCGAAGTAATGAAAAGCAAAATTGTACCTTCGCTTAATTGTACATTGATTGAATCTAGCACAAAACCGACAACTAGCTACGTCGTGGTCAGGGCCCAAGCAAGGAATACAGTAAGAATGAAAATCCTTATGAGGTATTTGCTTCCCACATGAAATACAATTAACTTTTTCTGACATCGGAGTGGAGCAGGAAAAATGTTTCCCCAATGGGGTACTTAGCTTTGAGTGGAGAAGAAAGTCTTCGGACCGAAGTATATCAGTAAAATTCGTCAGGAGTCAGCCGACTGGCACTTGCGAACTGCTATCACCGCACTGCAATAAAGACTGGAGAAGATGGCGTCGGCTGTCAGCTTTGTACTCCTGGCGCTCTGACGTCAGGGAGCATGGTTGAACAGCTGACGCCGGACCCAGACTTTGGGATTCTGGCCGACGGAGGGCTGCCTGCCGGCAGGGGAGAACCCTACAGTCTTGACTGCAACAGTGAAACACGATGAACATCAATAATGCCACTCATTCCCTGCCTTCAACAGGAATTTCTCTGGTGGGCTCAGGCATGTCACCTCAACAAGGGTCAGCCTTTCACCTTACCCACAGCCAGGCAAACACTAACAGATGCATCTGATTACGCCTGGGGAGCACACATGGCAGGACAGTGCATTCAGGGTAAATGGTCTGCAGATCAAATGCATCTCCACATCAATCAAAAAGAGTTGCTAGCTGTGCAAAATGCCCTAACGGCTTTCAAGGACCTCCTACATCCAGGACAATTTCTAATAGACTGGCAGCACCACAGTGATGTGGTACATAAACAAGGGGGCACACATTCCTACCCCCCTATGCAGGCAAGCAATGACCTTGTGGAACACAGCACTGACCTACCAAGTTAAACTATAAGCACAGTTCCTGCCAGGAAAGAAAAATGCATTGGCAGACTAAGCAGAAATATAGAAATATGGATCCTCACGAGTGGAAACTAGATCCACAAGTATTCACAATGATAACTCAAAAATGGTGGAGCCCAGACCTAGATCTGTTTGCCTCCCCCCAGAACCACCAACTACGGAAATTTTGCACAAGGACTTACCACGCACAAGCTTGGAAAGTGGACGCCCTCTCATTCAGTTGGAAAACATTAACAGTGTATGCCTTTCCTCCACTGCCTCTTCTGGCAAAGGTGCTCCTGAAAGCCAGATTAGAGAGGCCACAAATGATGCTCATTGCTCCAGACTGGCCACGCCAACACTGGTATCCAATATTAAGGAACATGGCTCAAGGCCCACCATGGATTTTACTTCAAATTCCTCACCTGCTGACTCAGCAAAACAATCAGATTCTACACAGCCAGCTCAAGTCTTTAGGTAATCTGCCATGCAGCCAGATTTAAACTAGTCAACACTTCTCTGTAAAGCTGTTATGGAGGTCATTCTGGAGACCAGGAGAACCCAGCACAGGGAAAACCTACTCAGACAAATGGAAAAGATTCTGGCTAAAGGCCAAAATCCTCTTGTCCTAAATATTCCTCAGATACTGCAATATTTAACTGAGATGTTGCACAAAGGCCTTTCCTTTTCATCTATTAAGGTCTACGCTTCAGCTATTTCAAATAGCTCATTACAACACGGATCCTCCTATATTTTCACATCCATTACTAAGACGGTACCTCAGAGGGGCTAAGAACATAAGACACCCCGGAGAGCACCAACTTGGGACCTCAATTTTGTCTTGGAAAAACTTACACTACCGCCTTCGAACTAGCTTTTTCAGCCGATTTACAATTTTTATCATGGAAAACTGCCCTGCTGCTGGCAATAACTTCAGCACGAAGAATCTGAGCTACAGGCCCTAATGGCAGTGGAGCCTTTCATCATTTTTCATCAAGACGGAGTCTCTTTACGAACTAACCCTTTATGCCAAAGGTGGTATCCAGTGTAGCTGTAAAACAAACCATTCATTTACCCACATTTTATCCAAACCCCCAGAATAAAGGGGAAAGGCTACTACACTCTTGGGACATTCACAGGCAATTTTCTACTTGGATAAAACTAAGGCTTTCAGAAAATCTGACCAACTCTTTATATCCTATGCTGCAGGATCACAAGGAAAGGCCATCTCAAAACGGACCATTTCAAAATGGATAGGACATTTTATCCGTTTCTGCTACACACAATGGGAAACCTGTGCCTGGTAACTGAGTTCAGTGCACACCCTTCACCAAGCACTACCACTTACCTCTATACTCAAAAACCAGAGCTGGCTTTGCCACTGCAGTTCTGCAGGGCCTACTAGCTTCTCAAAACCCTGTTTTAGTACCAGCCGCCCAGCCTTAGCTTTGGGATTCAACCCAAGTGTGATGACTGTAGCAGTGTAACACGATGAACATAGTACAGTTTTGTACCTACCATAAATGTAGATGTTAGTGTTCACACTGCTGCAGTCCAGGTTACCCTCCCACCATCCCCTCTTCTTATAGGTTCATAGGTTCATACTAGACTATCTGCCCTAGGGCATTTATAAGCGTAGCCAGAGTGTGTTTGGCTTTCGCCACCCATTTTAAATTAATTTTGCTATGCCTTTTTTTTGAGGTTAGTATACTGTGCCTCTGTCTAACACACACACAAGTGATAGCCGGGGTAAACCTACGATCTCCCATCCACTCATCAAGATTCCTCTTTAAGAGAGTCAATGTGGGACTCTGCCTAACCTGGACTGGGATTTTATTCGAGTGAAGGGAGCCTCTGGGTTATGAATCTGTCCCTCCAGCATGTCCTATTTATTTCAGTGCTGAGGTTCAAGTCTCTCGAGCACGTAGCTCGATGGGATTTGGATTTTGAGGTGCAGCATGTCCATTAATTCCGGGTTGGACATGGCTTTATACGTCGGGCACAGATCGCCTCTGAGCAGGCGGTATGCCACTGAGTAGAGCTGGAGTTTCTTTAACCGGGCAGCATATGGCATCTGTTTGAGCCCTTGATCCTCTTGGTGAGGTACTTTTGGGGTCTTTCCAGTTGCTGCAGGTGTCTGGTAAGGTACATCCCAAAAGGGGCATTGTACTCAATTATGGGCCTGATGAGGGATGAGTAAAGAGGCACGATTACCTCCCCTGATCTAGATGTGAATCCCTTCATGATTAGGTGGGCTATATAAAATGTTTTTCTAACCACTTTGGCCACGTGGTTGTCAAATGAGGGATTGCTATCAACTTGGGTCCCCAGGTCCCTAATGACTTCTTCTGTACTTAATGGATTACCACCTATGTGGTAATTTGAGGGCACTTTGTTTTTGCCAAAGGGGATGACTATACACTTTTTGGCGTTTAGCTTGAGGCCATGGCTCTGGCACCAGTTGTCTGTTTCTGAGGCCCTTTTAGAGGATGCTTGTGTCGGCTGGAGTGTTGATTATGGCACCCAGTTTGCAGTCATCTGCGAACTTGGTCAGCAACAGTCCTTCCGTGTTGGCCTGTACTGCCGAGAAATATATACCGAACAAGAGAGGTCCCAGGACTGAGCCTTGTGGGACGCCACTTGTAACTGGTTTGGAGTCTGACATGGCTCCAGCAATTCTAACCATGTGGGTTCTGTCCTTGAGCCAGTTTGCAACCCATCTAGTGACATAGGGGTTTATATTTAAGCTGGTGAGCTTATCTACAATGCCCGAGTGGGGTATTGTATCGAAGGCTTTTGCGAGGTCCAGGTAGGCTGTGTGGACCACCTTCCCCTAGTCAATGGCCTTGGTGACTGTTTCAAAGAAATCGACCAGGTTTAAGAGGCAGGATCTGCCCTTAACAAAGCCAAACTGGGTAGGATCCAGTGTCTGTAGGTCCCCAATATCTTTATATATGAGGTCCATGATGATCCTTTCCATAGCTTTGCAGACTAAGCTAGTCAGGCTTATGGGGCGATAGTTTCCAGGATCCATTGAGGCACCACTTTTGTGGAGAGGGACCACTGTTGCTGTACGCCACTCTTTGGGTACATATACTGTAGTAAGGCTAAGATTGAACAGTAGTTTTATGTTTGGGTTTAGCTCTTCTTGGAGTTCATGTAGGACGCAGCCCGGGACACCATCTGGTCCCATTGATGCTGTGTTTTTTGCTTTGGAGAGGGCGGCTCTTACCTGAGCATCTGAGATGTTAGGGGGGCAGCACTCTGTTGGGATAGATATTTGCCCTTTTGGTGGGGGGGGGGGGGAGTTTGCACTGAACCTGTCAGCTAGGATGTTGGCAATGTCTGTGGGCTCGGTGTATTTTTTGTCATTTTGGACTAATTCTGAGCATATCTGGGAATTACCACCCAGGTTCCTAACATAACTAAAGGAAAGCCTTGTGATTATCCTTAGTGTCCTGTGCAATTTTTCTCGAAGCTGGCCTTAGACGATTTTATGAGTGCCTGTAGTTTTTTGCTAATACTGATCAGAGATGCCTTCCCTTTTTGGGATTTTGCTCTATCATGTAGTAGCTTCCTCCTTCTATTGTATAGTTTGTTTATGGCTGGGGTCCACCAGACAGGACGTCTGCCTTTGGAGGATTGGGTCTTGGTTTTATTTGGGATTGCATGATCCATGCATTCTTGAAGGTGTTCATAGAATGCGTTTATAAAGGATTCTGCGGTCTGGGCCATATTTTCCACAGGCCCGGGGGCTTTGAAGGATTTCGCCTCAGTTTTGAGGCGTGTGAAATTTGCTTTAGAGAAGTTTTTCACTGTGGTTTTCTGGGCAGGGGTTGGGGTCGGGATGTGGATATCCAGTGAGATTAGTTTATGGTCGGATCTTACCAGTGAGGGATACACTTCTGGTCTGGAGCGTAGTGTCCCCATGTTGGTGATCAGGTCCAGTATGTTTTCCCATCTTGTGGGAGTGGTAACAAGTTGTTCCATAGCATTTGAGTTTATAAATTCTAGGAACCTTTGGGCTAGGGTGTTGGAGCTAGAGGTAATGCTCCCAGTCTATGCTTGGGTAGTTGAAGTCGCCCAATATAATGGTGTTTGGAGAGACCTTCATATTTTCCAGTATTCTCAGGAAGGCTGAGTGGGGTTCCTGTGTTTGGGAGGGTGGTCTGTAGCAGGCTATAAACTGGATGGCAGTTTTACCCACAGTTAGTTGCACATGGATAGTCTCTGATGCTTCGTGCTGTGCCACCAACCTGGAGGTGTGGGTATCTTTGACGAATATTGATACTCCCCCTCCTTTTGTGGTTCGGTCCAAGTTTTGGGGCCGAAAAGCATGGTATGAGGTATAACCTGGTAGTGCTGGGGTGCTCTTGGGAGCCTTGAACCAGGTTTCTGTTACTGCACAGATATCTACGTTCTCCATGCTAAGGAGTGTTTCGAGTGCGTGCATCTTGAGGTTTAGACTTCTGGCGTTGAGTAGCATTACTCTTAGTTTCTTATCCCTTGTGATACCTATGGAGGTGGGTTTGTCTTTTTGAGCCTTGCCTAAAAAAGACACTATGGGGGTAGCAAGAGCCTTTGCCAATATCCGAAAGCCCAGGGGTGACAGGTGCAAGCCGTCCCTAGTGAAGCATTGTGGCTTGTCGAGCATGTCATCCCAGGCTGACAGGCATTGGATCCCCTTTGAATGACACCAACACTTAAGCCAATTGTTGAAATTGATCATTTTGTCTTCATATTGTGGCATCATTCTTGGTGAGGGCAAGATGCTACTCAAGGTCAGGGTCATACCAGCCTGGGCTACATGCTCAGAGAGCTCCTCTGTCTCCATGTAGTCCAGGGAGGTACGTCTCAGGTCATTCACACCAGCATGGACAATGACAGAGTCATATTTGTACTTGCCTTGGAGTGACATGAGTGCTTGTGTTACGTGGCGGATCTTACCTGGGTTTTATCTGTACCTCCCTTTTTATACAATCTGTATGATGTATTTCTATATGGTGTATTTGCTTACAAGCTGTAGCTATTGTTTTCTACTTATGTATTTTACTTAGGATTATGTATTGCCTTCCTATTTGCGGGCACCTGACATCTGGGGCAAGAAAAACTGAAGAAAATGGCTTTGGCTGTCTTTTTTTTTTTTTTTTTTTTAATACCCCCTGTCGCACTGACGTCAGGGAAGAAGCTACCGCATCCGACGCCGGACCAAGACTTTGGAACTCAAGCCGGCTGCGGGACCGCCTGACAGCAGATAACCCAAGTGTGATGACTGCAGCAGTGTGAACACTCTAACATCTACATTTATGGTAGGTACAAAACTGTACTTTTGGCATCGCCTAACAAAAGCTCTAGGAGGAAAGACAATGTTTCAGCTAATCGAAAGCTGAGAGGTGCAGACCATCCTTGGCAAAGCAGCATGGTCTGATAATCTCATTCCAAGCTGACAAATGCTGCACCTCTTCGAATGACACAAGAAACTAAGCCAATTATTCAAGTCTGTCATCTTTTGTTTGTATTGTGGCATCATCCTTGGAGAAGGTAAAATGCTGCTCAATGCTAGGCTTGTACTAGGCTGAGACTCATTCAGAGAGCTCTGTGATGTTTCTTCATATAGTGTAGGGAGGTAATCTCAGGTTATTTACTCCCACATGGGCTATGACTTGAGTCATACTGGTACTTGTGGTCCAGTGACCTGCGTGCATGTGTAATGTAGTTGATCCTAACCCCTGATAAGCAACTGACTGACTTCTCCTTACTCAGCCTGGTGAGAGGGGCATCAGTGCATCTCCCGATGGAGTCTCCAATGATCAGAATGTTGGATTGTGTGGTACTTTGCTTTTATGGGCTTAAAGGTGGAGGCTTCATGAAATGTGGCTGTGATGTGAGTGATGGTTTGAAAGAGTGCATTTGGGGCTGCTGAAGGTATTTGTGTACTTCTTCTAGGAGGTCTTAGTTTAGGAAGGTTACACTTAAGTGACTCAGAATATGTGGGTGTATGTCTGCTTTTAATTGTGTGTGATGGGTGCAGCGTGTGTACTGACCTTATTGGTGTTAGGAGTACTTTTATGAAAGAGCTTTGCTTCCTTTGACATTGTGTAAATCTCACGTACCATATCAGTTTGAGAATTAACTGGTTGCCAGTAAACATGAGGCAATTTTATATTGCCTCAGGATGCCCATAAACACCAAGCTACTAATGGAGAGAGTGGAGAAGTTCATATCCATGGCAACCGACCCTTTTTTTTATTATGGCCTTTTTATTTGGGAAGTCTGATTGGAAGGATGACACATTATCATTTCATGTAAATTACTGCAAAATGCAAGTGATGACTTTTTTGGTTAGCTTGTTATAGCAGTCGTTTTTGTGATATATATTTTTGTATGAATTGTGTAATAAATGTTAAATCTGTTTTCTCCCCCACTCTCAAATGTAGAGCAATGGAGATGTGTGCCAAGACTGTGTGACATTTATCACAGATGTTCAGGCAGAGGTGAAAAGCAACACCACTTTTGTAAACAGTATGATCGAGCAAATTATGAAGCAGTGCGATAATCTGCAAGAAATGGCAGAAATGGTAAGCTTTTCATTAAATCAATGCTGTATCCCAGTTAATGTCATTTTTGACCCTTTTCACACACTACCCTAGAGCACTGTCTGGTTAACTAACTTGCTGAATGGCATGGTAGACAAATAGAGGTTATGGTGATTAAACGGTGAATTCAGGGAACTGCTTAACAGCTCATAGTCCTAATGATTGAATGGAACCAGTTGTGAAACTGAGGTAAAGGGGTTTGTGCATTTCTGTTGCTTACTGTGAATAAAACATGTAATTGGTAGTATGTTGAAATCTGTGCAGTGCATTTTGGTGCAGTTAGGGAGATGGAATCTTTTAGAAGTTTCAACGGTCTTCTCAGACATTAAGGTTTGCATTTCCTATAGGACCTTGTTATGACTGGGTGTGCTTTTTATTTAACTAGTGGGTAGGTTTGAACCACAGTTTAGTAGTGACTTGGACAAAGGCAGAATCCCAGAAAAATAACACATGCTGAATATCAGACCATCACATTTTGCACTAAGTGGGTATAACAGATCTTGGCAGTATAAGCAGTTTACACCAAAGGCAAGTGGTAAGGCAGTGGCAAGAGCAAAGGGGTAGAGGTAAAAGGTTTAACCTAGACCAAGAGTGAGTAAACTGAGAACCATGTTTTTTGGGTGATGTGCGCTGTAGTTGCCAGTACCAAAGGTCACCAGCATGAAGACTGGTGTGCA
>NC_056748.1:852646864-852704364 GCF_019279795.1 Protopterus annectens | reverse complement strand
ACGTCTGGTGGAGTTCGCCCAGCATTATTTTGGCAAAACATTTAACTATTATGTCGTCGGATACTCCGACTCCAGTTTTGTCTAAAAAGCGCAAAGATAAGGGCCGACACACTAGGTCCGTGGCCTCTACCGACACCACGCCAAAGCTGACTACACGTGGTCCGGTTCTCAGCGAGGCTCCTACGCAGCAGCCCCTGACTACCGACGACACTTCATTGGCGGTGTCTCCTGTGCCCAAGGTCGCAGGCTCCTCTGCCCACACCCCGACTACAGATACCGAAGCCACTCTTGGCATTGAATCTCAAAATGTGGACAGGTCTACCTCCTCTCAAGGTGTCTTCAGACCTTCCTCTTCTTTTTCCATCAAGGCTTTCACTAAGTCTAAAGCAGCCATGCATTCTAAGAGACAAGCTACACAGGGCCCATCTCCAGGCCCCATGCCTAAAAAACAGATGCTTAAAATGGCTGAGGATTTAATTACTCTTTTATCAGGGGTTCTCAACCCCCTCCGGACGAAAGGCCCAGAGTGGAGGAAGAATACCCCTTCCCTGATCAGGGCTCCATTATTTCAGAGCACTCTGATGATCAGGAACATTCTTACTCCCCTTTTGAATCCTCTGATGCAGAGGAGTCCATTCCTTCTGTATCCCCCCCAGAGGATTACTCATTTGGGGAAACTTTGCATACCTTAAGGGAACACTTCCACTGGGAAGGCCAAGATTATTCAGATTCCAAGAAAAGACTTAGGGAATTTCTCTTGCTACCTCAGCACAGGCCTCTGGCTATACCTCATGTCTTGGACATCCTAGATGATGTTTACTCCGAGGCCTGCCTTAACCCGGATTCTCTACCTCCAGCCCCAGTCAAGCCTGACAGGTACTACAGGGTTCCTGACTCACACCAATTTCTATACAAAAGCCATGCTGCTGACCCAGAAACCATCTCACAGGGCCCCAAGCGAATTAAGGCCTCCACTGCTAAAAATCCATTACCTTCCGAGAGAGATTCCAGATCCTTAGAAAGGTGGGGAAAAAAGGTATATACCTCGGCTACCTTAACCATGAGGGCATTAAATTGTCAGTTCCATATGCTAAAATACCAACAGTTTTTGTTATCACAATTAAAGTAAAATTTCACAACCTGAACAACCAGACTTAAAGGAGTTGCAGGATTTGATGCATAGTGCGGAACAAGTGGGTAAGCATACCTTACAATGTGGTTTTGATGCTCTAGAGGCCTCATGTAGAGCTGCTGTTACAGGATCAGTCATACGTAGACATGCCTGGCTCAAGGAACAAACCTTGCCAGATCATGTCAAAGCAAAATTGCTAGATGCCCCTCTACAAAAGGATGTTGTATTTGGTGCTAATGCTGTGGAGGTATTAATGAAAATGGAGGAAAAGGCTAAATCAATGCAAACTGTGAGATTTTCTACAGGTACAACCCCCACGTTTCAGTAGAAATTGGCCTTCCAAAAATTGGTCCTTTCCAGCCACGGACAGACCCCAAAGAGGGGCAGAGGGCAATCCCAAGGATCGTTTAGAGGCAGACAATGGCAAGCTCCTACACAGAGGTGGTGAGGATAACTCGCAGCCATTCAGAAAGCAAGCCCAATAACTTTCCCCTTTGCATGCCAAGCAAGACTCAAATGGCAGCACCCTTAGGAGGAAATCTGGCGTTATTTTCAAAAAAATTGGCATATTGTCACGAAAGGCAAATGGATCCTGGACATTATAAACAGAGGCTACAGATTCCATTTTCACACCCTTCCAAAAATGAGAGGCATGCTAAACCTGCCACACAAAGGGCAGAGGCACAAAAGGCAAATTACAGATCTAATAGACATGAAAACTGTTCAAGAGGTACCTCCGTACGAACAAGGTCAAGGTTTTTATTCCAGACTATTCCTGGTACCAAGGAAGGGAAAAGATTGGAGACCTCTTATGGACCTATTCATCCTAAACACATTTCTACTCGTTCCAAAATTCAAGATGCTCACTCTACAGCAGCTTCTTCCCATGCTGGGCAAGGAGTCTTGGCTGGTAACATTGGACCTCAAGGAGGCTTACCTGCATGTCCCAATCGGACAAAATTGCAGAAGATGCCTCAGATTTCTTGCAGGTTCAACCCATTATCAATTCTCTGCATTGCCCTTTGGCTTATTTACTGCGCCCAGAGTATTCACGAAATGCCTGGCATCAGTAATTGCCTACTGCAGACTTCAAGGGATACAAATATACCCCTATTTGGACGACTGCCTAATCCAAGCGGACAGGAAGCACATTCTTCTGAAACATCCGGCTTATGTAATAATGTTTAACTCTCTGGGATACACAGTCAACAAAAAGAAATAGAGACTAATACCCTCTCGGAAAATAATTTTCCTGGGTGCCAACTTGGACACAAATACCCAGATGGCCTACCTCACGCCAGAGAAGCAGGGGCAACTAACTCAATACTTCAGAGCAGTAGCAAATTGCACCAGGCTGACCAAGGAAAATCCTGCAGGCTCTGGGATTCATGGCATCTTGCATCTTACTAATCCCATGTGCAAAGCTGCATATGAGGTAACTTCAATGGTACCTGAAAAACCTATGGTCTCAACACAGCCACAGTTTGGAAACAATACCACTAATTCCATGTCTTCAAAAGGAATTTCTGTGGTGGGCTCAAGCATGCCAAACACAGGTCTTCCATTCAGCAAGCCTCAAGCAAATCAAGTCATCACAACAGACGCCTCAGACTACGCCTGGGGGGTGCACATGACAGATCGGTGCATTCAGGGCAAATGGTCCCAAAAAGAAAAGCACCTTCACATCAATCCAAAGGAAATGCTAGCATTAATAAATGCTATTATAGCTTTCAAAGACCTTCTGCAACCAGGTCAACTATTGATAAGAACGGACAACACCACAGTTATGTGGTACATAAACAGGGAGGAACACATTCATACCCCCTATGCAGACTGGCCATGTCACTTTGGAACATGGCCATGGACTTGCAAATCGAACTACAAGCACAGTACTTGCCTGGCAAGGAAAACACGCTGGCAGACAACCTAAGCAGAAATATGACAGATCCACACGAATGGAAGTTGCATCCAAAAATTTTTTCAGAGATAATCCAAGCAAGGCCAGACATAGATCTCTTTGTCTCCCACAAAAATCACCAATTGACAAATTTCTGCTCGAGGTTTTCCATCCAAAGGCCTGGAGAGTGGACGCTCTCTTTCAGTTGGACATCAATGACAGTTTATGCCTTCCCACCTCTTCCTCTGCTGCCCAAAGTTCTATTGAAAACCAGAGCAGACAGACCAAAGATGATTCTCATTGCTCCAGACTGGCCAAGAGAACACTGGTACCCACTCCTGCGGAGCCTGACGCATTCCCCACCATGGACCCTGCCTCTAATGCCTCTTCTCCTGACTCGGCAGAGCTTCAAAACTCTTCACAGCCAGCTAAAAACACTCAATCTAGCCGCATGGAAGATTCCTCTACATCACAGCAGACCCTACTCTCCAAGGAGGTGCAGGATGTCATTTTGGAGGCCAGAAGGCTGTCAACTAGAAAAGCTTACTCCGCAAAATGGAAACTGTTTTGTGTCTGGAATGAGAAAGGGCCAGGATCCTGGAAAACTGAATTTACCTCAAATACTACAGTATCTAGCTGAGCTGCTAAGCAGTGGACTTTAATTCTCCTCCATCAAAATCCATGCCTCAGCCATTTTTGCAGAGTACAACACTGATCCACCCTTATTCTCTCACCCTCTCTTAAGACAGTTCCTCAGAGGGGCTAAGAATCTAAAACCCCCAAGGAAACCACCAATCCCTGCTTGGGATCTCAATTTCATTCTGGAAAAACTGACCTTGCCTCCCTTTGAGCCAGCTGCCTCATCAGATTTGCAATATTTGTCCTGGAAAACGGCTTTCCTTCTGGCTATTACCTCAGCTCGTAGAGTTTCAGAACTACAAGCTCTCATGGCTGTGCAGCCTTTTATCATCTTCCATCAGGACAGAGTTTCCTTACGAACCAATCCGTCCTTTATGCCAAAAGTGGTATCCAGGGTAGCTTTGAATCAGGCATACACTTACCTACCTTTTATCCTAATCTTCAAAGGGGAGAGATTACTACATTCCTTGGACATCCACAGACCACTGTTATTATTTGGACAGAACAAAGCCTTTCAGAAAATCAGAACAGCTCTGTGTCCTATGCTATAGGAGCTCAAGGAAAGCCAATTTCCAAACAGACCATCTCAAAATGGTTAGCCCACTGCATACGCTTTTGCTATTCTTTTCATGGCAAAACTGTACCTACAGGCATCGGGTCTCACTCCACAAGGGCCACAGCTACCTCTGCAGCTTTCCTCAGAGGAGTTCCTACCAAAGATATTTTGGAAGCAGCCACTTTGAATTCTGTGCATACCTTTTCCAAGCACTACCACCTACCATTATACTCCAAAACTAGAGCAGGCTTTGCCACTGCAGTCTTGCAGGGCATCCTGGCTCCTCCTAGTTCCACCTAGTGCCTACCACCCCTTCTTAGCTTTGGGATTCTACCCATCTGTTTTGACTGCAGCTGTATGCACGATGAACATAGTACAGTTTTGTACCTAACATAAATGTAGATGTTAGAGTGCTAATACAGCTGCAGTCCATTTTTCCCTCCCTCCTTCCCTCTTGGGACAGGCCTATTGGCGAACACCTCCTCATACAACCTGATTGGGGTATTCATTTATGGTGTATTTGCTTGCAACTAATGTATTTTCATTATATTGCATTGCTTTATTACACAAATTTATGTATTGGCTTCCTTCTGGGGGCACCTGACATCTGGGGCAAGAAAAACTGAAGAAAATGGCGTCTGCTGGATGTCCTTCATGGATGCATCTGCAGTCATAACAACTGGGTTGTCCTGTCGTCAGGCAGCCCTTCAGTCGGCCGGATTCCAAAGTCCGGGTCCGGCTTCGGCTGATGTCGCACTTCACCCGACGTCCTCTCTGTTGGTCCTCGGGTATAAAGGCATCAGCTGACGCCATTTTCCTCAGTCTTTCTTGCCGCGTGGCGCCCGAAGCAGAAGCTGTTCAAGTGCCGGTCGGTCGGATCCAGAGATTACTTCTACCGAATACTACTTCGAAGACTTCTAAAGCTAAGTACCCCGTTGGGGACTCTTTCTTACCTCAGCCGATGTCAGAAAAAGTTAATTGTTTAACCTGTGGGAAACAAATACCTCATAAAGATTTCCACTCTTACTGTCTGCCTTGTTTAGGCCTAGCCCACGACGTAGCAGCCTGTTCGGCCTGTGCTTCTTTCAACCGACGAACGCTAAGGAGCCGGTCGGAGTTTGCTGAACAGTTTTTTGGTTCTGATTTTGCGTACATTATGCCGTCGGATCCTCCGACTACCCAATCTGCCAAAAAACGCAAAGATAAAGACCGACACTCGCGGTCCACGGTTTCGGCTGAAACCATGGTTAAGCAAACCGCGAGTGTCTCGGTTTCGGCCGAAACCGAGAAAACTGATCAAAGTACAGCTGAATCTATCTCTACAACTGAGGCCCCTGCTACCATTCTTGAATCGGCCTCAGAAATTATACCCGCTTCGGTGGTTGCCACTGACTTATCAGACACCATTCCCTTGGATGTCTCTACCCCAGCACGTGGTGCTGCTAGGCCTCCAGCAGCCATGTCCATTAAGGCCTTCGCCAGGGCTAAAGCAGCCAAGACTACTAAAACAGTGCCTGTTAAACCCCCTTCAACCAGGCCCTCCTCTAGTTCTCAAATGCTTACTCTGGCAGAAGATTTAATTTCATTAATTAGAGGATCTCAATCTCACCCAGACAGGGCCTCTCAGCCCCCAGAGAAGAGACCTAGGGCAGAGCCCCTTGAGCCAGTGTCATCTGATGATTCAGCTGATGAATCAGACATAACTGACCAGCCAGAGGCTCCTTTCTCTAATTTTGAAGACTCTGATGCTGAAGAATCCATTCCAGCTGCTTCCCCACCAGAAGAATTTTCCTTTGGGAAAACCTTACATGCCATGCGAGAGCAGTTCCAATGGCAGCAACAGGATTTTTCAGACTCCAGAAAAAGACTTAGGACTTTTCTGCACCTTCCACAACACAGGCCCTTAGCTATACCTCCTGTTCTCTCTGTGGTGGGTGATGCTTTCAATGATGTCTGCTCCGCTCCAGATTCTCTACCTCCTGCCCCTGCCAAACCAGACAGATTTTACAGGGTGCCAGACACTCATCACCTTTACAAGGCCCCTCTTGCAGACCCCGAAACTATATCCCAGGGTCCCAAGGCAGTAGCCGCGACCATAGCTAAAAACCCTATTCCTTCTGAAAGGGAAGCAAGGTCATTAGACAGATGGGGCAAAAAGGTCTACACTTCAGCTACTCTCTCAGCTAGAGCTTTAAACTGTCAGTTTCACATGATACAATACCAAGAGTTTATGCTTGATCAGTTAACTAAAAAGCTAACCACTGATGAATCTCTTGATAAGAAATATGTATTAGAAATGGTAAATAACATGCAACAGGTTAGTAACCATTCCTTAAAATGTGGCTATGATGCACTGGAGGCTTCATTTAGATCAGCCATGACTGGCACAGTGATAAGAAGGCATGCATGGCTAAAGGAGCAAGCTTTACGGATCATGTTAAAGCAAAGTTACTAGATGTTCCTATGGATAAGACAAGTTTGTTTGGTACACCTGCCCAGCAGGTTATGAAGAAAATGGAAGAAAAGGCAAAATCCGTTCAAACGGTTAAAGATTTCTTGCAGGTTCAGCCCCCAAGGTTTAGCAGGAACTGGCCTGCCAAAAATTGGTCCTTTCCTGACTCCACAAGATCTCAAAGGGGCAGAAACGGACGTTCCAGAGGCAGAAACCAATCCAGAGGAGGTGCCTACAGAGGACGACAGTGGCAAGGTAACAACAGAGGCACAGACACAACCACTGCCACCACATCAACACAACCACAGTGACTTAATCCTAAATCCGCCTACCAGGGAACAAATAGCAGCTCCTCTAGGCGGAAAGTTAACCTTATTTTCAAAAAACTGGCACTATATAACAAAAGACAAGTGGATTTTACAAACCATAGATCAAGGATACCGGTTCCACTTCCACACTTTACCAATCAAAAGAGGAATGCCAAATCTACCTCCAAATCAAAAACAGAGGCTCTACAACAGATAATGCAGTTAGCAAACATGAGAGCTGTGGAAAAGTGCCAACTGCAGAGCAAGGAAAGGGGTTCTACTCAAGACTATTCCTAGTTCCAAGAAAGGAAAAAGTTGGAGACCAATTCTCGACCTGTCCGCCTTAAATACATACATCATTGTCCCAAAATTCAAAATGCTGACCCTACAGCAACTTCTTCCCATGCTGGGCAAGAAGTGTTGGCTGGTAACTCTAGATCTCAAGGAGGCATACCTGCACGTCCCCATTCGACCAATCTGCAGAAGATACCTCAGATTTCTTGCAGGATCAGAGCACTATCAATTCTCAGCATTGCCCTTTGGCTTATCTACTGCCCAGAGTATTCACAAAATGCCTGGCATCAGTAATTGCCCATTGCAGACTACAGGAATACAAATTTACCCATACCTGGACGACTGCCTGCTACAAGGGGACAACAAAAGCAAGCTGACAACAGATTTACAAAGGGTCATCTACTTGCTACAAGCACTGGGATACACAGTCAATCTACAAAAGTCAAGGCTGATACCATCCCAAACAAGGACATTCTTGGGCGCGGAATTGGACACAGTAAAACAAATGGCATTCCTAACTGCAGAAAAACAAAAGAACTCCCTCTTTACTTCTTGGCACTAACAAAGCTGAACAAGTTAACAGCAAGAAAAGTACTGCAGGCCTTGGGCTTCATGGCATCATGCATAATCCTGGTCCCACTTGCCAGACTACATATGAGAAAACTACAGTGGTACCTAAAGAATTTATGGTCCCAACACAGTCACAGCCTAGAAACAGAAATCCCACTAATTCCATGCTTAAAACAGGAGTTCCTATGGTGGGCTCAGGCATGCCAGACAAACCCAGGCCTACCCTTTCGCAGATGTCAAGCAAGCCAGACCATCACAACAGACGCTTCAGACCTAGGATGGGGGCCCACATGCTGGACAAATGCGTGCAAGGATTGTGGACACAGGATCAACTTCACCTGCACATCAACCTAAAAGAAATGCTGGCAGTAAAACTGGCAATCCAAAGGTTCAGACCATTTCTCAAAGAGGGCCAGTTGATGATAAGGACAGACAACACCACAGTCATGTGGTACATCAACAAGCAGGGAGGCACTCATTCATACCCCTATGCAGAATGACTTTGGAGCTGTGGAACCTGGCACTCAGCTACAACATCCAGTTACAGGCAATGTTTGTACCGGAAAAGAAAATATTCTAGCAGACATATTAAGCAGAACCACATCGGATGCCCACGAATGGAAACTGCACCCGGACATTTTCAAGACCATCTCAAAGAAATGGGGAATGCCTCAGATAGACCTATTTGCATCACCTCTCAATCACCCGCTCAAAAATTTCTGCACAAGGACATTACACCCACTGGCATGGAAAGTGGATTCTCTCCTTCAGCTGGAAAGGCCTGACAGCATATGCATTCCCACCTCTTCCCTTGATACACAAAGTATTACTAAAAATCAAGGAAGAACGTCCAAGGATAATCCTGATAGCTCCAAACTGGCCAAGACAACACTGGTACCCACTGCTGAGGAGCATGTCTCAGAACAATATGTGGCCAATACCCCTGATGCCTTTGATGCTAACTCAGAACAACTACAGCATCATACATCCAAACCTAAAAACGTTGCAATTGACTGCATGGAACATCACATAGCAACAGCTAACCCAGAACTTTCTCAAAGAGTTAAAGACATTATTCTTGAAGCACGCAGACCTTCAACAAGAAGGAACTATGCTGGAAAATGGAAAAGGTTTGTCATTTGGAGTACTGAAAGAGGAAAAGATGTGTCAAACATAGATATGCCTAACATTCTAGAGTATCTGGCCGAACTTCTTCATTCAGGCTTGTCCTACTCCTCCATCAAGATACATGCATCGGCTATTTCAGCAGAATACAGCTTTGATCCACCTGTTTTTTCGCACCCTTTGCTCAGGCAGTTCCTCAGAGGAATCAAGAATGTAAAACCTCCAAGGAAACCACCTTTGCCAGCTTGGGACTTAAACTTTGTGCTAGAAAAGTTGACACTATCACCCTTTGAACCAGCAGCAACAGCAGACCTACAACACCTGTCATGGAAAACTGCTTTCCTACTGGCAATTACTTCCGCAAGGAGGGTTTCAGAGCTACAGGCCTTAATGGCAGTGCAACCCTTCCTAATCTTCCACCAAGATAGTGTCCATGAGGACTAATCCTACATTTATGCCTAAGGTGGTATCCAGAGTGTCTTTAAACCAGGCAATCCACCTACCTACCTTCTTTCCCAACCCACAAAACAGAGGGGAAAGAATACTGCATACCTTGGATGTACATAGACAGCTACGCTACTACTTGGACAGAACAAAAAATAGCAGAAAGACTGACCCAACTTTTTGTAGCCTATGCAACAGGAAGGGAAGGAAAAGCTATTTCCAAACAGACAATCTCCAAATGGATAGGAAATTGCATACGATTCTGTTACTCCTTCCATGGAAAACCAATTCCACAGAACATAAGACCTCATTCTACAAGGGCAACAGCCACTACCACAGCCTTCTTACGAGGAGTGGCAACCAAAGACATTATTGAGGCGGCTAGTTGGACCTCCGTGCATACATTTGCCAAGCATTATAACTTACCTCTATATTCCAGATCCCGAGCAGGGTTTGCCACTGCTGTACTGCAAGGGATCCTAAACACACCATAATCTAGTTTTATCCTCCTCCCCTAGTTGGTTATGGTATTCTACCCAGTTGTTATGACTGCAGATGCATCCATGAAGGACATAGTACAGTTTTGTACCTACCATAAATGTAGATGTCCGAACTGGATAGCATCTGCAGTCAGGATTACCCTCCCTCCTTCCCCTCTGTGGTACTCCTAGGGTATTTTACCCTCCTAATAGCTAGCTGGTGGGGGGGGGTCTTTTATGGTGTATTTGTTTGTATATATGTACATACATGCTTATTTTTGTGTTTACCTCTGTCTTTTTGGAAACATTGGCATCTATCCAAATTTTAACCTCCAGGAGGGCTACTGGCATCTGGGGCAAGAAACACTGAGGAAAATGGCGTCGGCTGATGCCTTTATACCCGAGGACCAACAGAGATGACGTCTGGTGAAGTGCGACATCAGCCGAAGCCGGACCCGGACTTTGGAATCCGGCCGACTGAAGGGCTGCCTGACGACAGGACAACCCAGTTGTTATGACTGCAGATGCTATCCAGTTCGGACATCTACATTTATGGTAGGTACAAAACTGTACTTTCCTTTATACCCCTGTCGCACTGACGTCAGGGAAGAAACGACGACGCACCTAGACTTTGGAATTCGGCCGACCGAGGACCCGCCTGACAGCAGGAGAACCCATCTGTTATGACTGCAGCTGTATTGGCACTCTAACATCTACATTTATGGTAGGTACAAAACTGTACTTTTTGTCAACCCTTTGTTTGGAAAATCAGCGACTAAAGTTCTTGATCCAGGTTACTGTGGCTAATTTTTTTTTTTTTTTTTTAACACATACTGAACCTGTTGCTGTCCAACTTGCACTGAACGTCTCTCTCTGGTTGTATGCAGACCCAGAGGACTGTCCGATGTTGCCTGTTCCGTGTTGGTCTGCATCTGGGTCATGGTAGAGGGAACCACCTACTTTCATGTCTGCTGAGACTGTGCATATGTCTGTAACAGATGTAGTGGGGGAATCCCAAAAGTTTATTTGGAAAAGGTGCCTGGTACCCTCGTTGAATTTAGGCAGGGGTTTGAACCTCCTAGATTTCAGATTTTCATTTAAAAAAATAAATAAATGAATGCTCTTGGATTTTTCCTATCGGCCCTCTTCTAATATATTGGGTAAGTATAACAGTGATAACAGTCCGATATGCTAAACTTGTACTGGCTGTAATGCGTTTTATTATATTTTACCATCTCTCGTACTGTAAGTTTTGACACTTCTCTATACCTTGTGGTGTTCTTCGTGTTTCACTGTTGCAGCCATCACATTTGGGTTAACTGCTTGCAGTAGCCCTCAGTTGACCTGATTATCGAAGTCTTGGGTTTTGCGTTGGTTGCGGTCATCTTCCATGACGTCAGATAGTCCAGCCGGCGCCATTACATCAGTCTTTCTTGCCGTGCGGTGCCCGAAGCAGAAGCAGTTCAAAAGTGCCAGTTGGCAGACTCCTGAAATTTTCATTAGAGTTTCAGAACCGTAGTCTTCAACTAAGCTAAGTACCCCGTTAGAGAAACTTTTTTCTTTTTTTTTTTTTTTCTTGCTCTAAACCGATGTCAGTAAAAGTTAATTGTATTTCTTGTGGAAAGAAAATAGCCAAAGATCTTCATTCGTACTGCATTCCTTGCTTAGGCCTTGACCACAATGTACTTCAGTTGGTTTTGTGCCTTATTTAAACAAACTATTTACGATTCTAAATATTTTGGTACTCTGTTCAATTATCCAGATATGGCTGCAATAAGCCACCCGAATATGGCTGCAATAAGCCACCCGACAGACATTCTGAAAAAAACGCTAAGATAAGAGACCGCATAGGTCCAAAGCTGCAGACTCTTCTCCTATGCTAGTCGCCAGTTCGCCAGTACTCAGTGAGGCGCTTTTGCAGCCACTGATACCCGCTACTTCAGATTCTCAGGCCTCTACTGAGACCCATTCTGAGTCCGGTATGCCTCCAGGTGCTTCAACTGTGGAACCTGCGCATGTCTCTACCTAAATTGGTCCGGAGCCGCTGTGCAGGCACCGGCTTCTGAGGCATCTTCAAGGCCTAAAACTTGATCCATGCTTAGAAAACAGACTCCAAGACTGCATGATCAGGCCTCTATGCCTAAAAAAACAAATAAGAATGGCTGACCATCTTATTACTCTAATCAGGGGAAGCCACCCTTCCCCCTCTGAGACCTAGGACTGAGTTTCCTTATGATTCTTCTGATCAGGACTCTGCAATTTCTGTTTCCTCTGACAAGGATTTATCCTTGTCTACCTGAGGATTCTGATGCAGCGGACTCTATTCCCTCTGTTTTCCCTCGAGGATTTCTCTTTTGGTGAAACCTTTCATACTCTTAAGGAGCATTTTCGCTGAGAAAGCCAGGATTACTGTGACTCCAAAAAGAGGCTTAGGGGTTTCTTACGCCTGCCCCAACAGTCCTTTAGCTATCCCCCCTGTACTGGACATTGTTTACTATGCCTTCTTGGAATCTAGCTTGGCCCCTAACACTACCTCCTGCTCCCCAAAAATCTGATGGATATTGCAGGGTTCCTGTCACAAGTTCCTTTTTAAAAATCCTACTGCGGATCATGAGACCATTTCACAGGGACCAAAGGGCATCAAGACTACTACTGCCAAAAATCCTACCCCCCCGCGATAGAGACTCCAAGGCGCTGGATAGATGGGGTAAGATGATGTACACTTCTGCAACCTTGGCCATTAGGGCCTTAAACTGCATGTTTCATATGTTAAAGTATCAGCATATTATTGGATTGCTTAAACAGAAAATAATGTTGATTCCTGACTCTGCTGAAAATAAAGATTTACAAGATTTAATGCATTCTGCTGAACAAGTTGGGAAACGTACTTTCCAATGTGGTTTTGATTCACTAGAGGCATCTTGCAAGGCTGCCGTCACTGTGTCTGTACTTAGAAGGCATGCTTGGCTTAAGGAGCAATCTTTGCCAGATCATGTTAAAGCTAAATTGCTGATGCTCCTTTAAACCAAGACCGCCTGTTTGGCAACCAAGTAAAAGTATCTATGCAAACTGTTAGATTTCCTGCAAGTACAGCCTCCCAGATTTGGTAGGCATTGGCCCTCTAAAAATTGGTCTTTTCCTGCCTCTTCCAGGCTTTCTCAGTCCAAACCCACAACCAGCAGAGCACACAGGCTTTAGTCCCAAGGTGCAAGGACTAAGCAGTGGGGGGGCTCCTTCTTCCAAAGCAGGGAGTTAAGACTCCCTCCTTTTGGTAAACTGTCTCAATGACTTAATCTTCCAAGCCCTGCACACCCTGCACAACTGACTGTTCCTTTAGGGGGAAAGATTGCCCTGCAGGCAAAAAAATTGGTAACTCATTGCCCAGGACAAATGGGTTTTAAATAGTTTCCCCAAGGATACAGATTCCACTTCCACTCCTTACCAACCCCAAACGGTTGGTCAGATCTACCCCCAAGTCAGTGGTCAGAGGCTCAAGTAAATTCTCTCTCGCTCAAGCATCAGGTCTATTCAATCTGTTCCAGAAGAAGAAAGGGGACAATGTTTCGACTCTAGACTTTTCCCGGTGCCCAGAAAAGACAACTTATGGCATCCTATCCTGGCCCTCTCTATCCTAAACACATTTTTGGTGATCCCAAAATTCAAGATGCTAACTCACTAGCTGCTTCCTATGCTAGGCAAGGATGCCTGGATGGCAACAGTGGATTTAAAGGAAGCCTACTTGCACATCCCACTAAGGGAATCTGGCAGAAGATGCCTACACTTCAAAGCAGGCTACATGCACAGTCAGATGTTCGTGTTACACTGCTGCAGTCATTACACTTGGGTTATCCTGCCATCAGGCGGTCCCGCAGTCGGCCAGAGTTCCAAAGTCTTGGTCCGGTGTCGGTTGCTGTCGTTTCTTCCCTGACGTCAGTGTGCCAGGGGTATTTAAGATGTATCCAACGTCATTTTCTTCAGTCTTTCTTGCCGCGAGGTGCCCGAAGCAAAAGCAGTTGGCAAGTGCCGGTCGGCCAACTCCTGAGATTTTCTAAGTCGAATTTCAGATCTGAAGTCTTTAATAAAGCTAAGTACCCCGTTGGGGAAACTTTTTTTCTTGCCTTAGACCGATGTCAGAAAAAGTTAATTGTATTTCTTGTGGGAAGCAAATACCTCATAAGGACTTCCACTCTTACTGTATTCCATGCCTAGGCCCTGATCACAACGTCACTAGTTGTCTGTTTTGTGCTAGATTTAACAAACCCACTGTAAAACGCTTTGATTTTGCTTTGCATTATTTTGGCCGAAGGTTCAATTATACTATGCTGTCGCATCAACCGACGACCGCAATTCTAAAAAAAACGCAAGGACAAGGATAAAGACAGGCATCCGAGGTCCAAAACCGATGAAGCCTCTTCTAGGCCAGTTCGCCAGTTCTCAGTGAGGTGCTTTTGCAGCCCCTGACACCGGCTACCTCAGAGCCACAGGCTGCCTTAGACTCCCACGTGAAGACAACTAGGCCTCTGGAAACTTGAGGTATTGGGCCTACGGAAACTAATCCCTCAAATGGGTCCGGAGCCACTGAGCAGGCATCTGCTTCTGAGGGTGTTTTCAGACCTTCACAACTTGCCATTAAAGCAACAGCCAAGACAGAAACACCGTTAAAGACAAGCAAGTACAGCATTCTCCTGTACAGTCCTCCATGCCCAAGAAACAGATGCTTAAAATGGCCAAAGACCTCATTACTCTAATCGGGGGTTCCCATCCCCCTCCTGAGAAAAGGCCTAGGCAGGATACAGACTGATTCCTCTGATCAGGTTTCCATTTCCTCTGATTAATCTTCAGACCAGGGATACTCTCTACCACCCTATGAGGACTCTGATGCTGAAGAATCTATCCCTTCAGCCTCTCTTGAGGATTACTCTTTTGGGGATACTACATACCATGAGGGAGCATTTCCATTGGAAAAGTCAGGATTATTCAGAATCCAAGAAAAGGCTCGGGGACTTTTATTGCTTCAGCACAGGCCCCTGGCTTTTCCGCCTGTTAGATATTGTGGATAATGTGTTTTCTGAATCCAGCTTATCTCCTGATTCTTTGCCCCCTGCACCAGCCAAGCCATATAGGTTATTATAGAGTCCCTGACTCTCACAAGTTTCTTTATAAAAACCCTTCTGCTGACCCAGCAACCATTTCCCAGGGTCCCAAAGGGGTTAAGGCTTCCATTGCAAAAAATCCAGTCCCCTCTGACAGATTCTAGAGCATTGGATAGATGGGGGAAGAAAGTTTACACTTCTGCAACTTTAGCAGTAAGGGCTTTAAATTGCCAGCTTCACATGCTTAAGTACCAGCAATATTTAATGGCTCAGTTAAAACAGAAAATGCTTGCAAGCTCAGAAGCTCCTGACTAAAAAGAAATATAGGATTTACTGCATGTAGTTGAGCAGGTGGGGAAAACATACTCTGCAGTGTAGTTTTGATTCTTTAGAGGCCTCTTGTAGAGCCGCAGTTACAGGTTCTGTGATTTGAAGACCTGCTTGGTTAACAGAGTTTACCTGATCATGTTAAGGCAAAATTATTGGATGCTCCTTTACAGCATAATACCTTGTTTGGTGTTAAGGCAGAAGGTGTTAAAGAAAATGGAGGATAAAGCTAAATCTATGCAAACGGTCAAATATTTCTTGCAGGTACAGCCACCTCAATTTAGCAGAAATTGGCCGACAAAGAATTGTTCCTTTCCAGTGTCAGGCCACAGAGAGGCAGATGCAGACGCCCAGGAGGCAGATGTCAACCCCAAGGATCTAACAGACAATGACAGTGGGGTACCTCAACCCCAAAAGGAGGTGAGGACAGGTTTCAACCTTACAGGAAACAGTCCCAATGACTTCCCCCTTCGTATGCCAAGCAATTTCCCTTTTGGCAGCCCCCTTAGGGGGAAAACTAGCACTTTTTTCTCAAAATTGGCAAACCATCTCCCAAGACAAATGGGTTCTGAATATTGTGTCTCAAAGTTACAGGTTCCACTTTCACACTTTACCAAGGCTAAAAGGAATGCCAAACCTGCCACAAAATCAATGGGCAGAGGCTCAAAAACAAATTTCAGCCCTCATGGACATGAGAGCTATTGAAAGTACCACAGCAGGAACAAGGACAAGGATTTTACTCAAGACTCTTCCTGGTCCCCAGAAAGGACAAAGCCGGGAGACCCATACTAGACCTTTCAACTCTAAATACTTACCTGGATGTTTCAAAATTCAAAATGTTGACACTACAGCAGCTTCTTCCCATGCTGGGCAAGAAGGTTTGGCTTGTTACTCTGGACCTCAGAGGCATACCTGCATGTCCCTATCGGACAAGATTGCATAAGATGCCTCAGATTCAAAGTGCACTACCAATTCTCTGCACTGCCCTTTGGCTTATCTACTGCGCCCAGGGTCTTTACAAAGTGCCTGGCACCAGTAATTGCATTTTGCAGACAAAAAGGAATTCAAATATATCCATACCTGGACGACTGCCTCATTCAAGCAGAGAGAAAGGACATTTTTCTAAAGCATCTGGCATTTGTAAAAAGTTTGCTAATTTCTCTAGGGTACACAGTAAACGAGAAGCAGTCAAAAGTAGTGCCCTCACAACAGATAATATGCCAGCTTAACTACAACGGCCCAGATGGCTTATCCCACGCCAGACAAAGAAGGACAACTGACTCAATATTTTCAGTTACTGGCAAAAAAGTCCCATCTCCCTGCAAGAAAAATTCTGCAGGCCCTGGGATTCATGGCATCCTGCATACTACTAGTTCCATATGCCAGACTGCATATGAGGAAATTACAATGGTACCTAAAAAGTGTTTGGACTCGACACTCACAGCTTAGAAGCAGTAATACCAATAATTCCCTGCCTGCAACAGGAGTTTTGATGGTGGGCACAGGCATGTCACCTCAAGGGTCAGCCTTTCACTCTACCCACAGCCAGGCAGACACTAACAGATGCTTCGGATTATTCCTGGGGAGCACACACAGCAGGAAAATGTATTCAGGGCAAGTGGACCACAGACCAAATGCATCTTCACATCAATCAAAAAGAGATGTTGGCTGTTCTAAATGCCCTAACAGCTTTCAAGGACCTTCTGCATCCAGGGCAATTACTATTAAAGACAGACAACACCACAGTAATGTGGTACATAAGCAAGGGGGCACTCATTCTTATCCCCTATGCAGGCAAGCCATGACCTTGTGGAACACTGCTCTAACTTATCAAGTTCATCTGTAAGCACAATTCCTGCCAGGAAAGAAAAATACTCTGGCAGACTATCTAAGCAGAAATATGGACCCTCACGAATGGAAATGGAATCCACAAATCTTCAGCATGCTAACTCAAAAATGAGGATGCCCAGACATAGATCTTTTTGCCTCCCCACTGAATTGCCAACTACAAAAATTCTGCACAAGGGCTTACCACACGCAAGCATGGAAAGTGGATGCTCTTTCGTTCAGCTGGAAAAGCTTAAAAGTTTATACCTTCCCATCACTGCCTCTCCTTTCAAAGGTACTCCTAAAAGCCATACAAAAAAAAACACAGATGATCCTGATTGGGTAATCTTAAAGAACTTAGCTCAAGGCCCACCATGGATTTTGCCTCAAATTTCACGCCACCTGACTCAACATAACAATCGGATCCTGCAGGGTCAGCTCAAGACCCTAAACTTGGCTGCATGGCAGATTCATTTGTCAAACAGACAACGCCTCTCTCTAAAGCTGTTATGGATGTTATTTTGGAGGCCTGGGAAATCTTACTCAGAAAAATGGAAGAGATTCTGTGCCTGGAACCAGGCTCAAAGCCGTAACCCTCTTGTCCGAAACATTCCTCCGATTTTACAATACTTAACTGAGATGCTGGACAAAGGCCTATCCTTCTCAAGATCCACACCTCTGCCATTTCAGCACATTACAACACTGATCCTCCTTTATTCTCTCATCCCTTGCTAAAGCAGTACCTCAGAGGGGCTAAAAAGACCACCCCGGAGAGCACCAACACCAACTTCGGACCTCAATTTTGTTTTGGAAAAACTGACCCTGCCACCTTTTTGAGCCAGCCAATACAGCCGATCTGAAATTTTTATCATGGAAAACAGCTCTGCTCCTGGCAGTAACTTCAGCACGAAGTCTGAGCTACAGGCATTAATGGCAGTGGAACCTTCATCACGACAGGGTTTCTTTAAGGACAAACCCTACTTTTATGCCAAAGGTGTTATCTAGTGTGGCTCTTAACCAAACCATCCATTTGCCAACTTTTATCCAAACCCCCAGAATAAAGGGGTGAAACTTCTGCACTCTTTGGACATGCACAGGCAGCTACACTTCTGCTTGGACAAAACAAAAGCTTTCAGGAAAACTGAGCTTGTAGCATATGCTGCAGGATCACGGGAGCTTGTAGCATATGCTGCAGGATCACAGGGCAAGGCTATCTCAAAACAGACTATCTCCAAATGGATAGGATGCTATTCGTTACTGCTACACACAGCATGGAAAATCAGTCCCGAATAACATTAGGCCACATTCTACCAGAGCAACAGCCACTTCAACAGCCTTTCTCAGAGGAGTACCAACCTTTGGAGGCTGCTACTTGGAGTTCAGTGCACACCTTTACCAAGCATTGCCACTTGCCTCTCTACTCTAAATCCAGAGCAGGATTTGCCACTGCAGTTCTGCAGGGCCTCATAGCTAATCCTAACTCTCTATAGACCAGCCACCCAACATTAGCTTTGGGATTCTACCCACGTGTAATGACTGCAGCAGTGTAACACTATGAACATAGTACAGTTTTGTACCTACCATAAATGTAGATGTTAGTGTTCACACTGCTGCAGTCCAGTTTACCCTCCCTCCATTCCCTCTGTCCTAGCTGGACTTATCTATACCTTTCTATCCTATGCAGCCTTTGTGGTGCATTTGCTTGTAACTGAAGGTATCGTTTTTATTTCATATATATGTTTTATTGGCAATATGTATTGCCTACCTACTTGGGGGCACCTGACATCTGGGGCAAGAAAAACTGAAGAAAGTGGCGTCTGATGCATTTTGTATACCCCTGGCGCACTGACGTCCGGGAAGAAGCGACAGCAACTGATGCCGGACCAAGACTTTGGAACTCTGACCGACTGCGGGACCGCCTGACGGCAGGATAACCCAAGTGTAATGACTGCAGCAGTGTGAACACTTTTAACATCTACATTTATGGTAGGTACAAAACTGTACTTTCTCTGCACTGCCCTTTGGCTTATCTACTGCACCCAGGGTATTCAAAAAGTGCCTAGCTCCAGTCATTGCATTTTGCAGGCGAAGAAATATCCAAATACGTCCATAACTGGATGATTGTCTAATTTGGGCTGAAAGCCAGGACATACTATTGCATCATCTGGTGTTTGTACAGAAATTGCTAATTTTTCTGGGGTACACCATAAACGAAAAATCACATATATGGTAGCCTGTCAACAAATTATACTCCTGGGAGCAAGCTTGAACACAACTTCCCAGATGGCTTTCCTCACTCCAAAGAAACAAGTTAATTTGGCAGCCTACTTCAAACTACTGGCCACAAAGACCCAGCTATCTGCAAGGAAAATGCTGCAAACCCTGGGGTTCATGGCCTCCTACATTCTCCTAATTCCATATGCAAGACTGCATTTGAGGAAACTACAATGGTGTCTAAAAAGCCTATGGTGTCAACATTATCAGGATCTAGAAGCAATGATTCCTATCATACCATGTCTACAGATGGTTCCTTTGGTGGGCAGAGGCCTGCCACCAAAACAAGGGACTGCCATTCACTGTACCCCCTGCCACCCACATCCTAACAGACTCATCAGACTATGCATGGGGGGCTCACTTGGCAGGGAAGTGCATTCAGGGCAATTGGAACCAAAGTCAAATGCACCTGCATATCAGTCAAAAAATGTTAGCTGTACAGAATGCTCAGACAGCCTTCAAGGACCACCTTCTTCCAGGGCAATTAATGGTAAAAACGGACAACGCCACTGGTATGTGGTACATAAGCAAGCAGGAGGAAACCAACTCGTACTCTCTCTGCAGACTAGCCATGGCTCTCTGGAACACAGCCTTGAGCTACCAAGTGCACCTACAGGCTCAATTCCGGCCAGAAAAGCTAAATACACTGGCAGACGAACTAAGCAGAAATCTCATGGACCCACACGAGTGGAAACTGGAACCAAAGATATTCAACATGTTGAGAAACAAATGGGGGAGCCCAGATATAAACCTATTTGCCTCTCCCAGAACTACCAGTTGGAAAAATTCTGCACAAGGACTCCCCACAAACAAGCTTGGAAAGTGGATGCCCTGTCCTTCACTTTGAAAGACCTATCAGTTTGTTTTTCTCCCTCTGCCTCTCCCTCCAAGGGTACTACTAAAGATCAAACAGGACAAACCAAGGATGATACTGATTGCAACACACTGGCCACGCCAACACTGCCCCCTTTTGAGCAGTGTCACTGCTGGCACCATGACACCTGCCTCAGACCCCTGCCCTTCTGTCCCAGCAGTGGGGGCTAGATTCTGCACCCACAGCTTCAAACCCTGAACCTGGCAGCCTGGCTAATTACCTGATCTCTTACCATTTCTCAGTAAGCAAGTGTTGGATGTCATTCTGAGGCAAGGAGGCCTAGTACTAGAAAATCCTATGCTGACAAATGGAAAAGATTCTGTTCCTGGAATCTAACTCAAAGGATGGGCACAGCAACGCCCAATTTACCTCGGATTCTTCAATACTTAACTGAGATGCTTCACTAGGGCCTTTCCTTTTCCTCCATCAAAATTCATGCCTCAGCCATTTCAGCTAATTATAACACAACCACCCCTCTTCTCTCATCCACTGCTGAAGCAATTCCTCAGAGGGGCCAAAAACTTAAGACCACCCAGAAGAGCCCCCACGCCAGCCTGGGATTTTAACTTTGTATTGTAAAAACTCACTCTACCTCCTTTTGAGCCAGCTGCAAATGCAGAGTTGAAATTCCTTTCTTGGAAAATGGCCTTCCTTTTAACCATCACTTCAGCAAGAAGGGTGTCTGAATTACAGGCCCTCATGGCAGTGGAGTCTCATCATTTTTTATGCAGACAGGGTGTCCCTCGGGACCAATCCCCCTCCTTCATGCCCAAGGTGGTATCCAGTGTGGCCTTTAATTAGTCCATTCATTTGCCAACCTTTTCTAATCCACAGAATTAAAGGGGAATGAATACTGCACTCCTTAGATGTGCACAGACAACTTAGATTGTATTTGGACAGGAGTAAACCTCTCTGGAAATCTGAACAGCTGCTGGTTGCATTTGCTGCAGAGGGGAAGGCCATTTCAAAGCAAACCATTTCTAAATGGATAGGCCATTGCATTAATTTCTGCTAGAAGCAACATAGAAAACTTACCCCACACTGGTTAAGATCACTTTCAACCAGGGCTGCATCTACCTCTGCAGCCTTTCTCAGAGGGGTGTCTACCAGTGACATCCTAGAAGCTGCTACCTGGAGTTCTGTACATACCTTCATCAAGCATTACCATTTGCCAATTTTCTCTAAATCCAGAGCTGGCTTTGCCCCTGCAGTCTTGTAGGGCCTTATAGTTGGTCCTAATGCCATCTAATTTCTTCCTCCCATCCTTGGCTTTGAGAATTTACCCAAATGTGATGACAATCAATGAAATGCGAAGAACATAGTACAGTTGTGTACACTTACCATAAATGTAGATGGAGTGTATTCACTGTTGCAGTCCTAGTTACCGTCCCTCCAGCCCCCTGACTTCTATTGGATATATGCCTCTATTCTTGCTTACTATGCTTAGTTTTTTGTTGTATTTGCTTTTTTGTTGGAGGTGTAACCTCGTATATATAATTGCTTGCCATTATGGGGGCACCTGACATCTGGGGCAAGAAAAACTGATGTAATGGTATCTGCTGCATGCTTTATACCCCTAGCTACCTGACTTTGATAATCAGGCTGACTGAGGGCTACTGCAAGCAGATAACCCAAATGTGATGACTGCAACAGTGAACACACTCTAACATCTACATTTATGGCAAGTGTACACACACTACTTTATCCACGTCTGAGATTACTAACTCTTCGTACTACTTTTTCTTTTCTTAAATTTCAATATAATTGCCCTGTCTTTTTTCCATAATTCCTCTTCCTTCTCTTTTTTTATTACCTTCCTTGGCCCCTCAATGACTCTCTTGCCCTGGCCACATCTACTCTCTTGCTTTCCTGTACACCACACTAAACCTTCTGAAGATCCATGACTACCAGAACTATGCTAAAGTAAATTACCATGGTTACCCAAGTGGTGAGCTAGGGATGTTCTTCGTCTTCCATTGCTGCAGTCCTTACTATTGGGTATAGTCCGCATCCAGTCGGCCCGAATACCAGAGTATAAGGCTGACGTCGGTCAGGGCGCATTAGACTGACGTCAGTACGTCAGGGTACTAATGCGCATGACCGGCGTCATATCCTCAGTCTTTTGCCGCGTGATCCGATGCAGAAGCAGTTTTGCGAGTGCAGGTTGGCGTTCTGAAATATTTCCGAAACCGGAGTTTCAGACCGAATCAGAGTTGGCTAAGTACCCGTTGGGGAACATTTTGGTTTTCTTGCCTCAGTATTTAACGGATGTCAGAAAAAGTGAATAACTGTATTTCTTGTGGGAAACAAATACCTCATAGGGATTACCATACATTATGTATACCTTGTTTAGGGCCTGAGCACGACGTTGTTGGTTGCCGCTCTTGTGCTAAGTTTAACAAACGCACTATTAAGAGGAGGTTAGACTGTGCCAGATTAGTGTTTGGGAAGCGTTGCAATTATAAAATACCGTCGGATGCTCGCGCCGCTTCATCCAAGAAGCGCAAGGACAAAACAGCGAAGCCTAGGGTTGATGAACCGGCAGTCCCGGACGTCGGTTCTTTAGATGGCTCAGTGGAGCCAGAGGTTTTGCCAGGAGTTTCTATAGAGTCTCAGGCAGAAACTTTACTGTTACAGGATGTACCCTCTCAGGAGGCAGGCCAGGCTGAGGGGCTTCTCAGGTAACTATTCTTCCCTCTCTTCCCAAAGTAGTTAGAGCCTCTCCTTCTGTTGCCAAAACTTCTTTTAGAGGTAGGCCAACTTCAGCTTCAGTAGGGGCTTCTCCTAGCCTTTCGGGTTCTGTACCTAAGAAACATATGCTTAAAATGGCAGAAGATTTGATTACTATGATTAGAGGTTCTATGGGCCCTCCTGATAAGAGGCCTAGAGTGGAACCAGAGTTTGACAGTTTTGAACAGGGTTCAGGGGCTTCTGAATCTTCTGGAAGATTTGCAGGAGTATCCTCATTATTCTGATTCTGATGTGGATGATGCCACTCCTTGCTTCTCCTCCTGAGGATTTTTCATTTTCAGAGACTCTGCATTCCATGAGGGAGCACTTTAAATGGGAAGGCCAGGATTACTCTGATTCCAGGAAGAGGCTTAGGGAATTCTTGTTTTACCCCAGCATAGGCCCTTAGCTATACCTCCTGTGTTGAATGTGGTGGAAGATGTTTTTGCAGAGGCTTCCCTGAACCCTGATTCTTTGCCTCCTGCTCCTGTTAAACCTGATAGGTACTATAGGGTGCCGAAGCTCATAAGTATTTGTTTAAGAGTCCTAGGGCGGACTCAGAGACTGTTTCGCAGGGGCCTAAAGGTGTTAAGGCCCCTGTGGTTAAAATACCTGTTCCCACTGACAAAGAGGCAAGGGCGTTAGATAGGTGGGGTAAGAAAGTGTATACTTCTTCAACCCTAGCCATGAGGCGTTGAATTGTCAGTTTCACATGCTGAAATATCAAAATTATCTCCTTTCACAATTGAAATCTAAGGTGGATGCTTTGGCGGAAGGTATTGATTGTAAAGACTTGCTGGATTTAGTTTGTGTCTGAACAAGTGGGCAAGCATTCTTTGCAATGTGGTTTTGATGCTGTGCAGGCCTCCTCGAGGGTGGCTGCCACTAGTTCTGTTCTTCGCAGGCATGCCTGGTTGAGGGATCAAAATTTGGCTGAGCATGTTAAGACAAGGATTTTGGATGCTCCTTTACAGTCTGATGTGTTGTTTGGTTCACCTGTGGAAGCAGTTTTAAAGAAAATGGAGGACAAAGCTAAGTCTATGCAAACTGTTAAAGATTTTTGCAGGTACAGCCACGAAGTTTAGTAGAAATTGGCCTGCTAAGGGGTGGACATATCCTGCTTATGATTCCCAGTCTAGGGGTAGGTCTAGACGTGGTAGGGGCAGGGCTCAAGGTTCTTTTAGGCCTAGAACAGGGAGTTCACCTGCTCAGACTTCTAGTGAGGGCAGGGGTCAGTCCTTTCGTAAACAGACCCAATGACCTGCCTTTTCAACTGCCAGTAGATTCTCGTCTGGCAGCTCCTTTGGAAGGACAACTGTCTCTTTTCAAAGGAAATTGGGATTTAATTACTCAAGACAGATGGGTGTTGGACATCATTCTACCAGTCCCTGTGCCAGAAAGGGGCCTAGGATTTTATTCTCGCATGTTCCTAGTACCAGAGAAGGGGAACACGTGGAGACTGCTTTTGGATTTATCTCTCCTCAACACTTATCTGGACATTCCCAAGTTCAAGATGTTGACGTTACAACAGCTTTTACCCCTGCTGGGCAAAGATCACTGGATGGTAACTTTAGATCTCAAGGAAGCTTACCTTCATGTGCATATCAGGCTAAGTTACAGGAAGTATCTGCGGTTTCAAGCTGGAGATTCTCATTATCAGTTCTCTGCATTGCCCTTTGGCTTATCTACTGCGCCCAGAGTATTCACAAAGGTTCTGGCTCCAGTGATGGCTTACTTCAGGCTACAAGGACTTCAAATCTATCCTTATTTAGCCGACTGCCTGATTCTGGCTCAAGAAAAGGAAGACCTTCTACAGCATCTGGAATATCTTATAGCAGTGCTAAGATGCCTAGGGTATTCTGTGAACGAAATAAAGTCCAGTCTAGTACCCTCTCAAGGCGTGTGCTTTCTGGGTGTGAGACTGAATACAGCAGCCCAGATGGCCTTTTTAACGCCGGACAAACAAAAGAGTCTGTCACTTTACTTCCATCAACTATCTCATCAGTCCGTGCTGACTGCAGAGACAGTCCTTCAAGCATTAGGGTTCATGGCATCTTGTATTCTGGTGCTTCCCAATGCCAAACTGCATATGAGGAAGTTACAATGGTATCTCAAAAATGTATGGACACAGCACTGCCAGGATTTAGACACTGTCATTCAAATAATACCTTGCCTTCAAAGAGTATTTTTGTGGTGGGCTCAGGAATGTCACCTAAACAAGGGACTCTCTGTGACCCGGCCAGAGGCGAGTCAGATTTTACCGACAGATGCCTCAGACATTGCTTGGGGAGCTCATCTAAATGTAAAGTGGATACAAGACAAGTGGCCTGCCAGACTACAGCATCTACATATCAACATAAAGGAGATGTTAGCAGTCCAGTTCGCATTATTGGCTTTCAAGGAGTTACTTCTTCCAGGGCAGGTGTTGATTCTAACAGACAACACAACTGTCATGTGGTACTTCAACAAACAAGGGGGAACACATTCTTATCCTCTATGCAGGCATGCAATGATTTTATGGGAGACTGCCACGCTTGCACCTAACTCTTCAGGCAAGGTTTCTGCCAGGAGCACAGAACTCCTTAGCAGATGTGTTAAGCAGACAAATCATGGATCCCCACAAGTGGAAACTGGATCTTCATGTATTTCAGAAATTGACAGTGTCATGGGGAACTCCAGACATAGATCTGTTCGCTTCTCCACTAAACCACCAGCTGCCACAGTTTTGCACAAAGGGGTTTCATCACACAGCTTGGAAAGTGGATGCTCTGTCTTTCAGTTGGACAAACCTTCATCTGTATGCCTTTTCACCTCTGCCTCTTCTTCCAAAGGTACTGTTAAAGGTCAGACAGGACAGGCCAAGGATGATTTTGATAGCTCCAGATTGGCCTCGGCAACACTGGTACCCTCTACTACGAGTCTGGTAAAGAAGCCTCCATGGCCTTAACCTTTGATTCCACATCTGTTATCCCAGCAGGACGGTCATCTGCTCAATGTCAAGCTTCACTCTCTTCATCTGACAGCCTGGCATATTCTGTGTTGAAACACAGCAGGTCTCAACTTCCTCAACAAGTTTTAAATGTGATTATGGAAGCTAGAAGACCTAGTACAAGGAAAGTGTACGCAGCAAAATGGAAGAGATTTTTATTTTGGAGTAAAGCAAAGAATTTGGAGATTTCTGAGCCTAATTTGAGTATGGCTCTTCAATATCTTACTGAGTTACTGGACAAGGGTCTGTCCTTCTCTTCCATCAAGATTCATGCTGCAGCAATCTCAGCTCACTATGATTGTGACCCACCATTGTTTTCGCATCCTTTGTTCAAGCAGTTTCTTAGAGGGCTAAGAATATAAGACCCCCACGTAGAGCTCCTACTCCTGCTTGGGATCTCAATTTTGTGTTGGAAAAACTTACTCTACAACCTTTTGAGCCTGCGGCTACTGCTGAATTGAAATATTTGTCATGGAAGACTGCTTTTTGTTGGCTATTACTTCTGCAAGAAGGGTGTCTGAGTTGCAGGCCCTTATGGCAGTCGAGCCCTTTTGATTTTCCATAAGGATAGGGTATCATTACGTACTAATCCTTCCTTTATGCCTAAGGTGGTTTCTAGTGTGGCTTTAAACCAAACTATTCATTTGCCTACCTTTTATGCAGACCCCCAAAATAAAGGGGAAAAGATTTTGCATACTTTAGATGTACACAGGCAATTGCGTTATTACTTAAGCAGGACTAAGGATTTTAGGCAGTCTCAGCAGTTGTTTGTTTCTTTTGCTTTGAGTTCAGGGCAAGCCTGTGTCAAAACAAACTATTTCTCGGTGGATTGGCTTTTGCATTGCATTTTGTTATTCCCATCATGGCAAGGAGGTTCCAGCTGGGATTAGGCCTCATTCCGCTAGGGCTACTGCCACTTCAACAGCATTTCTACGGGGGTTGGCAACTAAGGATATTTTGGAAGCAGCTACTTGGAGTTCAGTGCATACTTTCTCTAAGCATTATCACCTTCCTATCTACTCTAAGTCTAGGGCTGGTTTTGCCACAGCTGTTTTGCAAGGCATGTTGTCAGCTCCTGCTTCTTTATGATTTGCCAGCCTCCCTTACCTCTGCTTTGGGATTCTACCCAATAGTAAGGACTGCAGCAATGGAAGACGAAGAACATAGTACAGTTTTGTACCTACCATAAATGTAGATGTTCGAGGATTCCATTGCTGCAGTCCAATTTACCCTCCCTCCTTCCCTCTGTGTTTAGGGGTGGTTGTGTAGGTGATTTACCTGCTTATATTTTTGTATATATTGTTCATGTTTTGGTGCAGGTATTTTGGGCCTTGTCTTTTTAGGGTCTTCTGACATCTGGGGCAAGAAAAGACTGAGGATATGACGCCGGTCATGCGCATTAGTACCCTGACGTACTGACGTCAGTCTAATGCGCCCTGACCGACGTCAGCCTTATACTCTGGTATTCGGGCCGACTGGATGCGGACTATACCCAATAGTAAGGACTGCAGCAATGGAATCCTCGAACATCTACATTTATGGTAGGTACAAAACTGTACTTTGCTGCACCCCTGCTCCCCACCCCTGAGAGGGGTGACTAAATGTCAGTTGTTTACTCTTGGCCTGTTCCCTCCTGTGCCTTCTGCAAGTCAACGTGTTCCAGTCCTATCATGATTTAATTCTTCAGTACTGGGTTGGGTCCAATTTCTGCTTTCACTTTCTGGATGACATTGGGACTTTGCAACATCTGCCGTGTCACTACATCAAACTGCCTAGAATTAGCTGTGATGCCATGCTCTGATCAGGTTGTCCTCTCATGAAGTCAGTCATCATAGTATTCTTGCATTGGTGTTTCTCTGCCATTTAATTGGTTTTGTGCAAGTTTGCTTTGAGGTATTTCTGAACTCTCGAGCAGGGGACCCTCTGTCATGTCTGCTTTTTAAGGGTGTATACCCCAGCATCCCTGGATTTTTTTTTTGCTACTTGCACGCATTGGCTCTTGATTGTCAGTAGTTATTTGAGTAGTCATCACAACTGGTCATCACAGTCCTCACCAGAGGTAGCTGATTATAGCCTGTACTGTTGAAGGAAAAGCATGTCATTGAACTGCCAAATGTCTTTGTGTGCCTGTCTCGCTCTTCTGGATGGAAGTAAAGGCAGCTATCCCCTCACACAGAGGCAAAGACTGGTGTGACCACTGACCTGAGATGCTCTAACATGCCCTGGCGTATACCCGAGCATCACAAGTGAGACTAGCACTGAGAAGGGTTCAGTCTGCACATTCTTAACACATGATACCCCCCCCCCCCCAAAGACCTTGCAGACAGGAATGCTTCTATGATCAGAGAAGAATCAGGCCTGTGCTAGCCTCCCTTTTTAGGAAAGGGAGATTGAGGAAGGAACCCATCCCTCTCACCATGAGGTAGTGTATCCCTAGGGTGTTGCACTCTCCTGCATCTTCATAATTTGCTGGAGCCATGGTCAGCCAGTGTGAATGTGGGGAGGGGGTTCTTTGGAGGTATCCAGACATGGTTTTTGTGACATGGGTTTGAGGTATTTGGTTAGTGGCCACCTTAGGCCAACATTGTCCAGCAGACCCCGGTTGAAGTGATGGTCTGTCATTCTATGACTGGGCTTGTGTCTTATGAACTAGATATTTGGTAAATGTTTGTTTTGGAGTTTAGGGTATGGGTTTAAGAATAATCAATTAGGGAGTTTGGGCTGAAGTCTCTGCCAGGCCTACAGCGCATGACCTGCTCCTGAGCCTTCACGCATTTATTGTCATGCACTGACACCACAAGAGTTCTTATTCTAACAATAGGGGTTCTGTTACTTTCTCAATCTTCTATCTATCATCAAGATGGCCTAAATGCACACTTGGGACACCATTATTTACTGAGGCTGCTACTTTTCATATGTTGCGTGTTCGTTGAGCAACTCTCAAAGCATCCCTGTGCTGACTGTTGGGTGAACTCTTTAGTCCTTTAGAAGACCTAGAGGCCATGGCATTTTACCAGCTTACTCCCTTTGGCCAGGTATAGTAAAAGTACTCCTTTGCCACATTGAAAATCTGCACCCATAAACATTGGTTTAATTTTTCCTAGCTTGGTTTTTTAGGAGAGCTCGAGAGAAGCTCAGTGCCTCCAACTTTAAGCTAGACCCCTTCAATTGCTCTGATTTGGCTTGGGCAGCAGGGTGTATTGTGTAGGATTGTGTAGCTGTAGTTTCCTCTCTGGAGTTTAGGACTAATTCTTTGTCTATTGGAGGGGGGAGCTTGCAATGCTGCATTTGTGACTTTAATTTCAGAGAACCTTGGGTGGTGTTTGCCTATGGTTGGAGTGCCATAAGACTGCCATTGGTTTCTTTATGTAGCCACACTTTGCCTGGTCTTGGAGCCTTTTGGCTTTCACCAGGAAAGCTCCGTTTGAAATCAGCTGTGTATTTTTTGTTTTATACAAGACTGAGAATCACAGGGACATTTTATTAATCCTAGCTTTGTAGCCCTTGTGTCCAAGTGTTTTGAGCCCTGGAGAATATTTGAAGGGATATGTTTGAGAAATGGATGCTAGATCTGTGGTGAATTTCCAGTTTTCCCATCTATTGGTCCAGGTTATGCTTGAATACGGTTCAGGAACAACTCTGCTTGTAACAAATAGGATATGCTAGAGGGACAGGTGTACCTCTCATAATTTTCCTATAGAACACACTTCCCATCCATATGGAACAAAGTTAAAGACCCTAGACTGAGTACTTCTGATTCTGTTAGTTTTGTGGATGTGTAAAAGGTCCATCGGAGCACTATCAAAGGCTGCTTGTTCAGGCACAGATAACGTCTCAACAGTTTGTAGGAAATAAAGGGCTTTAAGGCAGCCTGCATATGGTATGTTTATACCTTTCTATTTCTGTGAAGAATCTTTGTGATTGTTCCAGATGTTGCATGTGTCTGGTCGGGTACATTACCTCCATGATGGGCCTGATGAGGGATGAAATAGAGGAATGACCTCCTTGGATTCGGATGTCATGGCCTTGCTTATAAGTTGAGCAACCTAGAATGATGGCCGTGCTACCTTCAAAACATTTTGGTCAAAAGCCACATTACTATCCATAAAAGTCCCCAAATCCCTGACTACTGCGTCCACTCATGGGTGTTGACAATCAAGTTTCCTAGAGTGTCAGGCTTCCCAAAGGGTACCTGTATGCATTTCCTGGCATTGAGCTTGTAAATGTTTACAAAGTCCAGGAATCTGTTAGCCTCCAAGTTTGGGTTTGTGTAGCATTCCCATTATGTAGAAGGGGGTATTTAAAGTCCCCCCATGAATATTGTACTGTATTGGGTGGAAAGGTAAGAGTCTCCAGTAGGTGTAAGTGTTTTATGGATCATAAATGGTGATTCGCATGTAAGGATACGATATGGGACTCTACCTATGGTAATTTGGACATGGAGAAGCTAGAGTACATCGTTCTGTTTGATCAACCTTTAGGTTATGTTTGTTTCTAGATTGACACCTTCACCTTTTATTCCCTGCACATGTAGTTTCTGGTGTAAATGTGTGGAAAGATATTGTCTCTGTACTGCCTGGGTGCCAGTACAACTTTAAACTCTCTAACTGTGTAGATGTCTGCATTCTCTTGGGTAAGGAGAGCTTGGAGGGAGTGGGATTTCTTGTGTAGGCTAGTGGCATTGAACAGTATTGTTTTAGATACCCTTGGGTTTATTTTGCCAAGTTGGAGTTAATTTGCCATTGTCTGAAAAGGCACTATAGGGGAGGACAAGGCTTTAGTCAGTATTCGAAAGCCAGGTACAGACAGTCCTTGGAATGCAACATGGTCTTTAACTTATCCGGTCATTCTGTCAGATATTATACCTGCTTTGAATGACACTAGAAGCTAAGCCAAGTACTAAAGTCAGTTCTTGCCTGTTCATATAGTGGCATTATCCTTTGTGACCCTAAAATATTGCTCAAAACTATGCTTATACCAGCCTGGGACACATGGTCCAAGAGATCCATAATGTCTCCGTGTGTAGTCCAGGGAGGTATATACTGGATTTTTACACCTGCATGGACCAAGTCAGACTGGTACTGATCTAATAACTTTGAGTGCATGAGTGACTTGGCAGATTCTGGCCCCCTGCTAGTCACCTGACCATGAGTTTTTTTTTTTTTTTTCTGCTTGTTTAGCCAGGTGAGTGGGTATCCATATGTCTTCACTATCTTGACTTCTATTTCTAGAGTATTGGGTAGTGTGTTGGCTCACCTTATGGACCTTGCATTTGAGGCTCCATGAGGTATAGTTGTGTTGGGTGTTACTTCGGTGTTACTTCGATTGAATGCTTTAGAGTTGGCTGAGAATAACTTGTGTCTGGGAGGTCTGGTTTAGGAAGACTTAAAATTCTCGGATATACTGTAATGTTAACTGACCACCTGATTGCGTGTTTGTATGTGAATGTATTTTTTTTCCCAGTGATGTCTTTCTTGTACTTCACTGGTTTCTGTAAAGATTAGATTTTGTCACTGAACATGAGACAATTGCAACTTTGTCTCAGGATGCCAATATCCACCAGACTGGTGAGAGAAATAAGGAAGTACACATCTATGATGTGCCTGATCCTTCTAGGTAAACTACAGTGGGGTGTGGTACAAGAGTGGTTAATAGCAGGTGAGCTTGGATGCTTTAGAGGCTAGAAGCAAAAACTAGACCAAGTAGGATGAGATTTGTGAGGCAGTGCTCCTTTGTGCACAAACTAGTTCCGCTCTGCACAACTGATTTACTGGGTACTGTTTCATAAGTGGGTTTACATTGAAAACTTTCAAAGTACCTGCTTCTGTACAAGGCCCCGGTAAATACCAGTATCCCTCTGGCCACTAAAACCACTTCACCTTAAGCCTTTGTGTCTCTTAACTTGGCGAGACCAGGTTACCCTACTGCCATTGGATGAGTAATCCCAAGTTGTCTTGGTGTAAAAACAGAGGTTAGCTAATGCTAACGGAAACCAATAAGTAAGGCAACATGTTTACAACAATTTTCAAGCAATTAATTCAGCAGTCAGAACATTGGAAAACTTTTACTTTACAGTCTTAAAATACAGATAAATGCAATTTGTCACAGTTGTGACAGAGTAATAGATGCAGAAACCTTTCAGGGAGAACCGCAACACTACCACTGATGTACTAACAACCTCATGGTTCTGGCCAGTTAAATGTTAAGAAGGTCTAGTTTGTATCCTTGATCTTTACATCTTTACTGGTGACAATACAGCTGTACTAAGATATCCTATATTGTGGAATTGTTATGCATATACAAGAAACAATACTAATAGGTGGTGATGATGTCTTTTGGTTGTACCTAAACTAACTCCCCTAACTTTGGCATGAGTTATTTGGTTTCACACTGCTGATTTAATAGCGCCCCATATTATAGGAAGACATCAAATTCACTATTGGAGTGGATTCTAGTGTCCGACACTAGCAAATGCACCATCTCCAGTACATCGGGAGATTATCAGACAAGTTGGACAATCTGTACAACCAAACATTTTACACCATTTATTTAAACATGTTTATAAGATAGCACAAACCCTTTCCAAGTTTAACAGAGAAATATTCAATAACCTGTCTTGTATTCAAACTTTCTAAAAATCCTCACCTTAGATGATGTAAATGAATTTAGTACATCATTCCTGAATAGCCTTGCACCTCCTAGAAGGAAGAGACTAAAAACAAAGAATGCATTTGGTCTATCCAGAAAGAGTAGAATGCTAATGCAGGATAGAGAAAAAGCATGGAAAGAATAAGTATAAAACACCATAGCATCTTAAACTTACAAATGCTTCACAATCTTACTAAATGGCAAATTAATATAGTCAAAAAACCTGTACTATAATTTCAGAATAACTGTAAACAACCCCAAAAATTCTGGACAGTCCTTAGAAATTTTACATCCCAAACGTATGTTCAACCCTAGCTCCTCGCTTGAACCATCGTACAGTTAAACTCTTTATTATTTCATAGATACTATGGCATTTCTAACAAAGGATTCCCATATATCTAATATTAATCCTGCCCAGCAGGCATGCATTACCGCATTCACCTTTCACCTTCAAACCTGTACCCACATCCTATGTAAAGCTGCTCTTAAACTCAAAGCATACTCTACTCCAGCTGATGACCCTCCAAATGATTACCTTAAAATAGCAGCCTATAGGTTTGAGTGCGTGTGTGCGCCTTCTGTGGAAGGTTGGGCGCTGGGCTGGCAAATCGACACTGTAGAACTCCACTGCCAATCATGAGCAGACAAGTGATCCGCTGTGGCAACCCCCTAACAGGGAAAAAGCTGAATGAAGAAGCCGCCTATAGCATTGCCAACCCTGTATCGATTCTTATAAATGGATCAGTCCAGGAATCCCACCTTCCCCTTTGTTGCAGATTATACCTCTGGGCAAAGGAGGTAATTCAATAGACATTACTGACTTTAGACCTATAGCAATCTTATCCTCCCACTTTCAAAATACTTACCATAGTACTAACACTGTACTTCTAACCTATATAGATAGTCAGTTAAAGCTAGAGATAAACTAGTCCTCTAATTATTTCTAGACTTGTCTAAAGCCTTTGATTTAGTTTGCCACAGCAAACTTCTTCTTTGAATGTCCTCGTTTACATGTCTGTCAGCACACCCTTGTGTGGTTCAAAAGCTAGCCATCCAATAGGTATCAATCCATAAAGTGGCACTCTGCCCTCCTTGCATACCTGCATTGTCATTGGTGTACCATATGGCTCTATTCTTGGTTCTGTCCTCTCTAACATTCTCACTAACACCATCCACACAATAGGCCTCCCCAGTACAGCATGCAGATGACTCCACACTTGCACATGTGACAGTGTGACACAACTCCATAAAACTACTCTAAGCATTAACAGTAACTGAAACCTGTCTCTGTAACTTGCAGCTTAGGCTCAACCCCCCCCCCTTAAATCTTTCTCCCACGAAAAACTAAATTTAAGGTATTTTCCCATGCTAAATTTGCTATGAGATGTGTTACAACTGCTAATGGATCTTAAATTTTATCTGCTTATACAAAATTGCTTAAAAACAAAGTATGCTTTTATAAAGCCACAAACTTTGCCATGAGACTACGGCTACACTTGCCACTAATTTCCCCACACTTCTTTATGGTGCTTCCATCCTTAACCTTCAGGCATCACAGAACTCAAACTTGCAGAGCTATGACAGAGCTGCTAAATTTGCAGCAAATGGTTCTTTCAGACCCCACCACTGTAGAGCACTAAACCTAAATTGGTTAGAACAATATCTCCGGTAATGCAAACCGCTTCTTGCCACCTGTAAAATTATCCCGAGTTCATCTGCTTGTCCAGCATTAAACATTCTACACAAACTATGTTCCTAGTCTGTCATTGTGATCCAGTGACCAAAAACTCCTGTTTTGTTCGCAAACCAGTCAGATCTGCTGGGAATTGTTTGTACTCGTATCAGGTTGCTAAGGCCTGGAACTTGTCTCTATTGCATCACCATCCCTCCTGTCCTTCAAAGCCATTCTGAAAGACTTTAAGCTGGATCTGTTCTTTCTCAATACCAGGGTAAAGTATATCCTTAGATGTGGACAAATAACCCATTCTGACCTTGCATCTCCTTTCTTCACTACCTTCTATCAATTTCTCACCCCTGGCTTTGTCTAATTATACCGTAAGCCTGCTTTTCCGTCACTTTGCATTGCAATTCCTACTTCCCTTAATTTCTGTGTAAACTGGCTGAAATTTCAATTTAAAAATATAAAAAAACAGTAAAATTATTTTAAAATGTTTTGTAATACTTTGGAGATTTTCTTCTCAGGCCTCTGCTAAAAATGGGCTCCTGCCAGTCAAACTTTCCTGGTAGTCTCATGTCCATGAATAAGCAAATGTTAAGCCATAGTGTAAAAAATGCATATAATTTACTGTAAGCTCAATAATACACACTGCTGAGGCTCCATGCATAAAACTGTAGCACCAGTTAAGATAAAAAGCAGAGCAAACTTTTTCCAAAAATAGACCAGTCAACAGGTGACACCAAGTGCTGATGGAAAATGCAATAAAATGTTAAAAACAAAAAAAAGTCACTTGTTTAATGGTAACCTGGAGAATAAGGGTGGGGGAGGACCTCAACACTGAGGGAAAGGGAGGACCTTTAGTCTGATTACAATAAGGGGTGGAAAACATTATCAACGGCTATTTAAAATCACAGCAGCAAGAAGGCGGTAGAGCTGTTGAGGGGAAAATACAGGCTTTGTGGCCTAGTTTGTAAGTGCAAACCGCACTCACTGAAGCTGTCTGACCTTGAAGTCTATTAACTACTTCTAAACAAAGCAAAACAAAAGGTAATTATTTATAATCCGGAGATTAAGTGCAACACCTTTTTTTTTTTTTTTTTTTTTTTTTTTTTTTTTGTGTAGAGATACTCGGAAGATAGATTTATTTGTTTAAACATGGTAAGCAGTTTTTGGCAAGTTTTGGTAGCCTTAGACTACCTTGCTGAAATTGTGCTATAAAGATGTGTTTGGGTCCATTTAGACCAGTAGTTGCGGCTGATCACTAAAAGACTGAAGCAATATCTGTCCTTATTAACCACCTAAATCCAGTTTACCAAAAGTCTGAATCTTACCAGGAAGACTCATGGCACCTGTTGGAGTTGAATGACATTAAGAACATTAACAATGATTTGTCTGTCATTTGATGTAGTTTCTTTATATACTTTTATTCGGCAGGACACAGGCACTGACTTTGAGAAGTTACATTTCAACTTTTTCTGACTTTGACAGCAACATGACAAATACCATCCGTGTCTTGTCAGAAGTGGTTTTAGTAAATTTTCCATGTTTCAAGGGAAATGCTACAAACAGAAAACAGGAGTTGCTATGGGAGTGAGAATGGCCCCTGTATTTGCCAACCTGGTAATGGCTTGGTGGGAGCAGATGCACCTCAAACCTCACTCCTTGTTTGAAAAGGTAGTCTTTTACAGGAGATTTGATAGCCTTATTTTCCTATGGAAAGGAACTGAAGCAGAACTAAAATTTTGTCTACATTAATTTCAGTACTCCATTTTTATGGTTTGCTATGAGTGGTTGTGAAAAGGCCATCAATTGTTTGGACATTAGCTTCCTTAGAGGAAGCAGTTTCTATATTTGCAAGGAAAGTTTTCTGGAAAGAGACCTTTTGTAAATCAGCACTTGCACAGGAAAAGTCAATACCCCTTTCACATGAAAGGGTTGATAAAAGGACAACTTATCAGACTCTCTAAGCTCACCAGTACGCAAACTGTATTTGAGGAAGAAGCAGAAGATTAAAATTTTTTCCTCCAGAAAGGCTATGACATTGACTGGCTGACGGACATTATCAAAGTAGTATTTCTGCTTAGCTCAAACAAAGCTAAACCATTTTTGATAAAATCGGTCAAACAATGGTAGACATGGGAGAATTGACTTCCACAAATAATTCACTGGCTAAATGTAGCAGGGGTTTTCCACTTCCTATTTCTAGTGACATGCATCTGATTAGAGACATACTCTGACAACTAGAAGATCATTTTAGAGAATTGTGAGTTAGCCCGAATTATTGGTGACTTCTCTTTTACTTAGAGAAGAATTCACAATGTGAAATTCATGTTAGAACACTATCCAGCTACACCATTGGAAACAAATACATTTGACACTTGCAAATGTGGCAGGTATAAGCACTGCCAATTTATTACCAACACTTCCAATGTTCACATTAAGACACAAATTAAACCTTTAGGCCAGAAACAGATGATTGTGATTCACAAGGAGCAGTTTATTTGTAGTCTTGTGATTCCTGCCCATGGTTTAATGTTGGAAAATCTGTGAGGAATCTGTCAAGAATTTATGAACACACTGGCTATAAAGAAGATGCTAGTAATTTTTGAGCCAAACACTCTTAATTTGTACTAATTTAAAAAAAAAAATCCAGTTCTTTGTATAAGATGCTGTTGGTATAAAATAATTTGTTGTATTATCCTACTTGAATGCTGTGAATCCTGCTGGCAGGTAAGTTGCCAAGTCTGTGAGACTGTAAAAATTGACTTTACTTTTAAATGACTTTAAACAGTATTTAATAGTCATTCTCTCACTTCACAGAAATAGGTTTTCATCCCAAATCATTACCTTTCCAAAACAGAGATATTATTAAATCATATGCTCTAATGGAGCACATTAAAATCTATATAACATTATTACAAAATCTCTTTAGATCATTAAATCTCTTCCAATACATGATGATCTTACAACCCTTTCATAGAAACACTAACCTGAGAATTAATAATTAACTAATAGACCTAAAAAGCTTCCCACTTATAATTTAACTACAAGATATATACCCATATTTGAATTCTGCTCATGATCCAAGACAGGAAATGAATCTTCCCAAATCATATTTAGTGATTTTGAGACTGATTAAAGAATTATCCACAAGCTACTTTAAAGACTTAACTATTAATAAAGAGGATTTAACGAAATGTACCTCAATATGGCAAGCCCTTTTACAAAGTAACAAATTTATAACCTCCATATATAAATTGATAAGACTTCAAATATCAAGACCACCTTCTCATCAAATTATTGGAAAGAAAAATTACCATTGGTTGAAGAAAGTAAAATAATAAAAGCAATTAATTTAACAGCAAAATCAATCTCCCTCCAAAAGTTAACATTTACCCAACTCATGATGTTCAATAACGCCTACTATACACGTCTTAGCTTGCATAAATTTAACTCTAAAAATTCTCCTAAGTGCCCATATTGTAAAGATGAAACTGCTGACCTCTTACATATGTTCTGGAGCTGCCAATGTATATATAAACTTTGGAATTCCTTAAAATTAACTACAAAAGATGGGATATCAAAATTCAACGCTTTCTTGGGAATTTGATATTGCATATCCCTCCAAATCTATCTAGATCCCAAATGATCATACTTAATGAATATTTTCCTGCTAATGAAACTCTACATAGCTACTAATTGGCTGAACCCATCTCAAACTTCATGGGACAATTTTAAGATCTTAGCGATGAAACCTATATTATCCCACAAATATGTAATCAATCTTGGCAAACATCTAAATCTAAAGATTTGGGAACAAATTTTCAATAGTATACTGGCTTCTAGCACTGAAGCTAGAAAACACTCTTGTAAAGTATAGTATAAAACCCAACCCTACTAGGAACCATATTACAGGATACTATCCCTGGAGATAAGAATCTTTATATGTACTTTTATGCTAAAATATGGAAGCATTCATGTAAATAGTGTATATATGTTGTAAGATTGTTAGAAGCTTTGTTTGGAAATTACCTGTGTATTTCTCTCATGTTTGTATGACTAAGGTGAAAAATAAAGAATTTATTATTGGAAAAAAAAAAAGAAATAGGTTTTCATTTTAGAATAATTATATTAGGAGTTGTGAACAACACTGTACCATTTCAGGTAGAAACACTGAGTGGTTAGTGCCTGGATATATTTTTTGAACATTGTGCTGTATATACTAACTTAACAGACAAAAGCATTTTATTTGTTAGGATTGATATGTGATTCATTTGGCACTTTTAAACTTGTTTGTGTACTTGGTTTTAACTCTGAAAGTGCGTAGTAGCTAAAACTTGTCTGGGAATCTTTCCATGTGTGCTTTTGTAGGATTTATTTATTTTACATGTGTTAATCGGGTAGAGTCCGGCTGGACAAGTAGCCTGTTTTCAGCAGAGACCCGGGTCAGTAGTACAAAAATATTACAAACATTTTCAAGATTTACAAACTAAAGTTTGACCGTTGCCAACAATCACAATTTATAAAAAGAGGAATGTAAAACAGAAAACATTACACTTTTATAGGCTGTTGTATGAAACTTCTTATATGTATAACTAAAAACCATTGTGGTATTTTCATTTGGTAGAAGTAAGACGAGAAAATAGCAGAATAGAAAATATTTGATCAAAGGCATGAGAAACTAGCCAGAAGTATTATAGGAGCATAGCCATTGTTGAGTAAGGTATTCCTTTTAAGGTGTTTTTTTTTTTTAAGCTGTCTGTGTTTAAGATATTCTAGGGTAACGAGTTCCACTGCTTGGCTACTTTGAAGGAGAAGAGTCACCGATGTAGTTATGGGCCTTTGTAACGTTGAGTAAGTTTATTGGATGATCTAAGGGTCCTGGGGTTGGTATTTAATTGCACTAGGTTGGAGTGCAGGGCAGTTTTCATGTTTGTGGATAATACAGTGGGCAGTGGTAAGCTGAGTGATAACAGATTTGGAAATTCAAGCCAACGATGGGTCCTGTTGGGTATATTGGCTGCAAAGTTTGCTGTTTTGTTATAGCAGGAATCAAGTAAATGTAAGTCAGACTTGCGCAGGTTAGTGAAAAGTTGAGAATAGTAGAGCAGAGTAGATAAGAGGTGGGATCTGGCTGTGGCTAGTCTGGCATTTTGAGTAAGGTAAGGTTTGGCCATATACAAAGCACCAGGTTCAAGGTTTATTTGATTTTTTTAATTCTACAGTGTTTTTTTTTTTGGGGTAAGGATTACTGCCACCTGTTCTGCATGAGAAGAGGTGGTTAGTATGTCGTGTTCTAGGCTTCAAACAGTATATCGTGTTTTATTGTACTTCGCGGTGGTGCAGCGGTAGCGTTGTTGCCTCACAGCAAGAGCTTCTCCCGTTCGATTCTCTGCTTGGGTTGGGAGTGCCTTCTGTGTGGAGTCTGCATGTCCTCCCCACAGTCAAGTAGGCGTTCGAAAGACATGCTTTGAATGGGCGTGCCTTCGTTGAAGGTTGGGCATCTGGCTGGAAACTCGACACCATAAAAACCAACTGCCAATCATTAGTGGACCGGAGTTCCTCTGTGGCGACCCCTAACAGGGAAAAGCCGAAAGACAAAGATACGGTCACTCAAAGGCATCCTACACTTGGTTCCACAGGGTGTTTACTTCACTGAATAATGGGCATGGGAATATGGTTTCTTATATTTAGGAGCTCGACAAGGGTTTTTTTGTGGGTGGGTGCAGAGGGATCTCTTGGTGTTTCTGCACCTGAGTGACTCTGCTAATCCTAACCTTGGGCAGTTTGGAGGCAGCATTATTGTAGGTCTTATATTGGGTACAGTCCTGGGGCTGTGATGATTCTGTCATGCAAGAATGACTGCCACCGATTGCAACACCCAGATGGTTAAGATGCCACCCACTGTGACTATAGGATGGCTGGTACCATAGGGGAGTTTAAATCCTACAACTGCCAGCCAAGGGTGAAATGAGTGCAAAGTACAACTTGGACCCAGAAGCATAAAGGAAATGTGCACTACTGCCTTGGGTATGTGCTTACATTTTACTCACACTAGCTGGACAGTCTTAGGCTGAACTCACTATCTCTGTCTCTAACTGCAGACTCTTTGAACCTGTCTTTCAAGAGCTTCTCTGTTCACAGTAACTGCCTTTCACACCATTTATTTTACGCATATGCAAAACTCCCAGAGAAGACTGGCAGAATTCTGAAATTTGCCACTACTTTTTCTTGTCGCATTAGTTCTACCACAGCTCTTGTTATGGTAGAAATGCCAGTGACCTGGCAGTAAGCGTAAGCAGTCTTCTGATCAATCTGTGTGACATTCTAGTTCTGTTAATGCTTAAAATGTTGCACGCACTGCATACATTTTGTATATAATAGATGACGGCTACAAGAGCTTAAAGGTTAATCAAATTTTTTAAATGAATAAAATTGTGCAAATAGAGCATAGATAGGCATATGGAGAAATATAATAGGCAGTGAAAAGAAGGTGCGTACCCAAGATGACTGTGGCAGTACTCCTTCCTGACTTTCAGAAGTCCAAGGCTGGCGCAAATACCATGGACTGCAATTCCCCTAGATTGACTATCTTCCATCTTCAGTTTTCTCTGCTGTCTGAGTCTGTCACATTGTTGTACATGGTGTAGTCTTGAATCCAGAAAAGTAACGCATTGCAGAAACTTTGTCAGAAAAGAAATAACCAAGAACTGTCTAAAATGTAGACAAATTTCCCACTGGGTTTCAGATGTTTTTTGAGTCAGAATCATGACTTTCCTAGTTGTTCCAAGGAGCTCGACAAGAGTCGCCACAGAGGAACTCCAGTCCGCTTATGATTCCCGTCCTGTTTGTGCTATGGCTGAATTTTTGCAGACCTGTTTGTGCTATGGCTGAATTTTTGCAGAAGAGATCACTTGTGTGGCTTAGGTTGGCTGTGATGTGTGCTGGGGTCTGTCCGTAGACTTGCCATGAGAAAAGGAAGAAGCATCCTAAAGATGGTAGTGCTTGGAGGTTCAGTACCACTCAAATTCATGATTGTTGAAGATGAGCTTTTGATGCACCTCATGCAACTGAGGCCCCTTGGTGACACCTTTATGGCAGCCACCATGCTTGGTGCTTTACTGCCTGGGTTGACCAACTACAGGTGTCGCTTCAGTCTAGAGCTGCTGGTTGGGTGCTGGCTTCTAATGCCAGGGATTGATTGCCGGGGGAGGGGGGCAGTATACCCTGTATTTTTGAGCTTTGAGTAGGTGGCCTGCGGACTGGATCAGATCATAACCACCCAACTGAAGCTTTCCTGACCACCTTTGTTACCCACCATCCACCTTTGATCTGAAGCTTTCCTGACCACCATATTACCCAAGTATATGTCCAAACCTCTGAAGACTTCAGTTTTACTCCAGCCTCAGTTGTGTAGACCTAAGCCACACTCCTCACAGGTACCCACACTACTTGCTCAGTTTGGCTACAGACCTTTGTGATTTAGAGATTCACAGTACTATCCTGAAAAGTGCTTTGTTCCAAGAATCTGTCCCTTTAAGAGAAAAAGGAACCTGTCCCTTCAGCAGTCCATATTCTGAGGAAGATCTCTTTGACATATGTGACTATCTCTCTATTGGGTCATATTTTGCATTAGTCTGAAGAAACTTGGCTGCAGCATCACCGCTTGAGGCTCTCTTGACTAGTCTTTACATAAAGTGAGCCCTGTTAATTGGGAGTCTGTTGCATATCAATAGTCCAAGAAAACAAAAAAGCACCTTCTTGGATTTCCTAAGCCAAAATTTTGCTTTTCTGGAATTTGTGGATGTGATCTGGGGCACATCCTTGCAGACACAATCCCTCCTCTTTTTCAGGAAGCCTGACACTTCCTACAGAGTGCTTTAATATAACACCCTGGTAGAGAATCCTGAAGTGGTCATCCTATTCGAAGGGCTGCTCTTCGAGAAACCTATTCACAAATGTAAGGGTAGATTTGGTTATTTTTGGGGAGAAAGGCCTTTACATTAGCTACCCTGGCCATGACCGCAGTGAACTGCCATATTTGTATGATTTTAAATGCCTAGACTCCATGATCTGGATAAAACTTGAGGCAGAGGCGATTGATGAGGCTCTTCTGAATAAGCGTTGTGCAAATGTTTCTCAATGGGGACTGTTATCTAGGACATGATTGACTGCGAACAATACCTCCCCAAACCTGTGAAGGTAAAGATCCTGGATGATTCTTAAGAGATTTTTCTGTGGGCCCAAAGCTGTACCGGAATTCAGGAAACTGGGCAAAGAAGGCAAAAACTAAAACTTTCTGCCAGTCATTTCTCCAAAGTTTGGCAGAAGGTATCATAGCAAAGTCTAGTCCTTTCCTGCCACTCAAAGGGTAAGCGCGTGAAAGAAAAACTAATTTCCAAGTGGCAAGCTGACTTCAAATCTAGGCCTTGTAGGTTCCCAGAATCGGGTAGCAGTTCTGACTTGGAAAGCCTAAGTGATCCCCACCAGTGAGCTCCTGGGGTTTCTTGTGTTCATGGTATCATTCATACTGATTGTTCCCCTTGCCAGACTACATATGAGACAATTACAGGTGTCTGGGGGGAAAACAAAGTGGTACTAACACTTGTTTGTTGCAAGCCCAGTTCAACTCCTTCCCTCCATCAAGAAGGAACTTGGGAACCAACCATTGAGTTCCTTTCAGCTGGAGACCAGCACACATCCTGCAACAGAGACCTGGCAGGGGAGGGGCCTATTCAGAGCACTTGGGGAAAGTGGGCTTCATAAGTATAGTATTGAGGTTTGGAGGTGAGAGAGGGGTGAAATTGTATGTCAAGGAAGCAATATATACCCTAGATACGTAGATTAGTTATGGGCAAATTGTTTCAGACACTTGTGTGGAAAACTTAATAAGGTTGCTTGACGGAATGTAGTAGAAGTTGTTACAGGAATAAACTCTATTAATGGTAGGGTCGGAGTAATAACTACATTGATACGGTTTCGTATGTTCTCTTACATGCTGGCTAATAGGGATACTGGTTAAGCTAGAGATGAAGAACATGTGGAGCTTCTGAATAAATGGGTGATAGCTTGTTTCTTTTCCTGTCTCCATGTAAGCTGCAGGTACTGATCTGAATGGGAGAATGTGGGCTCCCCAGCCTTGAAAAGAGTACTTTGGTTTATGATTTAGTGCATTGTTTGCAGGAGATTGAGGGGATCAGAAAGTAGGAGGATAATGTGAAAGGAAGGTATATAGGTGTGTAGATAAAAGGGAAGTGGTGTTAGCAATGGCAGGAGAATGTCTGCAATTGGGTAACCTGTTGGGATTGGGTCCCTGGGAGGATATGTAGACTCTCTTCCAAAAGTAATTCAGATTATAGCCAAGGGCTACAGGAATAATTGGCAGAACAGCAGGCATTGTGGGAATGGAGTTAGCATAAAGCTTCTGGAAATGAAGGGTGGAGACTAGCAATATTGAACAATACACTATGGGTAGTGGGGAATGCCAACAGTGGAAAAACTGTGGTATTTCTCAATGAAGGGAATAGAGGATTGTAATGCCATGGAATAAATGGAGAGGCATTGAGAAGGGTAGAGCAATTTCTATAAAGTGTGATGGAAGAAAGCTACAGAATTGCTAAGGAAGATGTAGAAACACTGGACATTAAAAGCTCTGATGCTGAGGGAGACTGGGTGCATATGTGGTAAAGGGAGCTGGTACTTAATTGATTACTTAGTTAATGCCATCTACCAAGTATGTTAGATGGTATTGTACCCCGCAAAGCTTTTTAGAGAGTGGAAACTGCAGTCCCATTCATGTTGGAGCTGTATTACTGGCTGCCACCTCCTTACTGCGTGTGTTCTAGAAATGTCAGAGGATGAAGATGTATTTGTCAGTTTAGGAGGTTCTTGAGGTCTCTATGGTAAGTGCCCAAATCAAGACTGGCAGTTCTAGCTTTTTGGGCTCTCTGAGCATGAAGCTGTATTTAAGGAGAGAGAGGACAGCAATATGGATAACTGGCAGTGCAGTGAAGACAGGTGGCAAAGGAGTGGAACATATTGATTTTTCCTTTGTATACCTCTTGGATCCATTCTACATAAAATTGTAAGCTGATTTTTGTCTTATAAACCATTGGAGATTCAATTGATTTTTCCACGTGTGGGGAAAATCGGCTGAAGTTCGGCCTTAATTTAAATGTCTGTATTGCAAGGTGGATTTTACTATGCAGTGTGACTCTGATTTGTACGTAATGTGTATAGATAAAATTGTTCAGATTTTTGTCCAATACCATTTTTTGTTTTTGTCAAATTAAAGCATTCAAAAAAAAAAAAAAAACTCATTGGAAGCATTCATTGCCCAGTGGCAGCTGGGAACCCTTTTTCATAAAAATACAATGTTAGTGATGTCATCAGTAAACAAGGAGGCAGACACTTGTACCCATTATGTAGGCTGAACATGTATTTAACATTTGTTGACTGGGAAAGTCCGACTAGGACAGAGCCTGTTTTTAGCGGAGGCCTGGGGAGAAACACTCCAGTTGTGGGAATTGGCACAGAGGATGGGTCTCTGACCCTTCTAGACAAGTATTTACTTGGTTGAGAAAAGAACAGGGCACATTCTTTCAAGAGAACAAGCCACAAACCATAAGAGTGGATGCTGAAGGTGATCGTGGTTCAACAGGCTCTCTTGGGGTGTGCTAGAATTTGAAGCCTTTTGCCAAACAGGCAACTGATTGCACAAGAGCTTCTTCTCCTGGGCAGGTCTTTATATGCCTTGCTTTTTTTATCTCCAAGATATTAATGAAAATCGTGGGGCAGGCCAGTGGTGGTTGGAGTTGCTGTCTTGTGGCCCGGGCAGCACTGTTGTCCTTGCCACTAAACATGGCCTAGGAGAAAACAAGGATATTGCCCTGGAAGTGGACCTCCTTACATAAGGTGTTTTACACCCTTACTTGAGAATGCTGAAGATGGCCAGATGAGTCTCTAGTACTTAACCCTGTGGCTCAGCATTTTCATCTACCACACAGTGATTCCATTGCTAGTTTTTTTTTTTCTTCAGTGTCCTGGCCAAACCTCCGTGTAATCAGAGAGATTATGTACAAAAATTATTTATTTCATTGACATTTGTTTACCAGGAAAGTCCATGGGGCCAAGAGCCCATTTTCAGTGGAGGCCCGGGGAGAACAGTTCCATTACAGTGAAAAACAACACAATATAAAATACAGGCTTACAGGGTATAATATGAACCGCAGAAAAGGGCAGAGACAAAAACCTGGGTCTCCATACAGCTTTACAAATTGTGATATAATCCACCAATTAATAGATCCAAATTAACCAAAGTAACAAGTTATGAATGAGTATAATACACCAAAACAGGTAAATAAAAGGTACAGAAATTGTGCCTCTAGTAAATTGTGGGAAGTGTAGGAATAAACAGCAGTGTGAGCACAGATTCAGTAGCAATTTAGAAAATGACAGGTTGAATAAGGTTAGTAGCAGGAGGTAGACTGGTAATACAATTAGTTAGTACAAGAGCGAGAATAGTTAAGATTAGATAGGGTAGGGTGCAATACAGAGTAATTTGGGTTGATTGTAAGGCTAGCAGCAAGGCTGAGATTGAGAGAGGAAGTGTGGTAATGGCATCATAGGTAATAGGAATTGTATTGGTGTAATTATAAATCCACTTTGGAAAGGAAATGGCTATGAAGGGCAGTTTTGATTTTGAGGGGTTCACTACATACAGAGGAGGAGAGGTTATTCCATAATCTGGCTATGGCCCAGGATTATAGTTTTCCTGCAGATTTGGTATATGGATTTGAAGTAAGTGTTGGTGCTCATAGGGTCTGAAGAGGGGAGTAGGGGAAAAGTAGGAGACTGAGAGCATAACAATGTAATGGTTTATGGATGAGTTTGTGAAATGGTTAGTTAAATAAGTAATAGGTGGTGAGCGAATTCTAGCCATTGTAGTTTCCTTACTGCAGAGCAGTGATGGGAAGAGTGGCAACTACCTGTGGCGAATTTGGCTATCTTATAGCAGGATTCTACATTTAATATCCAGGAAGACTGTAGGTTAGTTAACAGTGGAGCACCATAGGTTAGAGATGGTAGAAGGTAGGTGAGGGCAAGAGCTTGTTTAGTTGGTGAGGAGAGAAATTTATTGTGCCTGTATAGCCCTAGTTTTTTTGTTAATTGATGGGATGTGCAGATTGAACTTTAGGTTTTCATCTATTGTGACACCTAATAATTTGGTTTTGGTTACCAGTTCGATTTTTGTATTTAGTGAGATTATATTGAAACCTTTTTTATTGAGAATAGTATTCCTTTTGGGGATGAACAGCATAAGTTTGTTTTTATTTATTTTTTGGCATTGAGATTTTTTTTTGTGGAGCCAGTATTCTACTATAGAAAATGCTGATTGGGTTATTTGTTGCAGTGTCTGGGTTGGGAGCAGACTATAGTAGAGTCATCCTGTATATTGGACTAGGGAGGAGTTTGACAAATCTTTGTGAAGATTATTTATGAATATATTAAACAGGAGAGGTCTTAAAATTTATCCCTGTGGGACGCGTGCAAGGTTGTGAAGGTAGAGAGAAATAGAATTTTGCCATTTGACAGCATGTTGCCTTTCGGAGCTCTTGAACCAGTTAAGTGATTTGAGCGGATAGTCCTATAGCTGAAAGTTGAGTCAGGCGAATAGTGTGGGAGATGGTATTGAATGCTTTGGAAAGATCCAGAAAGAGCTGATACTATATGGCGTGAGTCTCTGGCTTTATTGATAATATCCAGGAAGGAGATCAGAGCAGTCGATGTTCTATGCCCTGGCCGAAAACCAGGTTTGGTAGGGGAGAGGATGTTTTGAAGGTAATGGATGAGTTTTTGGATGCATTTTTCTAGTATTTTTGATGTAGGTGACATTAGCAATGGGTCAAAAATTTGAGATGTCTGAAGATGTGCCACCTTTGTGTAGTGGGAAGAGTATGGCTCTTTTTTAGAGGCAAGAGACAGACTCTTTAATGGATCTGTTGATGAGGATACATAGAGTAGGCTACTGAGTCAGCAGCAATCTTGGGGAATTTGGCAGGAATATTGTCAGCAAAATTAGAACAGGGCTTTGGATTCTGAAGTTGTTTTTTTTTATATAAGGTGTGGAACTGGGGGAGAGCTTGAATTCTAGATTGTGGGTTTCCTTAATAGAATTTTAAGAAATGTTTTTTTATTCTTTGTTGTAAATGTTTTATACTTTATTTTTTATATTTTTTAAATGTTATCTTTGTAATTTGTCTAAATTGGAGCTTTTCTTTCCGGGCCTCCGCTGAAAATGGACATGTATCCAGTCAGACTATCCCAGTAAACAAATGTAAAATAAATATGCATTTTAGTACAGAAATATGGATTGGAGAGATTATGTAGTGGGTGGAGAGGAGTTCAATGTGGGGAAAGTGGTTGGATGGGAAAGCAGAGGCGAAGGAGGAAGTTAGGTTGGATATGTTATCAGTGAAGTAGGAATTGAATTTAAAAGCGATAAGGTCAGGTGACATGTTAATGTATGGACATATATTAGATTTGGTGCCAGGGTGAAGTAGATTATTAATAGAAGCCCAGAACGTTTAGGGTTAGTTTTCCTATTTGCAAGTTCCAGAAGTAGTATTTCTTATCTTTGTGGATAACTTTTTTTTTTGGCTTATCGAAGCTGTTTATAATAAGGTTGGATGGATTTTTGGATTTAAGCCAGCATTTACAGGCTTCGTCCCTGTTCATAATTTCCCTGGTGGATTTGGATAGTCATGGAGCATGGTTAGATTTGATTCTCTTGGCTCTAGTAGGAGCTAAACTGTGGAGGATATTTAGACAGGAATTGTTTAAGTAGAGGAGGGCATTGTCTAGAGGGAGAGTTTTGAGACCGTTCAAATTGTAACTAAATATACTGTTAAAGGTCTTGGGACAAAAGTTAGTTAAGTCTTGTATTCTAATGTTATGGACTTGATATGGATGAACAGTTTCAAATAGTGAAGGCAGGAAGATGGTCACTAATGGAGTTTGCCATAGTGTCATAAATGGGGTATTTTGAAGGATCGGAAACCAAGATCCAGTCTATAATTGAGCCTTTGTTGGTTTTGAAGTTAAACCTGGTGTTAGTATTAGTTGTGTAAGATGGAATACGTTTATACTGGAAGAGGTTTAACAGGAGAAAGAGGCCCAGTCAATGTTCATGTCACCTAAGTTTCATTTTTTATAGTAGTGGAGACTACAAGATGGTATGTCTTCTAAAATAGGGATGTTATTTCCTGGTGGTATATATGACTATTGTACAGAGTTTACTTTTTATACAATTGTCTAGGAAAGAGATTAGAATCTCAGCATTTTGAAATTGTGGAATGGGGTTGGTAAGAGGAAATGTTAAAATCCTTAGGGTAAGTAAGGGCAATGGCACCCCCTCTTATGTTGTCTGTCTGCTCTAATTGCATTAAAATTAGGGGGCAGAAATTCTGAGTCTTGTATGGAAAGTTTTAACCAGGTCTCAGTTGCAGCTAGGATGTGAATTCTGTTTTGGGTAAGCCAGGCATGGAACTCAGAAGTCTGGTTACTGATGCTTTGAAAGTTTAGAGAGAATGGAAACTAATTTTGGAGCATTGTAATAAAGTAGTTTGAATCAAGAAATTTAAATGTATAGTGTTTGCTATTTTTATGCATGGTGCATTGAATTTATGGTTTAGGGTTTTTTTTTTGCATCTTCGAGTATTAACTCACGGGTAGGTACTTGGCGCTTTAATTGTGGGGTGTTTTGTGCTTTTAATTGGATGAAGTGTTAATTGAGGTTAATTTTTTGTGTAAAACAAAACTGAAATGGTGTGCAATTTATTCCCTTGAAGGCAGTGACCGAGGTACCAGGAAGCACCAGTAAGTGTTTTCACAGCTCAGTTTTGGCTCTTTGTTTGTTTTTTTTCAATTCTCATACTTGTCCCCTCCATGCAGACGTTCGTGTTTCACTGTTGCAGTAATTACTCTTGGGTTATCCTGCTGGCAAGCTACCTCAGTCTGCCAGAATTCCAAAGTCTAGGTCCGGCGTCAGTTGCTGTCGCCTCTTCCCTGACGTCAGTGCACCAGGGGTATAAAAGATGCAGCCGACGCTATTTTCTTCAGTCTTTCTTGCCGCGCGGTGCCTGAAGCAAAAGCAGTTGGCAAGTGCCGGTCAGCCAACTCCTGAGATTTTCAAATCCGAATTTCAGAGCCGAAGTCTTCATTAAAGCTAAGTATCCAGTTAGGGAAACTTTTCTTGCTCCAGACCGATGTCAGAAAAAGTTAACAATTGTATTTCTTGTGGGGAAGCAAATACCTCATAAGGATTTTCACTCTTACTGTATTCCTTGCCTAGGCCCTGATCACAACGTTGCTAGCTGTCGGTTTTGTGCTAGATTTAACGCACTATTAAGCGTCTGTTCGATTTTGCATTTCATTACTTTGGCCGAAGATTTAATTATATAATGCTGTTGGAACAGCCGACGACCGGAGCTTACAAAAAATGCAAGGCCAAGGAAAAGGATAGGCATCAGAGGTCCAAAACAGAGGCCTCTGCCAGGCCAGTCAGTGGTTCTCAGTGAGGCGCTTTGGCAGCCCCTGGCGCTCGCTACCTCAGAGCCACAGGCCGCTTCCAACTCCCACGTGGAGCTGACTGGGCCTCTGGATACTCAAGGTATTGGGCACTCGGAAATCATTTCCTCAGATGGGTCCGGAGCCGCTGAGCAGGCATCGGCTTCTGAGGGTGTCTTCAGACCTACACAACAATATATTAAGCCATCTTCATCAAAGACTAAAGCATCTCTAAAGACAAAGAAACAAATACAGCATTCTCCTACTCCGACTTCAATGCCTAAAAAACAGATTCTCAAAATGGCCGAATACCTCATTACTTTGATCAGGGGCTCCCATCCCCCTCCTGATAAGAGGCCTAGGCAAGAGACAGAGTACAATTCTTCTGATCAGGTTTCTATTTCCTCTGATTCCTCTTCTGAACAGGATTACTCCATGCTTCCCTATGAGGATTCTGATGCTGAAGAATCTATTCCTTCAGCCTCTCCTCCTGAGGATTATTCTTTTGGGGAAACCCTGCATTCCAGGAGGGAGCATTTCCACTGGGAGAACAAAGATTATTCTGAATTTAAGAAAAGGCTCAGATTTTTTGCTACTTCAGCACACCCCTTGCTATTCCACCTATTCTAGACATTGTAGATGTATTTTCAGAGTCCGGCCTGTCCCCTGACTCTTTACCACCTGCACCTGCTAAGCCAGACGGGTACTACAGGGTCCCGGATTCTCATAAATTCTTAAATAAAAACCCCGCTGCTGACCCAGAAACACTAGCTCAGGGTCCCAAAGGGGTTAAAGCTTCCACTGCAAAAAAACCCTGTCCCCTCTGAGAGGGATTCTAGGGCTCTAGACAGATGGGGGGAAAAAAGTCTACACTTCTGCTACCTTGGCTGTAAGGGCTTTAAATTGCCTGTTTCATATGCTTAAATATCAGCAATATTTAATGTCACTGCTTAAACAGAAATTGTTGACAAATACTGAATGTTCAGAGAACAAGGAATTGCACAATTTATTGCATGCAGCTGAACAAGTGGGAAAGCATACTTTGCGGTTGTTTCACTGGAGGCCTCTTGCAGGGCCACTGTTACAGGTTGTTATTAGAAGGCATGCTTGGTTAAAGGAACAGAATCTGTCTGATCATGTTAAAGCAAAATTATTAGATGCACCATTATAGCATGATACTTTGTTTGGTACTAAAGCAGAAGAGGTGTTGAAAAAAATGGAGGATAAAGCAAAATCCATGCAGTCAAGGATTTCTTACAGGTACAGCCACCCAGGTTTAGCAGTAACTGGCCTTCAAAAAATTGGTCCTTTCCAGTGTCAGACAACAAAGAGGCAGATACAGGTGTCCCAGAGGCAGATCTCGGCCCCAAGGCTCTTACAGGCCTAAACAATGGGTTGCTCCTACCTCCAAAAGCAGAGAAGACTAATTACAACCTTTCAGGAAACAGTCCCAGTGACTTACTTCTGCCAGATCCAAGCACTTTTCTTTTGGCAGTCCTGTTAGGGGGAAAACTAGCATTTTTTTCATCAAATTGGCAAATGGTTACCCAAGACAAATGGGTCCTGAACATAGTGTCCAAAGGTTACACGTTCCAATTTCACACACTACCAAGGTCAAAAGGTATGCCAGACCTGCCACACAGTCAATGGGCAGAGACACAAAAACAAATTACAGCCCTCATGGACATGAGGGCCATTCAGCAAGTACCACAACAAGAGCAGGGGCAAGGATTTTACTCCAGACATTTCCTAGTACCCAGAAAGGACAAAACCTGGAGACCAATACTGGACCTCTCTATACTAAATACGTTTCTGGAAGTTCCAAAATTCAAGATGTTGACTACAACAGCTACAATACCTGCATGTCCCAATCGGACAATCTTGCAGAAGATACCTCATTCATAGCTGGCTCAATGCATTTACCAAATCTTTGCAATGCCCTTTGGCTTATCTACTGCGCCCAGGGTCTTCACAAAATGCCTGGCACCAGTAATTGTGTTTTGCAGATAGAGGAATTCAAATGTATCCCTACTTGGACGATTGCCTAATTCAATCAGAGAACAAAGACATTTTTCTAAAGCATCAGGCGTTTGTACAAAGATTACTAATTGGCCTAGCGTACACAGTAAACGGAAAGAAATCAAAACTAGTGCCCTCTCAAGAGATATTCCTGGGTGCAAGCTTAAATACAACGGCCCATATGGCTCATCTAACGCCAGACAAACAAAAGCAACTGACTACTTCAAGAAATTGGCAACAAAACCCCACTTATCTGCAAGGAAAATCCTGCAGGCCTTGGGTTTCATGGCATCCTGCATTCTACTAATTCCATATGCCAAACTGCATATGAGGAAACTGCAGTGGTATGTAAAAAGTGTTTGGACTTGGCATTGCCACAGCCTGGAGACAGTAAAAGCACTCATTCCCTGCCTGCAACAGGAGTTTCGATGGTGGGCTGAAGCCTACCACCACAACAAGGGTCTGCCATTCAGTTTACCCACAGCCAGACACTGACAACAGATGCATCAGATTATGCCTGGGGGGGCCCATATGGCAGGAAAATGTATTCGGGGCACATGGCCTGCAAACCAGATGCATCTTCACATCAATCAAAAAAGAGATGCTACCTGTTCAAAATGCCCTGACCGCTTTCAAGGACCCGCTTCATCCAGGACAGATACTGATAGACAGACAACACTACGGTAATGTGGTACATAAGCAAGGAGGTACACATTCCTACGGAGGTACACATTCCTACGCCCTCTACAGACAAGCAATGACCTTATGGGACACAGCATTGGCTTTTCATGTTTACCTGCAAGCACAATTCCTGCCAGGAAAAACAAATACTCTGGCAGACGAACTAAGCAGAAACCTCATGGATCCTCATGAATGGAAACTGGATCCACAAGTCTTCAGCATGATAAGGAAATAGGGATGCCCAGACATAGATCTATTTGCCTTCCCTCACAACTGCCAATTAGAGATTTTGCTCAAGGATTTATCACAAGCAAGCATGGAAACTGGGCGCCCTATCCTTCAACTGGAAAAATCTAACCGTATATGCCTTTCCTCCACTGCCTCTCCTTCCCAGGGTACTCCTAAAGGTCGGACAAGAGAAGCCAAAAATGATACTGATTGCACCAGACTAGCCATGCCAGCACTGGTACCCAATCCTAAAGAGCTTTTCTCAAGGCCCAGCATGGTTATTGCCTCAAAATTCTCACTTGCTGACCCAACAATCAGATCCTGCACAGCCAACTCAGGACCTTAAATTTGGCAGCATGGCGGATAATGTAGCCTTTCAGAACACTCCTCTTTCAAAAGCTCTTGTGGATGTTATATTGGAGGCCAGGAGGCTTATACCAGAAAATCTTATGCAGAAAAATGGGAGAAGTTCTGTGCTTGGAACCAGGAACAAGGCATTGACACGTGTACCAAATATATACCTCTGATTTTACAATACCCAACTGAGATGCTGAACAAAGGCCCTTCTTTCTCTCCAATCAAGATTCATGCCTGTGCCATTTCAGCCCATTACAATACAGAACCCACCTATCTTTTCTCATCCTTTAATAAGGCAGTACCTCAGAGGGGCCAAAAACATTAGGCCTGCAAGGAGAGCACCAATTCGGCCTGGGACCTCAATTATGTTTTGGAAAAACTCACACTGCCTCCTTTCGAGCCATCATCAACAGCAGATATAAAATTCTTATCCTGGAAAACAGCTTTGCTCCTAGCAATAACCTCTGTAAGGCGAGTCTGAGTTACAAGCACTCAAGGCTGTGGAACCTTTTATCGTTTTTCACACACAGGGTTTCTCTGAGGACAAACCCTACATTTATGCCTAAGGTGGTGTCCAGTGTGGCCCTCAACCAAACCATTCACTTGCCTACCTTTTATCCAAATCCACAGAACAAGGGTCAGAAAATTCTGCATTCTTTGGACATGCACAGGCAGTTGCGCTTCTATTTGGACATAACTAAGTCTTTCAGAAAGACTGAGCAACTTTGTGTCATATGCTGCAGGATCATAAGGAAAGGCCATCTCAAAACAGACCATTTCTAAATGGATAGGCCATTGCATCAGTTTATGCTATTTTCAACCTGGCAAATCAGTGCCTAAGGGCATTAGGCCTCATTCCACCAGAGCAGCAGCCTTCCTCAGAGGAGTACCAATCAAAGATATCTTAGAGGCTGCAACTTGGAGTTCAGTGCACACTTTCACAAAGCACTACCACTTACCTCTTTACTCCAAGTCCAGAGCAGGCTTTGCCACTGCAGTTCTGCAGGGTCTCATAGCCTTTCCTAATCCTATTTAGCCCAGCCACCCATCCTCAGCTTTTGGATTCTACCCAAGAGTAATGACTGCAACAGTGAAACACTATGAACGTAGTACATTTGTGTAACTACCATAAATGTAGATGCTGGAGTGTATTCACTGTTGCAGTCCAGGTTACTCACCCACCATCCTCTTTTTCTTTGCTGGGACTTACCTGCATTTCTCTATCCTATACAACCTATTTGGTGTATTTGCTTGTAGATGAAGGAAATGTCATTTTTTTGCATGCATTTTTATTGGCATATTTTTCAGCCTTCCAATTTGGGGGCACCTGACATCTGGGGCAAGAAAAACTGAAGAAAATGGCGTCTGCTGCATCTTTTATACCCCTGGTGCACTGACATCATGGAAGAGGTGACAGCAACCGACGCCGGACCTAGACTTTGGAATTCTGGCCGACTGAGGGTAGCCTGCCAGCAGGATAACCAAAGAGTAATGACTGCAACAGTGAATACACTCTAACATCTACATTTGTGGTAGGTACACAACTGTACTTTTTTTCTCCAGTGGATCTCTTCTTGTCCTGAAGTATGTTAGGTGGCTCAGTACCAGAAAATGTTACTCTTCTAAAATTGCTTTGATGGGATGGTCAGACATATTACAAATATTGCTATCCGTGGCCATCTGTTGTAGTCCTTGCAAGGAAGGGATGTCTTATTGCAGCTATTAAAATTCATGCCTCTTCCATTTCCACTTTCTTAATTCTGGGTCCAGTTATCGTTTCTCATCAGTACATGACACATCCAGTTTCTTAACTGGATTTGATTTTAGATCAGACACCACACAAAACCACTAGTATCCCCTTGGGATCAAAATATTTTGTTAAAAGCTGGACCCCCCCCCCATTTTATTTTTTTCAACTTGCTGCTTCAGCTGGTATTTTAAAATGGAATGGGTTGGAAAATATCCCCCCTATTAACACTAAACTGTGTTGGGCGTATTTCTGAATTCCAGGGTCTGATGTGTAAGGAATCCCTAATGACCCTTTCCTATGGATAGGGAATCCTCTATACCATCCCTCCTTTGTGCCTGTCGAGGTGTTTTGAGTTTTCTTTTAATCACCCTATTAATCTTCCTGTTTTATTTCCATGATCCGAAAAGAAAGTTGGAGTGTCTTGTATTCACATAGAATTGGAGCTGTTTATGCATATACTGTCAGGGCAAAACTATCAGGATTTTGTTTTGCAAGATTTAAACTGTTTTTATAGCTTCATTAAAAGAAATGACATATTAAAGCATATCTAAATGGATTGCATATTGCATCTTCTGTTGCCACAAAAGAAAACGAACAACCCACAAGATCAGGTGATACTCCACTAGGGCTGTGGCTACTATCGCTGCCTTTCTTGGGGAATTACCTCTCGCAGCATCTTGGAGGAAGCCACCCGGACTTCTCTGCACATCTTCCCCAAGCATTATAGTTCTGCTTCTAGGACAAGGTTTAACTCCGCCATCAGGCAGGAGCTGACTGTCCCCCGGCCCCATTAAGCCCACCACTCCTACTCTTCTGTAGTCTGGGGACATACCTGGGCAGGCTGTGACCATCCTGGCGAGAAACTGTTGTGTGAATTGCAAGAAATATCTGAAGATTGCTCTGACTCTTTATAGACCTGTTTGGAATGGTGTCATCTGGACCATGCAATGGGTTGTTTAAGCAAAATCTACCAGAGCAGGTACATCCTGGAAATATTTTTGTGGCATCCACACATTCTTAGTGTCAATCTGGATTTTCAATCCAGGAGGAGAGAGTGATTTTAAATCTGCAATCCAGCAGGAGTGCCTCCTAAAGGCATCTAGCAGGACATCTCCACTCCTTCCCAAATTCCTGAAATAGCTTTGGGAGTCTTTCCATAGCTTACGTTTTACTGCAGCAATGATCCTTGTGAAGACTGGAAAAATGCTGTTGAAAATATCCATAAGAGGGTTGTAGTTCTGTCCACTTGAATAGTTGTCATTCCCAACCACATCTAAATATAATGGGGAAATTAAAAATATATATATCTTTGTGGTTCACCAACATCAGCTCTACAGTTAAGACTCCTAAAGTGTACAACAAATCAGAAGACCCACGTGTCGAGGATAACCTTCAGAAAATTGATTAAAAACTTTAAACTGCAACTTAGGTCAACATACAAAGATAGAGCATTCTAAATCCTTTAGCTACTGTAGAAAGCCAAATAGGAGCACCCAGTAGTATTGTGAACATATTCATAATTACACCACCTCTTCCGGACCGGTAGACTGCCAACATACTATTAAACAAGTTTGGTGCGACTTTTACTGTATAGATGCAAGGCCTAGTTATCCCAGTCTGACACGTGCACACACCGCTTTCATCCCTACACATGTACTGAAGGTGCACTTCCAAGACTAAATACTACCATGGGATCTGCCTGTATGGATTCACTATACAATCTCGAAATACTGAAATGTCGAATTTCAGTAATTTGAGACTGAATAGTCGAAAAACCGCATAAATGAAAACCTACAATCACAACCACACACACACATACACACACACACACATACACACATACACACACACATACACACACACACACACACACACACACACACACACACACACATACACATGCACACACACACATACACACACACACACACCTATCTAAACAAAACACATGCAAACACACTTAACCTACCTATAAGCAGGGTGGGCAAGCCCTCCTGCAACCCCCCACGTGGGGGGCTGCGTCCCCTACTTTTATATTCTAACTCGGAGGTTGCACTCAACACACAAACGCAACAAACGCCACCGCACACACTATAAAATCCCTACCAATTATCCTCACACACAACACTTAACTGAAACCCCAGATAAATCCCCAAACTGCACCACACGTCACGAACGTGACACAACGACAATGGCAGATTTGACATTTGCAGATTCAGCATAGTGTAATTTCGGTTAACTGCACTTTTCACTATTCAGTCTAGATGTGCTGAATTTTGACATTTCAGTACATAGAGATTGTCTAGTGTATCCGCCTGTATACCTTTCTGTTTAATGGAGTACTAAACAAGCCCCCCCCCCCCCCGCAAGGTGCATCTCATAGCCATAAAGATGACTCGCCATAAGGGTGGCCCCACCACTGGACATGGGAATTTAGGTTCATCAGCCTGATCTGTTTACCCGCAGATACACAAAACATGCAAATCACCTTGGTAAACTGATATTCTAAATCTCATCTGGCTAATGACTCTTACTTTGAAATGGTAACAAAGGGCTAATGGC
>NC_056748.1:852614364-852629364 GCF_019279795.1 Protopterus annectens | reverse complement strand
CGCCCCATTTGGTATGTATCTCTCCAAGACATCTGCAACCACTGTAAATGCTGCAGAAATAGCTCACTTAAAGAATCACAGGCTGACTGTCTTTATATAAAAAAAAAAAAAAAAAAAAAAACTCTAATACTCTCGCATATAGTCTACTCAGAGGCGATCTCTTCTTAACATACAAGGCCATGTCAAACCCAGAGCTGTTGGACATGCTATACTTAAAGAAATCCCAATCCCTCAGACACACGCTCCAGGGATCTAAACCTGGTTATTACAATGAAGAAAACATGTTGGAGGGATAGGTTCTTGACCCAGAGACTCCCCAGACTCTGGAGTAGACTGCCCATGCATATGTCAAGCAAGAGCACCTCTTTGGCCTTCTTCAAAAGGAACCTTTGTTTGGATGGCTAATTCACCCTGGGGATCATGTCATTCTCCCTGCTAGACAGGGGTCCAAGGAAGGAAATACTGTGTGAAGAAATAGCCAGGGAATTGTTATGGCTAGGCTTGTATAGGCCCTAGGGCCTATAGTTTCATAGGTTGGTACTAGGCTGTTTCAGTCCTGCTTCCTACCACCAGCTCCTGTTTACCCTGCTTTGGGCATCCTGTGATGGGAGTGGGTATCCCCTTTACCTTGCTTTTCCCAACTTCTGTGTTATCTCCCAACTAGGCTACCTCCTTTCTCTCCTCTTTGGCTAGAACTGAGAGAGTGAGACCAAAGCCTTGGGTGTTGGGGGCATTATCCCCAAGGGCAAGTATTAATTACCAGTGGGAAGATGTATGTATGACTCCTAAGTATGCTACCAAGTCCATAACATTTAGGGTCATTGCTTGGAAGTGTTTGTATAGGTATTTTTATACCCCTAAGCAGACTGCAGAGAATTTTTCTTCAGAGAAATGTTGTAGGTGTAATTGAGAAAAATGGATAACTGGGAACATGTTTGGGGATTGTAATGATTTGGCAGTTTTTATAATTACTAGAGTACTCAGAAATATTGGGTGAGCAAATGCCTACAAGAAAGGAAATGATTCTTTTGATTTGGGAGACAGGATCTGAATTGCCTAAACATAGTAAGGCCGTATTCTCTTGGCTGCAAAAAAATAAATTTGAAAGTGCCTTCTGTATTTGAGGCATTGAATATTATAAAAGTGATAACTGTAGGAGGAATCTCTACAAAAGGGAAGGATCAAATTACATAGAACTAAATGGAAATTGTGGTAACATTAAGTGCATAAGCAAGAAGCTGAGGCATGAAGTTTGAGGGAGGGTAGTAATTTAGCATTTTTTGTAATATTCGACTGACAATAGTAGCAGTGAAAATATGATGTGTATGTGATGTACATAGTGTATTTAAATGGAAAATTATTGAGATTTTTTTTTTCTGTTAATGTTTTAAGTAATTTAAATAAAAATAAATTTCTACTCTTGCTCTGGGATCAGTTTGCTCTAGGTGTTCTCACAGCTGTAAATGCAGAAAGAAATTTAAAAGCAGAGTAGTATACCAGTTACACAGGTTGTATGCCACCTCAACACTGGGTGTAGCAGCAGTCATCTAACAAGACACCTAGAATTACCAGGTTGACATACTGAGAAAAATGGATGATGTGATGGCACTTGATGGTTAGTGATGGTCCTGAGCATAGCTAGTGGCTTTTAATTGAACAAGACATGCAGTGAGCTTTGGCTATGATGCTTTTTGTGCTTGTACCAGGGGAAAAAAACTTCAGCACAGTCTTGTACACGGCTTAGAATGCAACTGTAATCAAAATATGTGAAACTGCACTTGTATGAAGATTTTCTTTTAGATTTCCCTTCCAAAGAAAAATTTCTTATCTGGTGGAGAGAAAATGACCAAATGGAGCACACCGATCTTGATTTTCAAACATTTGATATGGGTAAAGCTGTAAACGGTTTGCTTTTGGTTTTCCTTTCCTGTTCCCAAAAATCCCTGCGAGGTAGGATTGGGAGTTGTCTTGCTTGCAGCAGTTAACAGATAAAAGGATGCTGCTTTTTCTGTGAAAACGTTTGTTAATTTAGTCTCTCACACATCCATGTCATTTGTTCATAATTTAACTTAAGTTGGTGTATAAGCTTTTAACAGAGAATGCTATTCTAAAGTGTCTTGCCAGTTGGAGGGCTAGCTGTTGTGGACATTTTCTAAAGCCACAGTAGGACAATACCTGAAGACCATTTCTGTACTCGAGCAAAGCCATTTTATTGCCACACAGTTGGGTCCTAGATTGATGCTGTTGCATGACATGGCAAATTGCCAGTCTCGAAGCTCCAGAGAGACCACCTAAATAGAGAATTTGACTGTTACTAGTTTGGTTGTCATCTGTGCTGTCCACACCCCTACAGTATTTAAAATGTTTAGCAATTCCAGTAGAGCACATCACTAAAAGATAAAACCCACCTCTTCCCCCCTTTTGTAGATTGCTTAGTGGCAGAAACAAGGGAACTGTTGACCCAACACCTTGCCCAAATCATTTCTAAAAATAACCGGAAATTAAATCCTTTCTAAGTTTGACTTTCGTATGAACTTTGAGTCTTTTCAGTGTGGAGTATTTTTGATCTATATTTTTTTCCTTCCAACAGCAAGTTTTAGCAGCAAACAGCAGAGAGTAGTGCTCCAGTTTTATTTACATTGTCCTGTGGCCTGAAGCTTGATTCTTAACTGGATGACTGTCTTCTCAAACATCTGTAACAATTCGATAGTCTTATTCCTGTAATACAGGTCCTATAAAAAAAATATTTGACAAGCTTTTTCATAGGAATAGCATTGCTTTATTCCTTCAGAGGTTGGATTCTGACCTGATTCTTTGAATTGTGCCTGAGGTGCTCACTTCAGTAGCTTTAGTTCAAATGGAGTTGAGAGGAAGGCAGGATTAGGGCCTTGATGACTCTCCTGTCAACTTCATTCAACCATATGCTGATAAGTCCAAACTGCTGCAGTGGTTTTAAGTAAGCAAAGTGGAACAAAGTCTTTCTGTGCTACAAAATGACTAAATGTACGTTTAGTTATGGCTTCTGCAAAGTGTCCATCTGTTTGCAGTAAAATCCACTTGCAGACGAGTTGAGCAGAGAACAGGCTTGTGAAAAAGTTCTAAATATTTCATCTGATTATACAGATGTGGACCTTCCATAATTAGATATGTTCTGTACTCCTCATAGCAGTCCACTCTTCAAAAAGTTTTGGAACCCGCATGCTTGTTTCTGGTGATCAAGACTCTCTTCCATTGTTTAACTTCGTCTGAGTGAGAGGAAGAGTTGTCCAGAAAAACATCATTGTAGCAGTCGTGAAGGGTACATTTTCCTAGACCTCCCACAAGTGAGGAAGTTTATAATGGCTTAACACTGCCCCTGGTTAGGGGGAGAATAAGGTCCGTTGCTGTGGAGGCCCACAGTACCTTTCGCATTGCAAGTGCACACTTCCGTGCCCCTGTCTGGAAGGCTACCAGTAGCTTGCTGACCTAAACACCTTCATCCCCCGTTCATGCATTTGCATCACAACTCTGAGGCATTTTAGAGGCCAGTGGCTGCATCCCCCATTCATGCATTTGCATCACAACTCTTGAGGCATTTTAGAGGCCAGTGGCTGCCTCTGCTCTGTCCTTCCTTATGAAGGCCACACCATCCTACTTTGCCAGCAGTGAGAGGCTCCTCAGCCATCAATCCTTGGTTACGTAGGCCATATTCATGGTTTCATTCGCAGCACTGAAGTTGGCTAGATGCAGGCTTCCAGTGGAATAAGACATTCATGTATACTAATTTTCCCATAATCCAGGAACTCCTTTTCAGAAGAAAGACCAGAACAGCACTGTTTCTACCATTGTCATTATTTCTGTAATAAGTGAATGCTAACCTATCAAGAGTACAGGTTTTGCCCCCCCCAAAAAAAAATTCTGAATGTTTCAGAATAGAGGAATATAGTTTTGTTTGATAGCAGCTCTTTCTGGGAAAAGACAGCACTTTTGAAAGAAGCAAGAGGGCCTTTTCGTTGATTTGTTCTGGATATGTTGATGCAAGTCCACTTATGAAGCAAGTAGATTTAACAGAGGTGATAGTCTGGGAAGGAGTGCTTTTTGATTTGCTGTTTTACAAGCTGATATGTGAAAATCACTTTGGAATTGTTCAGTGTTGATTAAAGGCACAAAGATGGCCATGTTTAATGTATCTTCAGCAGTGATTAATTTTACAAATGTCCAGAATGATTTAAGCTTTGTCTGCATCTTTTTGATTGAGGTATGTGTAAAGGAATAGAGTTCAAGAAGAAGGGGGGGGTGCTACAAGCTGTTTTCCTATGACATATAAATGACTTAAGTGACCTGTAATTGAAAGTCCAAGAAATGTGAACTTCCAGCCAAAAAGCTGCTATATTTCTGTTTTAAGGCAGTTTTACTGTGCAGAATGGGGAGCATACCCATGTCACTTGGCTCTCAGATTGCAGTATTTGAGTAATGTGAATGCACTGTAAAAGTGCAGTTTTTAACTTGATCGCATGTAAGTAATTGCACTTAGGTTCATAGGTAGGCACTAGGTTATTGGCACTAGGGCCTGTATAAGCTTAGCCAAAAAGGTATCCTGGCTTTCGCCACCCAAGAAAATTTTATTCTGTGCCCCTGTCGAGCAGAGCCACAGAGGTGATTCCCAGGGTGAATTACCCGTTTTCCATCCAATCAAGGTTTTTCTTTGAGTGCTAATGAGGAGCTTTGTTTGATATAGATCGGTGGTTTGTTCCAGAGTATGGGAAGTCTCTGGGACAGGAATCTATCCCTCCAGCATGTTCTGTTTATTGTAGTGACAAAGTTTAGGTCCCTAGAGCGTGTAGCTCGGAGGGATTGGGATTTTAAGTGGAGCATGTCCAACAGCTCTGGGTTTGACATAGCTTTGTATGTTAGGCAGAGATCGCCTCTGAGTAGGCGATATGAGATAGAGTAAAGCTGTAATTTTTTGAGACTGTCTGCGTAGGGCATCTGTTTGAGGCTGGTAATCCTTTGAGAGGTATTTCTGTGGCCTTTCCAGTTGTCTTGTGAGGTACATACCAAAAGTGGCATTGTACTCTTAATGGGGTCTGAGTGATGAGTAGAGGGGAACAATAACTTTTTTTTTTTTTTTCCCCTGCATGAGAAACCTTTTGTGATGTGTGCCACGTAGGATTTCCTGACTACAGTGGCGATGTGGTTATCAAATGAGAGACTACTGTCCACCTCTGTCCCAAGGTCTCATCACACTTTTGGTGTAAGTAGACTACCACATATGTGGTAGCTCATGGGTACATAGTTTTTACCAAAGGGGATGACTCTGCACTTTTTGGCATTGAGCTTGAGGCCATGGCTCTGACACGAGGCATCTGTTTCAGTGAGTTCCTTTTGTAGGACGTCCACATCATTAGGAGTTTCTATGTATGGCTCCAAGTTTGCAGTCATCTGCGAACTTAGTCAGCCAAAGAACTTTTTTGTTAGCATCCCAGGCAGACAGATATTGGATCCCCTTAGAATGACACCAGAAGCTTAGCCAATTGTTGAAGTCAATCATTTTGTCCTTGTACTGTGGTATCATTCTGAGTGACGGCAGGATGCTACTCAGGGCTAGGGTCATACCTGCCTGGGCTACAAGATCCGAGAGATCCTCTGTCTCAATGTAGTCCAGGGAGGTATGTCTCGGGTCATTCGCACCAACATGGACAAGGATGGTGTCATATTTGTACTTGTGGAGTGACCGGAGTTCGTGCATTGTGGTGGATCCTGGCACATGACAGGCCGCGGACAGTAACCTTCTCCTTGTTTAGCCTGGTGAGTGGAACATCAGTGCGCTTGACTATAGAATCGCCTATGACTAGAGTGAGTATGTTAGGCCTTATGGGCTGTGGTTGAGTGGCACACTGAGCTTGTGGGCTATGTGTCATTTGGGTTGTGTTGCAGGGTGGAGTTGGTTTGTGTTTCTCCTTTGGAGGTCCCTGATGCTTTGGCAGGTTTTTATTGAGAGCCTCCGCAAATGTAGGTGTGTTTTGTGTTTGTGTGTTTTGGTGGTGTAGGTATGATGTTCATCGTGTTATCCTGCTGCAGTCATCACACTTGAGTTATCCTGCAGTCAGGTGGTCCCGCAGTCGGCCCGTATTCCAAAGTCTTGGTCCGGCGTCGGTTGCTGTTGCTTCTTCCTTGACGTCAGTGCGCCAGGGGTATATGAGGCATCCAACGCCATTTTCCCCAGTCTTTCTTGCCGCGCGGTGCCCGAAGCAGAAGCAGTTGGCAAGTGCCGGTCGGCCGACACCTGAGATTTTCGATTTGAATTTCAGTCCGAAGTCTTCAATAAAGCTAAGTACCCCGTTGGGGAACATTTTCTTGCCTCTGTCCGATGTCAGAAAAAGTTGACAATTGCATTTCTTGTGGGAAGCAAATACGTCATAAGGACTTCCATTCCTATTGTATTCCTTACCTAGGCCCAGACCACGACGTCACAGGTTGTCTGTTTTGCGCTAGGTTTAATAAACGAACTATCAAACGCCGTTTTGACTTCGCACGGCATTACTTTGGTAGGAAATTTTAATTATATCGTGCTTTCGGAGCAGCCAACTACAGCCACTCATAGAAAAACGCAAGGATAAGGACAGGCAGCCTAGGAATAAGCCAGTCACCTAGGCCTCAGCTGGGCCTGTCGCCGGTTCTCCAGTTTTCAGTGAGGCGCCTACACAGCCCCTGACCGCAGAGCTGGAACCCCAGACAGCTGCGGATTCCCATGAGGAATCGACTAGGCTGACGCAGCCTTCTACCGACACCGGGGCAGAGCTAGACACCGGTGCAATGGAAACACCTTCGGTCTCTGAAGGTGTCTTCAGACCGACTACACTCACCATTAAATCTTATGCTAAACTTAAAACTCCTTTAAAACCAAAGAAAACTGTACATCAGTCTACAGTTAAAGGCCCCATGCCTAGGAAACAGATGCTTGATGGCTGAAGATTTGATTACCATTATCAGGGGTTCCCATCCCCCTCCTGATAAGACATAGACATGAGGATTATGCATCCTCTGACCAGGTTTCTTTCCTCAGATTCTTCTGAGGAACAGGATTGCACTTTTCCACCTTATGAAGATTCTGATGCTGAGGACTCTATTCCCTCAGCATCTCAACCTGAAGACTACTCTTTTTTTAGGGGGGAAACTTTACATACCATGAGGGAACATTTCCACTGGGAAGGCCAGGATTACTCAGATTCTAAGAAAAGGCTCAGAGTTCCTTTTACTACCTCAGCACAGACCTCTTGCTATCCCTCCTGTTCTGGATATTGTGGATGATGTTTACTTGGAGTCTAGTTTAAATCCAGACTCTCTTCCTCCTGCTCCAGCCAAACCAGACAGATACTAGAGTACCTAACTCACACATTCCTTTATAAAAGCCCTGTAGTTGACCTAGAAACAATTTCCCAGGGTCCTAAGGGAGCAAAGGCTTCTATGGCTAAAAATCCTGTGCCCTCTGAAAGGGATTCCAGAGCCCTAGATAGATGGGGAAAGAAAATATACACCTCAGCTACTCTGGCTATGAGAGCATTAAATTGCCAGTTTCACATGTTGAAATATCAACAATTTCTAATGTCTCAGTTAAAAACGAACACAGTCAGAACTGCCTGAATTCAAAGAAATGCAGGATCTGTTGCATGCAGCTGAACAGGTGGGCAAACATACTTTACAATGCGGATTTGACTCATTGGAAGCTTCTTGTAGAGCAGGTGTCACTTGCTCTGTCATACGTAGGCATGCTTGGTTAAAAGAACAAACCCTCCCTCCCTGACCATGTTAAAGCAAAAATATTGGATGCACCTTTACAACAGGATGTATTTGGTGTCAAAGCAGAAGAGGTTTTAAAGAAAATGGAGGATAAGGCAAAGTCTATGCAAACGGTCAAGGATTTTTTGCAGGTACAACCCCCTCGATTCAGCAGAAATTGGCCAACAAAAAACTGGTCCTTTCCAGCTTCAGACAGATCACAGAGGGCCAAATAGACGCCCAAGGGGCAGAGGTCTATCACATGGCCCTTACAAACCTCGCCAATGGGGTTCTGCTACCCAGTAAGGAGGAGAAGACAGGCCCCAAGCTAGCAGAAGACACACAATGACTCTATCCTCAAACTACCAAGCAAATCTCTCCTGGCAACTCCCTTGGGAGGAAAACTAGCATTTTTTGCAGACAACTGGCACATCATCACAAAAGACAAATGGGTTCTAAACATGGTCTCTCAAGGATACGGATTCCACTTTCATACCTTACGCAGGAACAAAGGAATGCCAAACCTGCCACCAAATCAATGGGCAGAGGCACAAAAACAAATTACAGCACTCATGAACATGAGCTATTCAACAGGTACCTACACAGGAGCAAGGACAAGGATTTTACTCAGGATTCTTTCTAGTCCCAAGAAAGGACAAGGCATGGAAACCCATTCTGGATCTTTAAATTCTGAACACTTATCTGCAAGTACCAAAATTCAAGATGCTAACACTACAGCAGCTTCTTCCCATGCTGGGCAAAAATGCTTGGCTAGTCACTTTGTATCTCAAGGAGGCATACCTGCATGTCCCTATCAGACAAATTTGCAGAAGATACCTCCCTTCATTGCAGGTTCAAAGCATTACCAATTCTCTGCACTGCCCTTTGGCTTATCTACTGTGCCCAGGGTCTTCACAAAATGCTTGGCACCAGTAATTGCATATTGCAGACAAAGAGGAATTCAAATATACCCATACCTGGACGACTGCCTTATTCAAGCAGAAAGCAAAGACATTCTTTTAAAGCATCTGGCATTTGTCAAACACCTAAGTTGCCTAGGGTACTCAGTAAACAAAGATCAAAACTAGTGCCCTCACAAAACATAATATTCCTGGGTGCCAGCTTGAATACAACGGCCCAGATAGCTTATCTCACGCCAGATGAGCAACGATACCAGTTTCAATATTTCAAAATAATGGCAACAAAGACCCAACTCCCTGCAAGAAAAATTCTGCAGGCCTTGGGATTCATGGCATCTTGCATACTACTACTACCATTTGCAAAACTGCATATGAGGAAATTACAATGGTACCTCAAAAGTGTATGGACTCGACACAGCCACAGCTTGGAAACCATGATACCACTCATTCCCTGCCTTCAACAGGAGTTTCTATGGTGGGCACAGGCATGTCACTGCAACAAGGGTCAGCCTTTCACCTTACCCACAGCCAGGCAAACTATGACAACAGATGCATCGGACTATGCCTGGGGAGCACACATGGCAGGGCAGTGCATTTGGGGTATATGGAGTACAGATCAGAGGCATCTCTGCATATCAATCAAAAAGAAATGCTAGCAGTACAGAATGCCCTAACAGCTGTCAAGGACTTTCTACACCCAGGACAACTAATAATAAAGACTGACAATACCACAGTCATGTGGTACATAAACAAGCAAGGGGACACACATTCCTACCCTCTATGCAGGCAAGCAGTGACCTTGTGGAACACTGCACTGTCTTACCAGGTTCAATTACAAGCACAATTCCTGCCAGGACAAACACATTGGCAGACGACTTAAGCAGAAATCATGGATCCACACGAATGGTAACTAGATCCACAAGTATTTGCAATGATAACTCAAAAATGGGGATGCCCAGACATCTGTTTGCAAGCCCCCACAAACACCAATTTCAAAAATTTTGCACAAGGACCTTCCACCCACTGGCTTGGAAAGTGGACGCCCTCTCATTCAGTTGGAAAACATTAACAGTGTATGCCTTTCCTCCACTACCTCTTCTGGCAAAGGTACTGCTGAAAGTCAGATTAGAGAGACCACAAATGATACTTGTTGCACCAGACTGGCCACCAACATTGATGCCCAATTTTAAGGAACATGGCCCACGGCACACCATGGTTTTTGCCACAAATTCCTCACCTGCTCACCCAGCGAGATCATCAGATTCTACACAGCCAGCTCAAGATTTTAAACCTGGCTGCATGGCAAATTACCTAAACAACCAGCCAACACCTTTATCCAAAGCTGTTATGGATGTCATTCTGGAGGCCAGGAGACCCAGCACCAGGAAAACCTATTCAGACAAATGGAAAAGATTTTGCGCCTGGAACCAGGCTAAAGGCCTAAACCCCCTTGATCCAAACATCCCTCAGATTCTACAATATTTAACTGAGATGTTACACAAAGGACTTTCCTTTTCATCCATTAAGATCCACGCCTCAGCAATTTCAGCTCATTACAGCACGGATCCTCCTTTATTCTCACATCCACTCCTGAGACGGTTCCTCATAGGGGCTAAGAACTTAAGACGGCCAAGGAGAGCTCCAACACCTACTTGGGATCTCAACTTTGTTCTGGAAAAACTTACACTACAGCCCTTTGAACCAGCTTTTTCTGCTGATTTAAAATTTCTATCATGGAAAACTGCCCTACTACTAGCAATAACCTCAGCTAGAAGAGTCTCCGAGCTACAGGCACTAATGGCAGTGGAACCTTTCATCATTTTTCATCAAGACAGTCTCTCTACGAACGAATCCTTCCTTTATGCCAAAGGTGGTATCCGGTGTGGCCCCAAACCAAACCATTCACTTGCCCACCTTCTTCCCAAATCCCCAGAACAAAGGAGAGCGACTCCTGCACTCTTAGGACATTCACAGGAAATTACGTTACTACTTGGATAAAACTAAGGCTTTCAGAGAAACTGACCAGCTTTTTGTAGCCTATGCTACAGGATCACAAGGAAAAGCTATTTCAAAACGGACCATTTCAAAATGGATAGGGCATTGCATACGTTTCTGTTACACACATCATGGGAAACCAGTACCTGCTAACATTGGGTCCCACTCCACCAGGGCTACAGCTACATCAGCAGCCTTTCTCAGGGTAGTGCCTACCAAGGATATTCTGGAAGCTGCTACTTGGAGTTCAGTGCACACCTTCAACAAACACCATCACTTACCTCTATACTCTAAGACTAGGGCTGGTTTTGCCACTGCAGTTTTGCAGGGCTTACTAGCTTCTTCTAACCCTGTCTGACTCCACCTCCCATCCTTAGCTTTGGGATTCAACCCAAGTGTGATGACTGCAGCAGGGTAACATGATGAACATAGTACAGTTTTGTACCTACCATAAATGTAGATGTTAGTGTTCACCCTGCTGCAGTCCAGGTTACCCTCCCTCCATCACCTCTGAACTAGCTGAACTTCTCTACCACTCTATCCTATACTATCTCTGTGGTGTATTTGCTTGTACCCAAGGGTTTTGTTTTATTTTTATATAGCTGTATGTGTGTTGGGGGCACCTGACATCTGGGGCGAGAAAAACTGAAGAAAATGGCGTCGGATGCCTCTTGTATACCCCTGGCGCACTGACGTCAGGGAAGAAGTGACAGCAACCGACGCCGGACCAAGACTTTGGAATTCGGGTAGACTGCGGGACCGCCTGACGGCAGGATAACCCAAGTGTGATGACTGCAGCAGGGTGAACACTCTAACCTCTACATTTATGGTAGGTACAAAACTGTACTTTTGTGTTTCACTGTTGTCATTACATATGGGTAATCTGCTGTCAGGTTGCCCTCAGTCGGCCTGAATTCCAAAGTTTGGGTCCTGTCAGTTGCTGTCTTCTCTTCCATGACGTCAGGTCATCAGGGGTATAAAATATGCAGCAGACGCCATTTTTCTTTTTTGCCGCACGGTGCCCGAAGCAGAAGCATTTTGCAAGTGCCGGTCGGCCGACTACTGCAATATTCGAGTTTGAGTTTCAGAACCGAAGTCTTCACTAAAGCCAAGTACCCTGGTGGGGAAAAAGTGTTTTTTTTTTTTTTTTTTTTTTTTTTTTTTCCTTGCCTTTTACCAATGTCAGAAAAAGTTAATTGTATTACTTGTGGGAAGCAAATACCTCAAGGATTTCCATTTATACTGTATTCCTTGCCTAGGCCCTGATCACAACGTGCCTGGCTGTCTGTTTTGTGCTAGATTTAACCAACGCACTGTTAAGCGTCTGTATTTTTGTATCAAAGTATTTTGGAAACTGATTTAACTACCCGGAAATGTAGTCTGATTGCAATCCGACTACCGGAGTACATAAACACAAAGAAAAGGACAGAGAAAGGCAGTAAAGATCCAAAACCGACTAAGCTAAGCCAGTCGCTGGTTTGCCAGTACTCAGTGAGGTGCCTTTGCAGCCCCGATACCTGCTACCTTAGAGTCGCAGGCCTCTACCGACACCCATGTGGAGTCCGGCATGCCACAAGATACTCAAGGTATTGGACCGACGGATGCATCTCCCTCTGATGGGTCCGGAGCCGCTGAGCAGGCACCGGCTTCTGAGGGTGTATTCAGACCTCAACATTTGTACATCAAACCGATGACAGTTGCAAAACCAAAGACAAAGGCAACTTCTAAACCCAAAAAACCTACGCATGAGCCACGTGCACAGGCCTCTATGCCTGAAAAACAGATCATCAAAATGGCTGAAGACCTTATTACCTTGATCAGGGGTACCCATCCCCCTCCAGATAAAAGGCCTAGGCAAGACACAGATTATGAGTCTTCAGATCAGGTTTCTATTTCTGATTCCTCTTCTGATCAGGACCCTATGAGGATTCTGATGCTGAGGAGTCCATTCCATCTGCATCTCCTCCTGAAGGATTATTCATTTGGAGAAGCCTTGCATACTTAGAGGGAGCATTTTCACTGGTAGAGTCGAGATTTCTCAGGATCAAGAAAGAGGCTTAGGGATTTCCTTCTCCCTCAGCACAAGCCTTTAGCCATTCCCCTTGTTTTAGACATTGTGGATAATGTGTTATTGGAGTCAAGCTTGACCCCTGGACTCCTTACCTCTGGCTCCCAGTAAGCCTGAAAGAAATTACAGGGTCCCCGGCTCGCATAAATATTTATTTAGAAACCCTGCTGCTGATACTAAAACTGTTTCACAGGGTCCAAAGGGAGTTAAATCCTCAACAGCAAAAAATCCTACCCCTTCTGACAGATTCTAGGGCACTGGACAGATGGGGGGAAAAAGGTTTATTAATCTGCAACCTTGGCAATCAGGGCCTTAACTGTCAATTTCATATGATTAAGTACCAGCAACATGTTATGGGATTGCTGAAACAGAAAATGTTGATTTCAGAATGTGCAGAAAATAAGGAATTAAAGGAATTATTGCATGCAGCTGTACAAGTTGGGAAAGCATACTTTGCAATGTGGTTTTGATTCTTTAGAGGCCTCCTGCAGGGCCGCAGTTTCTGGATCTGTGATTAGGAGGCATGCCTGGTTAAAGGAACAAAATTTGCCTGATCATGTTGAAGCTAAATTGCTAAATGCACCTTTACAACATGATTCTCTGTTTGGTATTAAGGCAAGAGATTTTAAAGAAAATGGAAGACAAAGCTAAGTCTATGCAAACTGTTAAAGATTTCTTACAAGTCCAGCCACCAAGATTCAGTAGACACTGGCATACAAAATATTGGTCCTTTCCTGTGTCAGACAGAGCTCAAAGGGGCAAATCCAGACACCCCTAAGGGTTCCAGGTACCAGGCTCAAGACTCATACAGGTCAAAGCAATGGGGCGTATCCACCTCCAAATCTGGAGGAGATAAAGTGCAAACCTACAGAAAGCAATACCAATGACTTCCCTCTGCCTACACCAAGCACTTAACTTTTTTGGCAGCACCCATAGGGGGGAAAACTAGCACTTTTTGCTCAAAATTGGCAGTTAATAACCCAGGACAAGTGGGTACTAAACATCGTATCACAGGGATACATGTTCCATTTCTGCACTCTGCCAATGACAAATGGTTGGCTAGATCTGCCAAAAAATCAATGGCCAGAGGCACATGAACAGGTTACATCCCTCATGGATATGGGGGCCATTCAGACTGTACCAGAACAGGAAAAAGGACAAGGTTTTTACTCTACTGTTCTTGGTACCCAGAAAGGACAAGGCCTGGTGGCCAATACTGGATTTATAGATTTTGAACACCTACCTGGACATTCCAAAATTCAAAATGCTCACTTTGCAGCAGCTTCTGCCCATGCTGGACAAGAATGCTTGGCTGGTGACTTTAGACCCAAGAGGCATACCTGCATGTCCCAATAAGACAGTTGTGCAGAAGATGCCTTAGATTCAAGGCTGGCTTAATGCATTACCAATTCTCTGCACTGCCCTTTGGCTTATCTACTGCATCCAGGGTCTTTACAAAGTGCCTGGCACCAGTAATTGCATTTTGCAGACAAAAGTATACAAATATATCCTTACTTGGATGACTGTCTCATTCAAGCAGAGAACAAGGAGACACTTCTACGACACCTGGCGTTTGTGAAAAGGCTTCTAACATGCCTAGGGTACACAGTAAACGAAAATAAATCACAACTGGTACCCTCTCAAAAGATAACATTCCTGGGTGCAAGCTTGAATACAACTACCCAGATGGCTTACCTCACGCCAGACAAAGGCAACTGACTACAACTGTTGGCAACAAAGTCTTCTGCAAGACAAATTCTGCAGGCTCTGGGCTTCATGGCATCCTGCATCTTACTAATTCCATATACCAGACTGCATATGAGGAAACTTCAGTGGTACCTAAAAAGTTTAGTGAGTCAACATTCACTTAGTCTGGAAACAATGATTCCTCTCATCCCTGCCTGCAACAGGAGTTTCTATGGTGGGCAAAGGCCTGTCTCCAAAACATGGGCTGGCCCTTCACTCTACCCACGGTCAGCCAAACCTTAACAGACTCTTCAGATTATGCTTGGGGGGGCCACAAGGCAGGAAGATGCATTCAAGGCATATGGGCACCAAATGAAATGCATCTACATGTCAACCAGAAAGAGAAGCTGCTTGTTGTATCTTTTGGCTTTTCCTGGTTAGGGGTCGCCACAGCGGAATTCCAGTCTGCTTATGATTGGCAGCAGATTTTTACGTATAGAGTTGGCAGCCCTGACGTACAACCTTAAACAAAGGTATGCCCATTCACGCATGTCTCCACACAAGACTCTCTAG
>NC_056748.1:852552692-852564735 GCF_019279795.1 Protopterus annectens | reverse complement strand
GGTGTAAACCATCTCTGGCAAAGCAGTGAGGTTTTTTGGCCATGTCATCCCAGGCTGACAGTCCCCTTTAAATGATACCAAAAACTAAGCCAGTTATTAATCTTTTTGTTTATCCTGTGGCCTCATTCTAGGTGAGGGTAATATGCTGCTCTAGGCTAGGGACATGCCCGTCTTGGGCACTGCTCAATCATGTCTCTGTTCATATATTTAGTGAGGTATGTCTCAGTCGTTCGCATGAGCTATGACTGTCATAATAGTGGTTGTTGCCGAGAGACCAGAGTGCATGCGTCATCTGACAAATCCTGGCAAAAGACAGCTGACTCTGACTTTCTCCTTGTGTAACTTAGAGAGTGGGACATTCTTGTCTCTCTATGGAGTCTCCAATGACGAGAAAACTGTTGCGCCTTAAGGGCTTAGGTGAGACTGGTGTGCGTCGTGGGTGCTGTGGGAACTGTTGGTTATAACAGTCTCATGTTTTGGAGGTCTCTGGTGTTTTTTGAGAGAACCTTCATGTATGTTTTTATATATTGGATGTGTAGTGTGTGTATGAATAGTGTAGGATGAGCATAAGTAGTGGTGGCTGAGTTGGCAACTTTAGTGTCACTGTTTAGAATGCTGGAGATCAAGGATCCAAGATTCTTGGTGTAGATACAGCTCACTCTACTAGAGGTGAGGTATTAGTAGTGAGTTGTCAATGTACACGAGGCAATTGCTACACTGCATCAGGAGACCCAAGTCAACAAGGCTGGCAGAAGAAACCAAGGGTAGTCCAGCTGTCTGTAATGCTAGGTGTGAAGAACTCTGATTAAAAAGAGGGTGTTTTCAGGACTGACCTAGGAGGTGCTCTGTAGATTTTTTTTTTGGTTTTTAGCCGGTTGTTTAATAGGTCACAGCTCACTAGCAATACTATTCGCACTGGAAGTTTACTAAAGAGAGGACTACACTAATGTTCTACAGCTGTATCCAAGGGAAAAAATTGTTAAAATTCTGTCCAGCTATGGCACACTTTCGTGGCAGCGCACGATGCTGAACGACGAGCAGACAAGCAGAAATTCACTGAAATGCAGGGCTTAAATACCAGAAGTTGACCTTTAAATTAAAATAAAAAAAAACTCCAAAAGAACCATTGATTGTGTTTACTCCAAGCCCTGGACCAATCGTCACACTTTTCTCACAAGGGTGCAGAAGTACCTCTTCCAATCAAAAAGACCTTGGAAGATGTGCTTAGAATACAACAGCCACTACAAGCAGACCCCGATGCAGCAAACCTATATCTGGACTTTGCTACTAGCTACACTAATTTAGGCGGGAAACACTATAAAAAAAAGTTTTAAACAGCAGAAAAACAGGAAGGAGACACCAAAGAATGTTTTAAATGGCAAACAAATCAGTTATTAAAACACTCCCTGATGGCAAAACAGAACAGCTGCTTTGCAAACAGTGAAGTAGCAACAGTTACTTTGCAATCGGTGAAAACAGAAAAAGCTTTAAACCGTGAAAACAGCAACAAAATACGACTTTTAACAGGCACAGTAAGGATCCGCGGTGGTGCAGCGGTAGTGTTGCCTCACAGCAAGAGGCTCTCCCGTTCGATTCTTGGCTGGAGTGTGGGAGTGCCTTCTGTGTGGAGTCTGCTTGTCCTCCCAGCGGGTGGGTGTTCGAAAGACATGTGTAAATGGGTGTGCCTTCGTTGAAGGTTGAATGTCGAGCTGGCACCTCTGCGTTCGTGAAAAATCTACTGCCAATCAGCGGACCGGAGTTCCACTGTGCCGACCCCTAACTGGAAAAAGCTGAATGACAACAGGCACAGTAAGGCAGATAAATGTAGTACAACAGTGCAGTTTAGCTTACAGTAAGAAAATAGTGTTAAATATGTACACACCAAGTGCTGTAAATAGTATAATAGAGCAAAAAATGGGCAAGTTATGTTTTTTAGGAAGCTCAGAAGCCTCTAGTCATCTGGTATCTCTGCTGAGTTGTGGCTGATGACTCACCTCAGTTCAGCTCTGTTCAAACCAGTATTACTTCATTGCCGCCTCCTATTTTTGTATACTGTGATTTGTTTTCTTTATACTGTTTAAATCCTATGGTGCTTTCAATTGCATGTTAAAACTAGGAGAGAGACCACAGTTGTCTCAAGTTGCACACATTTATTTCCCCACTCTTCCACCCTTGTGGGGTTGTGTTTTTAAACAACTGTCTTTCTAGTCGCCTGTGTCTTGTTAATTTGACCACCTAACTCCTTACCTCTCCCCTTTCATTGGCTGTTAGTGAGCGCAAAATTATCATTTTGTGAAATCACTTAAACTATTTAAATGTATTGGCTATCCTACTGTATTCCATAGAACCAGAATACAAAGTGCCTACCCCCTTTCAATCAGTCTTGCTTTTTTAAGGTAAGTGGCACTCAAGTTTAGACAGCTAAAGCACAAGTTGCCCTCTTTCATATCTAACTGCTTAGTATAGACTGCAGTGCTTAGGATATAAACCATTTTTTCTATATTGCCTTTTAAAATCTGCAAAGCTATTGCAAGACAACCAATTATTGGAGAGCCCTCACCTCTCAGTAGTCATCTTGGGATTAGTGCTTCTGTTTCTCTCCTGGTGAGAGGAGGAGCACAGAGGCATTATTTAATGGAGACTGCTGGTAACTGGAGAACCTAATAACTGCTTTGTAGTTGACCGCTCTAAATTTTTGATTGTTTTGTTTATATTCTGCTCCTGGTGAGAGGAGCAGAAGTGTATTGATTCCTGACTGTTTCTGGTTGAGCAGTGAGTGTCTGCTTGATGATCCTGATTGGTCAGGTTGCTGTTCAAGAGATCTACCAGGAAAAGGCTACAAGAAGCCTACAGACCATTGCATCATCTGGGACAAGACTGTGGATCACCAAACAGGCTGTGGCCTGCTTCTCAGCTTGGGATTGGTGCTACAGATTGTTTCTGGTCAGAAGAGAATCCCAGCAGAGTGAAGCTGTGAGACCAGCACTAGTAGTAGCCAGGCAGTAGCCATTCATGTGACTCCCTCCATCATTCTTGACAAGCTAATTCTTAGTTTTCAGTAAGTACTGCTTGATTTGTTTCTAACTTTAGAATATCTGCCTGAATACTGTCATTAAATTTTCAGGGTCTACTTACTAGTTTCCCATCAAGTGTTGGGCAGTGCCCTGTAGAAACACTTTATTTTTCTTGTAAAAGCGCAATTGAAATTTCACCAATACTTAGTTGCACACATGACAACTAGTGTGCCGTGACAAGTACTGTCCCCAGAGTTGCAAACCAAATACACCTGACTTTTTTTTATATTCTCACTTCAGCTGCCTAATCTATAAAAAAAAAAAAAAAAAGTGTGTTGCCATTGATATGGCCGTTCCCACTAACTCCATTACCAGCTTGATAGATACAGGCATCCTGTGGCAATGTGGACATTGAGAATTAACTGGTTGTCAGTAAACAGGAGACAAACTGATATGGTATGTGAAAGATAATGTATAGTATCGCTGAAGGCAAAGCTCTCACATAAGTGCTCTTAACGTCTAATGTTGTCAGTAGTACACTTCACGCATCGCACACAATTCAAAGCGGACATATAGACCCACATATGCTGAGGCACTTAAATGTAACCTTACTAAGCCCCAGACGCAGCCAGATGAAGTACACACAATACCCTCGGCAGCTCCAAATGCACTCTTTCAAAACACCCACATCAGCACATATAGCAACATCTCATGGAGTCCTCTACTTCTAAGCCTATAAGGCAAGCCACCACACAGCCCAACATTCTGGTCAATGGAGACGACTAAGACTCACTGATGTGCCCCTCACCATTAGAGGAAAGAGAGTCAATGTCACTTGCTTATGAGGGGCTAGGATTAGACAGATTACGTATGCACTCGGGTCATTGGGCCACAAGCACCAGTAGGACTCCGTCGTACTCCATGTGGGTGTGACTCGAGATGTACCTCCCTAGACTATACGAAGAGACCCCTCATGGAGCTCTTGGAGTGCGTCTCCAAGGCTAGTATGAGCCTAGCATTGAGCAGCATTTTTACCTTCTCCAGGGATGATGCCGTAGTACGAATAAGATGGCCGACTTTAATTGTCTTGGTCATCTTAAGGGGTGCAATATTTATCGGCCTGGAAGGAGATGGTCAATGGACCACACTGCTTTGCCAGGGATGTTCTGCACCTTTCCCATCTGGGCTTTCGAATATTAGCTAAAACATGGTCTTCCCCAATAGTGCCTTTTTAGGTAATGTCAAACTGAATACTTATATCATAGCAAATCAAAACCAAGAAAATCTAAAGGTATTTCTGCGCAGTACTAGGAGTTTAAACAAAAAAACTTCACTCTGTAGAAACCATCTTCACCTTAGCGAATGCTGAGATCTGTACAGTCACTGAGACATGCTTTAAAGCCACGGAGAGCACACTTGTGGTCCAAGGTTATGCTTTCCACGCGTATGTAGATCAGCTACTAAATGAATGGGGACTAAAGAAGGTGTCTCAGTTTACATCAAAAATAAATGTACCTCAAGGCTGGTCAAGCAGAACAATGCACTTGAGCTTCTCCATGTTCAAATCACCATAGGCAAAATCCAGCATCACTTCCTTGCAGGCTGTAGGTCCCCCTCTAAACCAGGAAATCCATACCATGTGTTCAACTTATTGGAAACTATCACCATACAACCCAGTACCATATTCATGGGTGACTTTAATTACCCTACTGTTAACTGAGAATCCTATGTGACATCAAATGTACAGCCACAGAGATTCCTGGAGTTTGTAAACAAACTCCATGGACTAGATTGTCAGTACACTAACCAGGGGGTGCAACCATACTGGATATGATCTTTGCAAATATGGGGGGAGTGCTGCACACACCCTCTGTTGTAATGTTTTCCCTGATAGGGTCAGACCACAGAATGGTTTCCTTTGAAGTAAAAATAACCCCCCCCCCCCCCAGCTAACGCTGGAATATTCAGGAGCTACTCCATGGCTAACTTCCTGTGATTAAATGATAACCTGGTAAAATGTCAAGCCTCCATAAACCCTGAGAACACTGCCTATGCAGAACTGTTTACAGAAACTCTATACAGGGATGCTCATGAATGTATAGAGGCAGCTATACCCACCAGGAAAAAGTACAGAACTAACAAAAAAAAAAAAAAACAAGCCACCCTGGTGGAATCACAAAATCCATAGGCTGTATAACAGAAAGAAGAAAGTCATGACAAACATTGAGGTGCAGCACCTAGCAGGATAAAAGTGCTCTCATCAAACTTAATTCTGAGGACAAAGTCTCTACTAAAGCCAAATTTGATATCCACAACCTCAAAGGCACTACATAGTTGTGTGCAGAGTTCATTGCAAATGGAGCTACCTATACTGAACCAGAAGATAAAGCAAATGTACTGGCTAAATTCAGCTGTAACTTTACTCCTCTCTCTCTCCCCCCTCAACTTTCCCACAGGAAATGCCAACAAATAACTCCCCCTGCTATCACTAGGGAACAGGTCCTTAATGCTGTCTCCAAGGCCTAGAACCTTGCATCAGTGGGCCCAGACAATGTCCCAGGATGCCTTCTAAATAGCATAAAACAAGTTCTATCAGGTCCTCTGGAATTACTTTTTAACTGTAGCCTCCAAACAGGCTTTGTGCCTCAGGAATGGAGAGCAACAACAGTCATCCCTCTCCACAAAGGTGGATCATCTACTAACTCGTAAGTCTAATGAGGCTGTTGTGCAAAGCCATGGAAAGAATTATCATGGAAATGATTAATAATGATGTAGTAAATCTACAGACGCTGGACCCAACCCAGTTTGGTTTAGTCAAGTGCAGGTCATGCCTACTCAGCCTGGTCGACTTTTTTTTTTTGATAAGGTCACCAAAGCAATGGATGAGGGCAGAATGGTTCACACTGCTCGGGTTCACACTGCTCATCCTGACCTGGCCGAGGCATTTGACATAATACCCCACTCTGGCATTGACTAACTCGAGGTTTGGTACAAACCCGTAAGTCACCCCAGTGGATAGCCAGTTGACTTGCAAGACAGGACCCAGGAAGCTAGAATTGGGGGGGGGGGGTCCACCTCTACAAAGGGGACAGTCACAAGGGGAGTCCCTCGGGGATCGGCCCTTGGACTGCTCCTTTTTGGCATTTTACTTCTCTGAAGTGAAGGCCAATGTCCATGGTCTCTAGCCGAGGAGCTTTCATTGAGTGCCGCACTGATACAAATGTTCTCCAGGCAGGGCTGACAGACAAACTGGTGTCAGAGCCATGGACTAAAGCGAATTGTCAAATGCATCATAGTATACTTCGGGAAGTATTCCACCTCTCGTAACGGTCATAGCAACGACACACCCCTTAGTTGGTTCAGTAGTAGTCAGGGACTTGGACAAAGACGGTGGTCTAGTCTTTGACTGTCACGTGTCTACAGTAGTGAGAAAATCTTTGTTGCGCAGCTTATGAACAAAGGTATGGAATCTGGGTCCAAGGAAGTCGTTTTTCTACTACATTCGGCGTTCTTCACACCTGTTATTGAGTACAGTGCCCCCTTTGGCATGTATCTAACCAGGCATATCCAACAGGTGGAATGTCCACATAGGTCCCTCACTAAAATGCAAGGTGCAAGTAAAATGTTCTATGCAAATTGCCTCAAAGCCCTATCTTTGTATTCTGTCTCCTACAGGCTGTGGAGGGGAGTTCTATGCCTGGCATACAGGGCATTGTCAGACTCCACTCTGTACCTCTTGCATATCCACAAATCAAATGACACCAGAATTACCTGGTTCTAAAGCCTTGTACCTTGCCTGTGATATAAATAGGACCTACTGGAGAAAAGGGTATTGTTATCCCAGTGACTACTCCATCTCTGGAACAGGCTGTCCATCCATGTAAACAGAGTTCCTCCCCAACCCATTTTACTTGCAACTTGGACAGTTGGATGGGGAATAGGAAATGTCATCCCTGGTTTGCCACTTGTGTCTCTAATGGACAGGCAACCTGTAAAGTTAATTTCCCAGGCCCCTGCATGTAAACGTTTCCTCTCTGAAGCTTCTGCTTACACTTCTCAAGGGTACTAGAACTTGTCAGAGACTTGGGATGCATGGCTAGGCTTAAAAAGGCCCTTGTGGTCGTTGGCCCAGTAAACGCTGATCAACTTGCGCAGGTCTGGGTAGATTCATTCTCTGCATAACAAAAAGAAATGCTATTAAGAACCATCATATAGCTTCTGATACGAGAGGATTACCAAAGGTTATGTAACCAGGCTAGTTTTAAATAGTGAAACAGGTTTTCAGTTGGTGTGGATTTGGTGAGCTGATTAAATTGATTACAGTAACACTGGTTTCTTGAGCTTATTGTTGAATGATTAGTGTTCTGTGAAACTTCAATTTAGAAAGTTGCCCAAAATTCCTTGCATAATATAGTTACTGTATTTTCCAAAACTCTTAATTGTGAACTGATTTTAATCTGCATTATTTCAAGCATTGATTGTGATAATGAACTATTTCTTTCTGATAAATGTTTGGTTTGGGACATGCTTGAAGGTAGGGGGGCTTTGGGGAGTAGAGTATAAATAAACCTTACGTTCTCATCTGTATGGATATAAAATATTGCAGCTTAACGCTTTCTAAGCTTATTCTCACTGCTTTTGTCTCATTTTCTTTTTTCTGTTTTGATGAACTTCAGGATAAGGTAATGTTGAAAAACTGTTCACTGTGTGTATGTGGTAGTTATAAAATTATAGTTGCTGTATTCTTTCGTTACTGCATGTTTGTAGAATGGGACTTGCAGACTGCCTGGAAATGTGAAGTCTGGGAGTTTGAAATAAAAAAAAAAAAATCTAAATGCATAGTCGTACTTGTATATTTTCAGATGAAAACCTGTACTCTCAACAGTGCTGTCCATTTGTGCATGGAAATGTTGACTTAACTGTGTACTGGCTGGGCTTATCTTTTTTAAGCTGCAGTACACATTTGCAGCCATGCTGAAGTGCATTCCTACAGTTCTGGTACTGAAGCTTGAGTGCAGTTGATTTGTTCTACACAAGCAATGTTACCAGTGAGGTTAGGCTTTTTATTCTTGGAATCACTGAACCGTCATTGGCTAAAATTTAAGAATGTAGTAAAGATCTGAACTTTTTTTCCTACAGCTTTGTAATGGATTGCCCCCCCCCCCCCCCCAACGCCCGAGAAAGAAAAAAAAAGCTCTTATCGGTTTTCATGTTTTAGTTACTCTGGCAGCTATTATTGTGATGCTTTGGTAACTTGAACATGTTTGGCTCTGTGAAGCTGTATAATTCATAATGTGGGTTTGTGTCAGTAGTAGATGTTTCACCATCTAACTACACTTCCAGAGCTTTGGAACATCCCCACTCAAGACCGCATTCACTTCCATGGACCTCACTGAGCTATATGGTATAAGTGGGAGAGGCTTATATGCCAACTTCAGCCTTTAGTGTCCACTGCTGCACTGGTGATAAAATTTTAAGGCTTATGCTTCAGGCTTGACTTTGAGAGATTATACCCATCCTTCTCCTAGATGCTGAAGGCCCTCCTATCTGGATATCTCTTCACCCCATTCACTTTTTTTTCAGCACCTGTGCGGGTGCAGATCAATGCATTTTGTGTGCGCATTCTTCAGTCCATCAGTTTGGCCTTGCTACTTGTTTTTCATTAAATACTCAATTTGGAGAGCAGATGTCTGACTATTCTCTGCATGTTTATAGTTACTGTGGTGGTGTTTTTGGGATGGGCCTTGAGTGTCCCCAACTGCAGACTCTGCACAGCGCACCTTGACCAAGGCCCCTGTAGCATTGGCCAGGTGTGTAATTGATGCACCACAGTGAGAGACTTGCCCATATGAGAAGGATGTAGAGGAGGAGAGACTTGCCCATATGAGAAGGATGTAGAGGAGGAGAGCTGAAGACCTCCCTAGGATTCAGGGCATTAGATTTGATGAGCTTTCACAGACTGCAATCCTGATATTTGCATGGTGAGCCAAGGTCTCCGACATTGTTCCCCAGTTGGCTGCCATGTGCTTAGTCAACAGCCTGTCCTCCCAAGCTGAAAGCTTCCAGTTTTCAGACTAATCAGACGCTTCTTTGGCTGTGTTCTGATGCCTGTATTTTTTGGTTCCCTATGCTGAAGTATTCCTCATTGTTAATGATTGATGTTCCTTGCTTCAAAAAATTCTTCTGCACCACACTTTATGGTGACCTGAAAGTTGATTACTTGAAACCAAGTAAAAGGCATTCAGATGGCAGACATCTCTCACCTTGCCTTGATGGGCTCCTGTCCTTTTCTGCTTCCTAGGTTGCTCCTAAACGCACTTTTTTGCCATGTTGCCTGCTTTTTGTAAAGCCCTTGCTACTCCTGCTCATTCTTTAACTACAGGGCTTTCATCTGCAGCCAAAGTAAGAGCTGTCTGGAGGTGGGGGACATCATTCAAGCAGTATTGGGGGTACTTGATGCTCTGGTAGTGAGCATTTGAATGGCTTAACCCCACTCACTGGTCAAGGATAGAAATATTTGACCCCGTTTAGGCTCTCGATGCCTTTATCACATGGCTGCTCACTCCTACACAGATTATAATGGCTGCCACTCGTGGCTTCAGTGCAATTCTTTCTTCCCCCAAAGGTCAGTGTCATGCCAAGTCCTCCAAGGAGACCTTAGCTATACATTACATCCCCGCAGTACAAATGGGATGGAGGCACTCCTTCTCCTGCCCAGCATTGCAAGTAGACCAAGCTACTAATTGAACTCCTCACCAGGGCTTTGTCGGTGTGTGCCACTAGCAGTGGCTAGGCTGCATGACTAGACCAGAGTTTATAGAATTAAACAGTATACAACCATTTTCAGAACAGGAGTTCGTTTCGGGGGTATGTAGTCCTAATGGCTGTCAAGGCTCTGTAGCAAATTTGAATGCCTGAACATTTGCACTGTTTTGAAAGTGGCAAACATGGTGTGATACATCAGCAAGCAAATGTGAGATGCATTCTTCTGTGCGGGTTAGCTGTTGAAGCATAGTTTCTGACTCTGGAGGCAGGAGTGAGCCACAGGTTATCCTGAGTCTCCTCTCAAGATAACATGGCAGATCACTTGACCAGAAGAGAAACAAACCAGTGTCAGAGTTTACTAGATTGGTTACACGTGTCACAAATTGACCTTTCTGTTTGTCCAGGAAGCTGATGGCTACAAAAATATCACACAGGATACCTTTTCCAGTGGTTTAGGCAACCGAAGCTTTGTCCTGCTAAGAAGGCCTTGTAATAGAGGACAAGCTTTAAGTGCTTCTTATAGCTCCCCTCCTATTTTTTTTTTTCCCTAACCATGGCATCAATTGGATGCTCATTGTGGTGACTGTTGGCCCATAGTGCTAATGTTGGTTTCTGCAACAGAAAACTTCCCTAGCTTTTCACCCTCGTCTTTCAACAGAGTGGATACCCTCCATCCTGGACACCTACATGCCATTGATGTAGGAGGGACGTCTGCCTGTGCTGTCTTTCTTGACATGTTATGAAAGTTGTACATGCAAGTACTGAGCATCAGCAATCGGTTTGGCTGATCTACTTTATGGATAAGTATCCTGTTGGCGGCTTTGTTCTGTGGGTGTCAGCTGTATATGACAGTTAAATTTAAACAAGAGAAAGCAAATGCCCAATAAAGTTTTTAAGTTGGTGGTTTTATTTAGTAGGTATGAGATTTAAGTATTTCTATAATGCTAGGTTTGCTTGTAGATTTCAATCCTTAACCAGCCCACACTTTACTTTTGCTGGTGGGGGGTGGGGGGTGTTGGTTGGCTGAATTAATTTTTAGCCTTGTCAGAAACAAAAATGGTGAAGGAAGACAAAACATGATGGGAAGGGGGTGATGCTGATGTCTCCAAGGAAACCACTGAGCATATATGGCATTTTGTCCTCCAGGTTTTCATAAGAGTTTCCTCAAGCATATTGTTAGGCAATTTAACAGTTTTCTTTTGCTTTTTGGAATTCTACTACTGTGTTCGGTTTTACTACTGCGGTGGTGGTGCTGCGGTAGTGTTGCTTCACAGTAAGACATCCTGTTTGATTCTCCGCTAAAGCATCTTCTGTGTGGAGACGTGCGTGAATGGGAGTATGAAGGTTGTGCGTCAGGGCTGGCAACTCGGAATGTAACAATCTACTGCCAATCATTAGCGGACCGCAGTTCTGCTGTGGCGACCCCTAACTGGGAAAAGCTGAAAGATAAAACTACTGTGTTCAGTTTTACTTTGTCACCTGTTATTGCTTTTGGCTGTCTCGATTGTCCAGTCTTTGTTCTTTCACTGTTGCAGTATTCATTGCATGTGGGATATCTTGCTGAGGATAGCGAAACAGCTGACAAGTATAGCAAAGCCTTTACAGCCCCTCAGTGTCATACATCAGACGTATGCTATCTGAGCAGGCATAAAGGTGATGTATACAAGCTCTATCCTCAGAACTTATTTGCTTTAAGTCCAAATGCCACAGTTTATACTCTGTGCTGAACACCTTTCATCAAGCTGGTTCCTACTGAGCTGTTTATAGATAAGTGCCCCTTTGTGGTTCCTTTTTCTCTGTTTGAAAGTTAGTCAGCCAGGAAAGGAGAAAAGGAAAATGTCAGTGTGGGAGGCAGATTTCTCAAAGTGCCTGCTTTGCTTGGGTGCTATGCACAACCATACCCAGTGGAACATTTGTCAAGCTTTTGTTCCAGAAACTCTCTCCACACCAGTCCATCTTCCTTGGCCATCTGTCGAGTAAACTCCTTAAGCTTTTGACCTATATTAGCATGGCTAAATCTACCCACTTTGAGGTGCATCCACCTCTTAAAAAGGCTAAAGTCTTGCCCTGATTCTGCTGCTGTCCAACCTCCACTGGACATCTCTGGTGAGTTGGATGAAGACTCTGCATTGCTAGTGCCAGTTACCTCTGTCACACCCCAGTTGGTAGCGGGCATGGCACCTACTTCTTGCACGTTCTTTGAGTTTGTGTAAACATCCATAATGAAGGTTGAGGGGGACCATGGCTGATTATCTCCAAATATA
>NC_056748.1:852417692-852547692 GCF_019279795.1 Protopterus annectens | reverse complement strand
TCTATGGAGTCTCAGGCAGAAACTTTACTGTTACAGGATGTACCCTCTCAGGAGGTAGGCCAGGCTGAGGGGGCTTCTCAGGTAACTGTTCTTCCCTCTCTTCCCAAAGTAATTAGAGCCTCTCCTTCTGTTGCCAAAACTTCTTTGAGAGGTAGGCCAAGTTCAGCTTCAGTGGGGGCTTCTCCTAGCATTTCGGGTTCTGTACCTAAGAAACATATGCTTAAAATGGCAGAAGATTTGATTACTATGATCAGAGGTTCTATGGGCCCTCCTGATAAGAGGCCTAGGGTGGAACCGGAGTTTGACAGTTTTGAACAGTGTTCAGAGGCTTCTGAGTCTTCTGCGGAAGATTTGCAGGAGTATCCTCCTTATTCTGATTCTGATGTGGATGATGCCACTCCTACAGCTTCTCCTCCTGAGGATTTTTCATTTTCAGAGACTCTGCATTCCATGAGGGAGCACTTTAAATGGGAAGGCCAGGATTACTCTGATTCAGGAAAAGGCTTAGGGAATTCTTGTTTTTACCCCAGCATAGGCCCTTAGCTATACCTCCTGTGTTGAATGTGGTGGAAGATGTTTTTGCAGAGGCTTCCCTGAACCCTGACTCTTTGCCTCCTGCTCCTGTTAAACCTGATAGGTACTATAGGGTGCCCGAAGCTCATAAGTATTTGTTTAAGAGTCCCAGGGCGGACCCAGAAACTGTTTCTCAGGGGCCTAAAGGTGTTAAGGCCTCTGTGGTTAAAAATCCTGTTCCCACTGATAAAGAGGCAAGGGCTTTGGATAGGTGGGGAAAGAAAGTGTATACTTCTTCCACTCTAGCCATGAGAGCGTTGAATTGTCAGTTTCACATGCTAAAATATCAAAATTATCTCCTTTCACAATTGAAATCTAAGGTGGATGCTTTGGCGGAAGGTATTGAGTGTAAAGAGTTGCTGGATTTGGTTTATGTGTCTGAACAAGTGGGTAAGCATTCTTTGCAATGTGGTTTTGATGCTGTACAGGCCTCCTCGAGGGTGGCTGCCACTAGTTCTGTTCTTCGACGGCATGCCTGGTTGAGGGATCAGAATTTAGCTGAGCATGTTAAGACAAGGATTTTGGATGCTCCTTTACAGTCTGATGTGTTGTTTGGTTCGCCTGTGGAAGCAGTTTTAAAGAAAATGGAGGACAAAGCTAAGTCTATGCAAACTGTTAAAGATTTTTTGCAGGTGCAGCCACCGAAGTTTAGTAGAAATTGGCCTGCTAAGGGGTGGACATATCCTGCTTATGATTCCCAGTCTAGGGGTAGGTCTAGACGTGGTAGGGGCAGAGCTCAAGGTTCTTTTAGGCCTAGAACAGGGAGTTCACCTGCTCAGACTTCTGGTGAGGGCAGGGGTCAGTCCTTTCGTAAACAGACCCAATGACCTGCCTTTTCAGCTGCCAGTAGATTCTCGTCTGGCAGCTCCCTTGGGAGGAAGACTGTCTCTTTTCACAGAAAATTGGGATTTAATTACTCAAGACAGATGGGTGTTGGACATCATTCACCACGGTTACAGATTTTATTTCCATACAATGCCCCCTTTCAAAGGCATGCCAGACGTTCCTCCTCCTCAAAGAAAAGAGGCTCAAAAGCAAGTTTCTCAATTACTCCAGATGGGGGCCATTCAGCCAGTCCCTATATCAGAAAGGGGCCTAGGATTTTATTCTCGCCTGTTCCTAGTACCAAAAAAGGGGAACACGTGGAGACCAATTTTGGATTTATCTCTCCTCAACACTTATCTGGACATTCCCAAGTTCAAGATGTTGACGTTACAACAGCTTTTACCTCTGCTGGGCAAAGATCACTGGATGGTAACTTTAGATCTCAAGGAAGCTTACCTTCATGTGCCCATAAGGCTAAGTTGCAGGAAGTATCTGCGGTTTCGAGCTGGAAATTCTCATTATCAGTTCTCTGCATTGCCCTTTGGCTTATCTACTGCGCCCAGAGTATTCACAAAGGTTCTGGCTCCAGTGATAGCTTACTTCAGGCTACAAGGAATTCAAATCTATCCTTACTTGGACGACTGCCTGATTCTGGCTCAAGAAAAGGAAGACCTTCTACAGCATCTGGAATATGTTATAACAGTGCTAAGATGCCTAGGGTATTCTGTGAACGAAATAAAGTCCAGTCTAGTACCCTCTCAAGACATGTGCTTTCTGGGTGTGAGACTGAATACAGCAGCCCAGATGGCCTTTTAACCCCGGACAAACAAAAGAGTCTATCACTTTACTTCCATCAACTATCTCATCAGTCCGTGCTGACTGCAAAGACAGTCCTTCAAGCATTAGGGTTCATGGCATCTTGTATTCTGGTGCTTCCCAATGCCAAACTGCATATGAGGAAGCTACAATGGTATCTCAAAATGTATGGACACAGCACTGCCAGGATTTGGACACTGTCATTCAAATAATACCTTGCCTTCAAAAAGAATTTTTGTGGTGGGCTCAGGAATGTCACCTAAACAAGGGACTCTCTGTGACCCGGCCAGAGGCGAGTCAGATTTTAACGACAGATGCCTCGGACATTGCTTGGGAGCTCATCTAAATGGAAAGTGGATACAAGACAAGTGGCCTGCCAGACTACAGCATCTACATATCAACATGAAGGAGATGTTAGCAGTCCAGTTTGCATTAATGGCTTTCAAGGAGTTACTTCTTCCAGGGCAGGTGTTGATTCTAACAGACAACACAACTGTCATGTGGTACATCAACAAGCAAGGGGGAACACATTCTTATCCTCTATGCAGGCAAGCAATGATTTTATGGGAGACTGCGCTAAGCTTGCAACTAACTCTTCAGGCAAGGTTTCTGCCAGGAGCACAGAACTCCTTAGCAGATGTGTTAAGCAGACAAATCATGGATCCCCACGAGTGGAAACTGGATCTTCATGTATTTCAGAAATTGACAGTGTCATGGGGAACTCCAGACATAGATCTGTTCGCTTCTCCTCTAAACCACCAGCTGCCAAAGTTTTGCACAAAGGGGTTTCATCGCACAGCTTGGAAAGTGGATGCTCTGTCTTTCAGTTGGAAAAACCTTCATGTGTATGCCTTTCCACCTCTGCCTCTTCTTCCAAAGGTGCTATTAAGTCAGACAAGACAAGCCAAGGATGATTTTGATAGCTCCAGATTGGCCTCGGCAACACTGGTACCCACTACTAAGGAGTCTGGTAAGGAAACCTCCATGGCCTTTACCTTTGATTCCTCATCTGTTATCTCAGAAGGACGGTCATCTGCTCAATGCCAAGCTTCACTCTTCATCTAACAGCCTGGCATATTCTGTGTTGAAACACAGCAGGTCTCAACTTCCTCAACAAGTTTTAAATGTGATTATGGAAGCTAGAAGACCTAGTACAAGGAAAGTGTACGCAGAAAAATGGAAGAGATTTTTATTTTGGAGTACAGCAAAGAATTTGGAGGTTTCTGAGCCTAATTTGAGTGTGGCTCTTCAATATCTTACTGAGTTATTGGACAAAGGTTTGTCCTTCTCTTCCATTAAGATTCATGCTGCAGCAATTTCAGCTCACTATGATTGTGACCCACCATTGTTTTCGCATCCTTTGTTCAAGCAGTTTCTTAGAGGGGCAAAGAATATAAGACCCCCACATAGAGCTCCTACTCCTGCTTGGGATCTCAATTTTGTGTTGGAAAAACTTACTCTACAACCTTTTGAGCCTGCGGCTACTGCTGAATTGAAATACTTGTCATGGAAGACTGCTTTTCTGTTGGCTATTACTTCTGCAAGAAGGGTGTCTGAGTTGCAGGCCCTTATGGCAGTAGAGCCCTTTTGATTTTCCATAAGGATAGGGTATCATTACGTACTAATCCTTCCTTTATGCCTAAGGTGGTTTCTAGTGTGGCTTTAAACCAAACTATTCATTTGCCTACTTTTTATGCAGACCCCCAAAATAAAGAAGAAAAGATTTTGCACACTTTAGATGTACACAGGCAATTGCGTTATTATTTAAGCAGGACTAAGGATTTTAGGCAGTCTCAGCAGTTGTTTGTTTCTTTTGCTTTGAGTTCGCAGGGCAAGCCTGTGTCAAAACAAACTATTTCTAGGTGGATTGGGTTTTGCATTGCATTTTGTTATTCCCATCATGGCAAGGAGATTCCAGCTGGGATTAGGCCTCATTCCACTAGGGCTACTGCCACTTCAACAGCATTTCTAAGGGGGGTGGCAACTAAGGATATTTTGGAGGCAGCTACTTGGAGTTCAGTGCATACTTTCTCTAAGCATTATCACCTTCCTATTTACTCTAGGTCTAGGGCTGGTTTTGCCACAGCTGTTTTGCAAGGCATGTTGTCAGCTCCTACTTCTTTATGATTTGCCAGCCTCCCTTACCTCTGCTTTGGGATTCTACCCAATAGTAAGGACTGCAGCAATGTGGAACGAAGAACATAGTACAGTTTTGTACCTACCATAAATGTAGATGTTCGAGGATCCACATTGCTGCAGTCCAATTTACCCTCCCTCCTTCCCCTCTGTGTTTAGGGGTGGTTGTGTAGGTGAGGTTCTATGTTGCTATTTATATATATATATTTCTGTATATTTTGTACATAATTTTGGTGCAGGTATTTTGGGCCTTGTCTTTTTAGGGTCTTCTGACATCTGGGGCAAGAAAAGACTGAGGATATGACGTCGGTCATGCGCATTAGTACCCTGACGTACTGACGTCAGTCTAATGCGCCCTGACCGACGTCAGCCATATACTCTGGTATTCGGGCCGACTGGACAGCGGACTACCCAATAGTAAGGACTGCAGCAATGTGGATCCTCGAACATCTACATTTATGGTAGGTACAAAACTGTACTTTTCTCTGGACCATCCTCTCATTTCTAATTTACTGCCTTGCCCTTTGGTTTATCCACTGCCCCTCGAGTCTTTACAAAGTGATTAGCCCCAACAATTGCTGCCTTCAGACCACAGGGAGTCCGGATTTACCCTTATCTGGACAACATCTTAATACTAGCAGAGTCCAAAGATACCGTCTCAAGGCATCTGCAATTCACCATGTCCCTTCTGCAAAGTCTAGGGTTTACCATCAACTTCCCAAAGTCGTCCTTGAACCCAGGCCAACACAAGATTTTCCTAGGCTGCAGAATCAGGACCGACAAAATGAAGGCTCTTCTCCCACAGGACAAGGTTCTATCCCTGACTGCCCACTTCAGAGAAACCCTACATTCCCAGAAGGTGATGGCAAGGCAATTCTTGCGTCTCCTGGGCTTAATGGCAGCTACCATACCCATGCTACCACTGGCCAGGATGCATATGCGCAAGCTACATTGGTACCTCAGAAACATTTGGTCCCAACACCTACATCCCTTAGAGCAGGAGATTTGTTTCCTTCCCTGTCTCAAGAAAGCAATCAGCTGGTGGATTCAGCAAGTCCATCTGAACTTATGGGACTCCCACTGCAACCACCCATCCTAACCCAAACAATGCATACAGATTCCTTCAGGGTGGGGTGCAACTCTGGCATCCTATAGGGTCCAGAAAAACTGGCACCCTTCTCTACAGAACAAGCACATCAATATTGGAAATGACAGCTGGCCTAGCCTTAAAGACCTTTATTCCACTTCATATTCCAGGGGTGTTCAGGATAGTGACCAACAACACCACAGTTATGTGGTATCTCAACAAACAGGGAGGAACAAAGGCTTACCCAGCTGTGCAGGCTGACCCTGCTATGGGACCTAGCTTCTCGCCACATTCTGGTCCTGCAGGCGACCTACATCCCCTCACAGGACAACAAACCAGCAGACCTGCTAAGAAGGACCTCCTCACCACAGCACGAATGGATGCTAGACAGGGGGGTTTTCCTAAACTTAGTCCACTGGTGGAGTACTCAGCAGATAGACCTGTTTGCCTCCCCCCAGAACAGGCAGCTGCAGACCACCTGCTCAAAGATACTCCCTTCTAGCTTGGAGAGTGGATGCTTTCAGCATCTCTTGAAAGAGGAAGTTTCTTCCCCCCCCCCCCTTTCCATTGATTCAGAAAGTCATCCTGAAAGTACAGGACTAGCCAAAAATCTGTCGTGACACCCCACTGGCCAAGGCAGCACTGGTTCCCCCTATTTCTCTATCTAGCCAAGGGCAATCACTACAAGTTACCCTACAAGGTGGACTTACTGACACAAGACACAGGAATTCTCCTTCCACACTTGCAGATGTTATCCCTGTCTCTGTGGGTGATACTTTTGATCCCCTTCAGACACCACTATTCAGAGGACGTACTTTCAGTCCTGAGGGAGGCAAGGAAACCTACTACCAGAAAATCTTGACTAGCTATGTGGGAAAGATTTACTAAGTGGTGTCTGGACAAGGGAAGGGAGCCCTGTACAGCGGATGCCCCCCTTGTTCTCACTTCTGTGTCAACTGATTTAAAAGTGGACTTTCTTGCTCTTCAGTGAAAGTACACTTTTTTTCTGCTATATCAGTCTGCTTGCCCCTGGATCCTCCCTTTGCTAGCCAGGCTCGACGTTAAGCTCCCCTTAAAGGGGTCTTACACATGAGGCTGCCAAAGAAACCTATCCCTCAGCCCAGGGACCTCAATTACATCCTGGAAAAACTAACCCAGCACCCCTTCGAACCAGCTGCGTCGTCTTTACAGATGTGTACTTGGAAAACAGTCCTGCTGGTGGCCATCACTTCAGCCAGAAAGGTCTCAGAGCTGCAGGCCTTAATGGCCTGCCCCCCCTCCACTCCACCTTCCACAAACAGTCACCCTGCGAACCAATCCCTCTTTATGCCCAAGGTGGTCAGTGACTTGTCTCTAAACCAATTTATCCACTTGCCCACTTTCTTTCCCTCCCCCACTACTGAAGGGGAGAGGATACTGCACTCTTTGGATGTGCACAGGCAACTTGGATTCTACCTTGACAGAACCAGAACAATTAGGAAATCTGTCTCCTTTCACACGAGAGCTCTGGGCAAGGGAGTCTCCAAACAAACCATTGCTTGCTGGATCAGGAAAACTATTTGTCTTTGTTACACTCACCATGGAAAATACCCTCCAGTGGGAGTAAAGGTCCATTCCACTAGGGTGGTGGCTGCCTCCAAGGCATTCATGTGTGGTGTGGACACTGCATCCATCATGGAAGCAGCCACTTGGTCCAGTTTGTAATGTTTGGTGAAAAAGTGTGGATAATGGACTAAGTTTCCAGAGCTAGGGCAGGATTCGCCAGGGCCTTGTAGAATCCTCTTCAGCATCCACTTCCCTTTCATGCATTTAAGTTCTGGTGCTCTCCCACAACTGGAATACTGCAGCATAGGAATAGGACATAGAATAGTTGTGTAAAATCTTGACCATAACCATATATGTCCTTCTCTTCCATGTTGCAGTATTCCTTCCCACCCACCATTACCCCATATACTTGCTCCTTTAGTCCCATCGAAGTCCTTGATCTAATTAATCTACTAAATTAGACCAAGGCCACACACCTGTCCCCACTGGTCAGCCTCCTGCTGGGCCTTCCTCTCTACCTGCTGGCCTTCAAGTTCTGAGGATTGTGCATGCAAATGTCACATTTAAGGCCCCTGGTTTATGGCCCTGCATGTGACATCCCACGCAGCTGCAACAGCAAAGCTGAAGCTTTTGTATAGGGACAGATGTAGGAGTCTCTTGAGGGCAGGAAATCCCACAACTGGAATACTGCAACATGGAAGAGAAGGACATCTATGGTTATGGTAAGGTTTTACACAACTATTCTTTACTCCAGGTGGAATCACTCTCCCTTCCCCTTCTATCTCTCCTGTGATTCTAGCCTACCTAGATGCATTAGCATCAGCCTCAGACTCCAGAATTTCAACAGCCTGCTCCCAAAAGACCCGAGACTTGCAAGGCCCCTGGTGAGCACTACCTCAAAGATACCAGTGGCAGATTCTGCAGTCATTGCAATGGCCCCAGACGAGAAGGCCAGACTTGTACCTTCCTAGTCTCTCGCCATCAGACAAGGACAGCAAAGTCATGGACAGATTTGGGGGTAAAGATTTGTACATCTTCTACACTAGCTTTTAGGGCTATCCACTTTCCAGACCCATATGGTCAAGTATGCCCTAGATTTGATCTCTCGGGCATCTTCCTGGCTATCTTCCATGCCTGACTTCTAACAAATCTCTAGTAGCATGTAAGCTGTCCCTGCCATCTCAAGTTGCCAGATGCTCTATAAAGTGCAGCTGTGACGCAGCTGAGGCCTCTGCTAGGTCCGTAGCCTCAGTTTCTGCTCTGTGTAGATGCTTCTGTCCTAGGGTTCAGCCCCTTCCTGAAGATTTCAAAACCAAGATTTTGGATGGACAACTGGACAACATTCCTGTTTGGCAAACAGTCCGCTGAACTGTTTAAAAGCCACCAGGAAAAAAGCAAGGAGCTTCAAGACCTAAAACACTTTCTGGTCTCACAATTTTAAAGGAACTACCCTGCAAAAACCTCTTCTTTAGTCAGAACCCTAGCTCCATCCGCCTCTTCCACTTCCAGGTACAGAAAAGGGTCCAGGAAGGCACCCTCCCAAAGGGCAGCCCCCCCCCTCAACATACCACGAGGCAGCCCTTTCAAGACCAGAACAATGCGGGACTGCCCCAGCCATCTCCCCTCTTATCCTGCCCTCACTGCCGTCCCCTTTTGGGAAAACGTCACTTCAGATCGCTGGGTTCTGGCAATAGTGGAAAAAAGATACTTTATAAGTCCTGACAAGAAAAACCCTGTCCACAAGGCATCCTCTTCCCTCCCAAGAGCCAGCTACACCTAATCCCTCAGATTACTCACCCAGGTGACCATAGAAAATATCCCCTCAGGCCAAGAAGGGACGGGGGTATTACTCCAGGCTATTCCTAGTACCAAAAAAGGATGGTCCTTGGAGGCCCATCCTGGATTTATCCTTCCTAAGTCTTTCTGAAGGATCCATTCTTCAGAATGCGGTCACTACAAAGCCGTTTTCCACTATTGCCACACAAAGCTTTCATGGCCACTTTGGACTTGAAGGAGGCATACCTTCACATTTCCATCCACCCAAACTACAGGAAGTATTTGTGTTTTGTTGGGCCCTCTTCACACTTTCAATTTACTGCCTTGCCCTTTGTGAAGACTCTTGGTGCTGTAGATAAACCAAAGTGCCTAGCCCCAGAAGGGCATCCAAGTCTACCCCTGCCTAGACTACCTTTTCATTCTTGCCGAAGAGGAAGTCACTCTGGAATCATCTTACTATTCACCATGTCCCTGCTCCAGAGCTTGGGGTTCACTCTCAACCTGGCAAAGTCATCCCTCACTCAGCCCAAGACTGTCTTTTTTTTTTTATTTTGGGCTGCAGGAAAAGAACAGACCTGATGAAAGGCGTTCCTCCACAGGACAGAGCATCTTGCCTAGTCGGCCACTTCCACGACCTACTGCTGGTAAACCCACCTCTCAGCCAGGCAGTTCATACGCCTCCTAGGCCTCTTGTCAGCCATCATTCCTATGCTAACTCTTGCCAGGTTACACATGATTTCCACTGGTACCAAAAATGTGGTCACAACACAGCCACCCTCTGGACTTTCAGGTACCTTTCTTACCATGCCTGAAAACAGAACTGAGGTGGTGGATCCAGCAAGTACAACTGAACCCAGGCCTATCCCTGCAACCCACCAACTCTATGTAATTCATGTGCATGGATGCCTGCAATCTAGGGTGGGGAGCAACTGTGAATGGCCTCAAGGTGTAAGCCCAATGGGAGCCCTCCCTCCAGAAAAAGCATATCAACATCAGGAAGATGACTGCAGTCAGTTTAGCCTTATAAGTCTTCCTCCCTCTTATGCAACCAGGACCCCCTACAAATATTCACAGACACCACTGTGATCATAAACAAGCAGGGGTGGACCAGGTCTTACCTACTCTGCAGACTAGCAATACAGGCATGGGAGCTAGCCCCTCAGCACATCTCACTTCAGGCAGCCTATATTCCTTCACAGGACAACCATCAAGCGGATGCCCTCCGCAGATCCTTCTCTCAGCATCACGAGTGGATGTTGCACAAAGATGTGATGGACATTGTCCACCTGTGGGGCACATCTCAAATAGATGTATTTGCCTCCTCAGTAAAACAGAGAATTATGGATTTTCTGCTCCAGGGATCTTTCCCCACTAGTCTTGAAAGTGGACGCCTTCTCCATTTCTTGGAAGGGAATGTTCCTTTATGCCTTCCCACTCATTCAGGAACTCCTCCTAAAAATCCAGAGGGGCAGGCCAAGAATCCTGCTGGTGACTTCCTATTGGCCAAGGCAGCACTGGTTCCCCCTTCAATCTCTAGCCAAGGGCAGTCACAAGTTTCCTCATAAGGTGGACCTGCTCACACAACAGAGAGGGTTTGTCATTCACCCACACCCAGGGATGCTCTGCTTAACCCTCTGGGTGATGCTCTTGAGCCCCTTCAGACACCAGTCCACAGAGGAGATGCTATCTAGCCTGCAGGAGGCCAGGAAACCCAATACCAGGAGGTTCTATGTTTCCAAATGGGAACGATTCTCCAAATGGCATCTCCAGTGGCAAAGGGACCCCCTCCAAGCAGATGTTCCTCTAGTCTTAGCCTGTGTGCATGAGCTCATAAAATCAGACCTTTCATATTCAATGAGGGTCCACTTGTCTGCCATCTCTCCCTGCTTTACCTATGGACCCACCTCTTCTATCCAGGTCGGATGTAAAGCTATTGTTAAAAGGGGTTCTGCATGTTAGACCACCAAAAAATCTTATTTTTCACCACCTTGGGACCCAAACTACGTACTAAAACTCACAATTGCACCCTTTGAACCAGCTAGTTCTGCTTTTCTGCAGGTTTGCACTTGGAAGACATACTACTAGTGGCCCTTCAGCCAGAAAGGTTTTAGAGTTACAAGAACTAATTGCATCCCCACCCTGCACAGTCTTCCACAGGGATAGGGTGACCCTTTGCAGCAATTCCTCCTTCATGCCCAAAGTGGTCACTAAGCTGTCCCCCCCAATCAGTATATTCACCTACCCACCTTCTTTCCTTCCCCAAAGAATAAGAGTACTCCTCCCTGGATGTCCACAGACAATTATCTATTTGGGTAAAACCAAAGCTATCAAAGTCCAATCAGCTCTGTCATCCTATCTCAGGGCCCTGGGCAAGGCGGTATCCAAACAGTGTTTCCACTTGGATAAGGAAAACTATAGCATTCTGCTACTTCTATCATGGAAAACACTTGCTGTATGTGGTCAAGGCACATTCTTTAAGAGCTGTGGCCTCTTCTGGGGCCTTCCTCACAGGCCTGGACACTACCATTCTAGAGGCAGCCACGTGATCCTCTGTACATACCTTCACCAAACATTACAAGTTGGACCATGTCTACAGAGCCAGGCAGAATTTGCAAGGGCAGTCCTGCTTGGATTCCTGGAATCTGAAACTGCTTCCATCACCCTTCCTTCCTTGAGCTGTGGCGCACTCCCACAGTAAGAATATTGCAACATGGGATATAGGACATAGAGTAGTTGTGTGCAAGCTTACCAAAACCATAGATGCCCTTCTCTTCCTTGTTGCTTAATTCCTTCCCACCCACCTAACCTCCTTCATTACACTTGCCATGCCTAGGTGACATCCCTTTGCTACTCCTTAGATTGTTTTTGACTGGGCAATCAGTTTTGAGGTCTGTGTGCAGACATCACATTTAAGGACCCCGGTTTATGGCCTTCATGCGACTCCCCACGCACCTGACAGCAACCAGGCTTAAGCTTTTGTATTGGAGCCGGACGTTCGGGTCACCTGAGGTGGAGATCCCATAGTAAGAATACTGTAACATGGAAGAGAAGGACCTCTATGGTTATGGTAAGATTTTACACAACTCTTCTTTCTGGCGGTTTCTTCTCTGCTTTGGGCGGGGGTCACACTTCCCTGATATCCGATAGCAAGACAGCTGCCTTTTTTCCCCAAGTTCCACTTCTCAGGTGGCTTGCCATTACATCAAATGTAGTTATGATGCAGCTGATGCATCCCGTAGAGCTTCTGCTTCAGTGTCAGTTATGAGGAGCTACCTACAGCCCTTCCCAGATGACATTAAGGCCAAGATCTTAGATGCACAGAATCATTTTAGTACTGCTGCTGCAGAATTGTTTGAAACTCTGAAAGCCAAAGGTATGGTTATGCAAGACCTTAATCAAATTTTGTTTCCCTTGTCTGCAAATGTCAGAGGCTATGCTTCTAAAATTGCCTTTGTGTGTAGGCATCCTTGCCAGTCTCCTAAGGGGAAAAGAGTTTCTAAACATATGTTCTCTGATAAACCTACTCAAACTTTCAAGGAGTCAAAAGCTGCTTTTTCTGGACAAAGCCTTTCTCAGATATAAATTTCCCCGTCTTTTTTTAGGGTTTTCTGGTCCATTAACCATAACTGTTATTTTTTGGTATGGAAGTTGCCCCCCCCCCCTCCCCAGGTCTTCCTCAACATCCTCCAGACCAACTTCCCCACTTTTCAGTGGTCATGCAGGAGGAGTTGCATCAAGGGACTGTTCATTATTTGTGTCCTAGCAAGTAACTGGGCTCTGTCCCGGGATGTTTCTAGTTCCTAAAAAGAGTCATGGAGGCTTATCTTATACTTACCTTATCTTAACACCTTTGTGAATGTTTTCTCCTTCAGGATGCCTGGTCTCCAGACTCTCTTCCCCCTCTTGCTTCCTCTGCTCTTTCTAGTGACCTGATGGCTGCCTATTTTCATATACCTATCCATCTGCTGTTTCGCAAGTTTTTATGCGCCTCTTCATTTCTCTGCTTTGCCTTTTGTTTTTTCTATAGTTCCAGGGGTATTCAAATGTCTGGACTCTGTGGTAGCCTTCTGCAGGCATTGGGAAGTCCAGATGTTCTCATATTGGGACGGACTGCTCCCTCACAACCATGGCTGCTTTAGGATCTACGCTTTACCATACTCCTGCATAGTCTGGAGTTCAGTATCAATTTCAAGAAGTTCACTCTGGCTCCTTCTCAAGACTACGTTTTCCTGGGATGCAGATTTCAAACCAAGTCTAGTTCTAACTGCCTATTTCCAATCTCCTCCCCCTACTGGTCACTCCTGTAAGGGAATTTCTCAGAGCCTTTGGGTTCATAGATCTTTTTACCTCCCCTATGAACAGGCAACTTTCTCAGTTGTGTTCCAGACCACAAAGTCCTCTGACTTAGAAGGTGGATAGCATGTCCTCTTGTTTGAATGTAATGTTCTGTATGCCTATCCTGTTCCTCTACTATACAGGGCCCTGTACAAGATCATGGAGGACTTTTCATAATCTTGCTGGAGACTCCCTTTTGGGCCAGACAGCACTGGTGCTCCCTTTTTTCACCTGGCCAGGGGCAGTCATCACAGATCACCCCACTGGGTGGATCTCGCAGAAGATGAGGGTCGGTCAGTCACCCTCGCTTGTCCACACTTCAAGTTGACAGACTGGGTGATGAGGATTTAATTCCCTGTAGCTACCAAGTTTTTGAGTGCTTATGGTTCTTTGGGAGCCCAGGAAACCCACTAACAGAAAATCCTGTATGGCTAAATGGAAGAACTTTTTCTGGTGTCTCACTTGGGACAAGGATGCATTTTCAGTGGGGTCCCCTTTGCTCCCTTCTTCCTGGGAACTGCTTAATGCTGGCCTAGCATATTCTTTTGTTAAAGCTCACCTGGCAGTATTCTCTGCTTGTCTGCCCTTGAGCCCACCATTGGCCTTTTTTTTTATTTATGAGGACAAACAATGCCTTAAAGGCGTCCATGTCGGACCTCCAAGAAAACCCCTTCTTTGGGACCTTTTTTAATTTTGTCCTTTAAAAACTAACTCCGGATCTCTTCAAGCCCACTTCTTCCTCTTTGCAGCATTGCACCTGAAGACTGTTGGTGGCTCTTGAGTAAAGTTTCTTAACTTCAAGCTGTGATGGTAGGTACTACCTTTTTGATTTTTCATAAAGATAGGGTGCCTCTACATAACAGCCCGGGGCATAAAAGAGGGATTTAGAAATGTGTCCCTTCAGTCTGTGCAGCTTATTTTCCCTTTCCGTAATGTGCTGGTGAGAAGGTGCTTCACTCCTTGAATTTACATACAGTTCTGATGTTTGGATAAGACAAAAGCTATCCCAGAAAGTTTGAGCAGCTTTTTTTTGTTTGTTGTAATACAACATTGGTTTTAACGGTTTCTAAATGAACCATCATCTGGATTTCTAAGGCCATTTCATTTTGTTCCTTTCATGGTAAGTGCATTTTGGCTTCAGTTTAAGCTTATTCTAGGAGGGCAGTAGCCTCCCTTGAGCTTTCTTTAAGGGTCTGGATAATGTATCCATTTTAGAAGCTACTACTTGGTATTCTGCCCTCACTTTTACTAAGCATCCTTCATTGGTCTGTGGAAGATTCCTTTTTTGTTCCTCCTGCCATCATTTACAGTAGCTTTTATAATCTCCCACATGTAATGAGCACTGGGATGGTGGTAATGAAATGACCTAGTACAGTTGTGTAAGGTCTTGCATAACTGTAGATATTCTGCCTTTCACTGTAGCAGTATTTGGTTCCTCCCTCCTGCCCCCCATTTTTCTCTCTTCTGTTGGGAACTCTTTACTGGCCGAGGAATCTTTTCTTTCTTGGCCTATTTTACTCTTTCTTCCTGGATGCATATGTACTTATTTTTCCTGGGGTACTTCAGTTCTAATGCTGGGTCTTTTCATTGCCTTTGAGAGACATCAGATAGCCTGGAATTGAACCTTTGCTTTTTTTAAGGTGAAATTCAACAAATTATACAAAGATGAGACTAAAAGGCACTTCTGATATTGCATAAACTTGCTTTTGATGCAATGAGAAGCCTAGACTGGGACAAAAGCGCAAGGCAGCGAGGGTCCACCAGAGAAGTACAGTTGTGCAAGATCATGCCATAACAGTAGATGTCCTACTTTTTACTGTTGGAGTATTTATTACATGGCAGGGTTTGCAATGGCTGTACTGCATACATCTGACTGAGCTGAGGGGATGTAAAGGCTTTGTTGTACTGGCTGGATGTTGAGCTGTCCTGTGCAGGAGTTATCACATGTAACAGGTTATGTACCAAGTGAATTGAAGACTACAGCAGTCTATTTTTTAAAGGCGTACTGTCAACTGACACCAGGAACTACAGACCTATCAGTCTGGCAAGTCTAATATACAAAACCATGGAACAAATGATCATGGAAGTGATTAACAAGGATATTGGCAACATGCAGACAATAGACCCATCAGAGATTCCCTATAAGGGAAGGTCTTGCTTAACTTGGTTGAATCCTTCGAGAAGGTGACCAAGACAATGGAGGATAAAAGTGTATACTGTGTACCTTGACCTTTCCAAGGCATTCTGTACAAGTCATGCCACTGACACACTCCAGACTTGGCACAAATCCATACATAACTCGCTGGATTGCTGGCTGAGTCCCAGATGGGGACCCAAGGGGGAGTCCCAGATGGGGACCCAAGGGGGAGTCCCAGATGGGGACCCAAGGGGGAGTCCCAGATGGGGACCCAAGGGGGAGTCCCAGATGGGGACCCAAGGGGAGTCCCAGATGGGGACCCAAGGGGAGTCCCAGATGGGGACCCAAGGGGGAGTCCCAGATGGGGACCCAAGGGGGAGTCCCAGATGGGGACCCAAGGGGGAGTCCCAGATGGGGACCCAAGGGGGAGTCCCAGATGGGGACCCAAGTGGTTGTCCCAGCTGGGGGCCCAAGGGGAGTCCCAGATGGGGACAAGGGGGAGTCCCAGATGGGGACCCAAGGGGGAGTCCCAGATGGGGACCCAAGGGAGTCCCAGATGGGGACCCAAGGGGAGTCCCAGATGGGGACCCAAGGGGAGTCCCAGATGGGGACCCAAGGGGAGTCCCAGATGGGGACCCAAGGGGGAGTCCCAGATGGGGACCCAAGGGGGAGTCCCAGATGGGGACCCAAGGGGGAGTCCCAGATGGGGACCCAAGGGGGAGTCCCAGATGGGGACCCAAGGGGGAGTCCCAGATGGGGACCCAAGGGGGAGTCCCAGATGGGGACCCAAGGGGGAGTCCCAGATGGGGACCCAAGGGGGAGTCCCAGATGGGGACCCAAGGGGGAGTCCCAGATGGGGACGGTCCTGTTTGGTACCTGCTTTCTGCAAATAGACTAATATCAAAGGCCTTTAAGTCCCAATATTAACATATCTGTAAATGGAGGGCTATCCTAGATTTTCCCCACGACATCAAAATGTTGCAAGAGTGTTTAACACTGACTAATGCCAAAGCAATGCATTCAAAATTTCCTTTGGGAAATTGTCCACCCAAGTTAATTACTTTGATTTAAAACACTCCTGAGTGTCATCCCAGTAGTTTGGGTCTGGGAATGTATTTAGACAATGTTCTGGTCTTTAACCAACATGTAGCCAAGATCGTAAGAAAATCTTTCTACATCCTCCAGCTTAAAATTAAGGGTATGACATCGGTTCCACAGAAGTTTATACTAGCTCTGTACTCTGCTTTTATCAGACCCTTTATAGAGTACGGTGCCCCCCTCTGGCTTGCACCTAACCTGGCACTTGGAACATTGGAATGCCCACAGTCTTCTTGCCAGGAGAATCCAGGGCAGGAATGAATACCCTGTTCTACAGAGTGCCTGAAGGCCCTGTCTCTGGTGTCTGACGGACTGAGAGGCGAGCTATGCCTGGCTTATAAGACCTCCTCAGAGCCACCCCCGAAGGGTCATTTGCACATCCCCAGAACAAACTGGACTAGAAACACTAGATCCAAGGCTTTGAACTTCATTTGTGACATAAATAGTACATGCTGGAGGGGACAGATGTAACTTAAAGGATCCTAGTGTTATGGAATTGGCTTCCTATCCATGTGAAGCAGAGTTTATCCCTGACCCTTTTCAAACAAAACTTTGACCATTGCATGTGAAATCTCAAATTCATCCGCTGTCTGGTTCTCGTGCATCTGGACCAAGGCGGTCAGTAAAAAGGTCTCAAATTCCTCCAACAGCTGGGCTTATAAAAGCCCTAGTGGTCATTAGCGTAATAACCTATGAATCTGATGTCACTGGTGAACCCAATTTTCATCAGAGTATTTCTCCTTTGCCAGCCCCGGCACCCAACCTTCCATAGGCATGCACGCACACCTGGGGTCATTTTAGTGTGTCCAATCCACCTACAGCATGTCTTTGGGATGTGGGAGGAAACCCATGCAACCACAGGGAGGACATGCAGACTATGCACAGAAAGCACCCCAACCAAGGATTGAACCGGAGAACCTCTTGCTGTGAGGCAGCGGCTGCCCAGGAATTAAATAAATGTCAAGTACAAAAAAGTCCTTGACCCAAAAAATTGAGTACTGGGAAACAAAGGAATAGAAACTCCACCAAAAAGACACCTTTTTTTTTTTTGGAAAAATATTTACAAAGACAATGTAGAACAGAGATGCTGTATGGGTAGAAGAATTTTAAAAGAAACTGTAAGGAGCTCAAATGCAGAGGATTTGAAATGGGATGAAGTAACAGTCAGAGAAATTGAAAGAATTAAGAAAAGCTCCTAATTGGAAACCCCCCGTACTAACATCTTGATAGATTCCAGAGTAAGAATCTCTTATATACACATCCCAAGCTTAACACCAACCTGGTTAACAGGAAAAACGATGCTCCTTAAGAGTGAACTTGCAAGCCATCCCAAAAACTACCTTCCATCGATATGCGAACTATATACTGGAATTGATGCAGACAGTTATTAATTTAGAAAACCAAAAAAAAAACTCAAATCATGGCAGCAGAACAAAAGGGAAAAATATGTAACAAATGTTTTTGGCTAGGTAAAGCTGATAGATTCTTCCCCTTTTTACAGTTCTAGAAGTATGGCATATATAAATTAAAAAGGCATTTGACAGCATCCTACATTCACGGATGGAGTGCTTACAGTTGAAGATACAGCCTACATCAATGAGTTACATTGCGGTAATAGTTGCAGCGTGGTTTACCACTGTTTTCATGAAGTCCTGACAAAGGACATAGTTATTATCCCAAGGCTAAAAATCCAGATGGAGGATATTTTTGGGTGATTTGTCACTGCTGCTTTCTTGCCCTTAACTCTTTAAGCTGTTGACTTAATAGATGGGCAATGATGACAGTTTGGCTCCCAGAAAACATTGGAAGAGTTGGTGGTATAGTGGTTAGCATAGCTTCCTTCCAAGCAGTTGACCTGGGTTCGATTCCCGGCCAACGCAAGAAATTTTACTTATGAACCTATCTTCATTAGCACTCCAAGAAAAATCTTGAGTGGATGGGATATAGGAAATGCATCAAAGGGATCACTTCTGTGTGTCTGCTCAAAAGTGGCACAGGAAAATAACTTTCTTGGGTGGTGTAAGCCAGGGAACCTTGTTGGCTAGGCTTGCGTAGGCCCTTGGGCCGATGGCCTAGTACCTACCTATGAACTTATGAACCTTTAAAAATGTCTTTTCTAGTTTTTGTGGATGACTTTAAAACTGTATTTCATCAGATGAGTGAGAGCGCAGCTGCAAGTAGTTAAAACTTTCTCTGATATAAGAATCGTTTGATCTGTTATGAATGTGCAAAAGCAACATTTTAAAGCAGGAAAGCTGCAGTACCAAAAAAATATGGGGAAGGAATGTGATTTAAAGGAACTTGAGCAGGAGGGAGTGGATAAATGTACCCATACAGTCTTCAACACTAGCCTTAATGGTAGATAAAGTAGTACTTGACCTGTGGTGGTAATTTCTCCTATAGACTAGGAATACATTGAATTATTAAACTAGAGTTTCTTTGAAGCCCTTAGTTGAGGGTGTCTGTAGACTGTGTTTTTTCAAAGAAATAAAAAGGCAAATGGGACTGGGTCTTTTTATGTCTTGAAGAGTGAGATACGGATGGCCATCCAGCAAACCTGTAATCTACCGAGTATAAGAAAAGTTGGGCTAATCTCAGGTAGTTGTTTCATTTTCTGGTTAGACATCTGTGACCTTCCTAGTTGAAAACTATATTTGGATTTGAAAATGCCAAAGGGAGGGACATTGTATTAAATGATTGCTCTGATAAGGGAAGAGTTCAGTGGCAGGATGATTTTTTAGGATCTTCAAGATATTCCTATGGAAATTAACTGGAGCAGATAGTATTTCCGGACTCTGGTGGAAATGTGATCAAATGAGAGGTTATCCACACAAGTACCATAGTCTGTTTAGACTGTATTTGTCTGAGGAGTACTATTTTATAACGTATGATATGGGAACATCCTTACTGCTGAACACTACTATTCCGCTTTTTATTTGGGCAGTTTTTAATGGACTGTGTGTGTGCATATTACAAGCCTTGCTGGTGTGGTTTTGCATCGGTGGACAAGTGGGTAATTGTGCCCAGTTTCGACTTTGTCGACCACATTTCCTGGATATTGGCTTGGATGTCTGCAAAGTAAATGCCAGACAGGGCCAAGAACAGATACCAGTGCCATCCCATTAATTTCAAATTTAAGTTTAGAGAGAGAGCCAAAAACCTTCACAGTTCTAGATCTGTTGGATAGCTAATTTGAAGTCCAAAGGATAATGTAGCTTTACGTTAAGCTTGTCTAGTTTTTCAGTAATAGCATAGGTACAGTGTCAAAAGTCTTGGGTCAGGTCATAAGCAGTGTGCACATAATGGTCACTGTCCACAGCCTGTAAAAATGTATATGGCAATGTCTTTGCACTCCATACATGGAATAGTTTCCCCAAACAAAGAATGCTACCACATGTAAGTGTTACGTAACCATTTTGTAAATCTAATAGATTGTGTAAAATAGATGCTACTAGCTACCTCACCTTAACCTGCACTATCACTGCACAGTGTGTTCCTTTTCTTAAGACTTGTTAGTAGTTCAGATGGAAAATTGTTCACTCCTCCTGTAGTGGCTCTCCCACTTGATATCTTCCCAGCACAGATGCTTGAAGCCAGTATATATGCCTTAATATTCCAAGTGCATTTTACATGCTTACAAAAAATAGCCCAATATTTTTAGTATTTTTGCATTGTTTTTCAGAATTTTGTTCTTGCAGACTTGCATTACTGCAGTTACGTGTGTGTGTGTGTATATTAATATATATTGTATGTAATGTGTGCGTATTTACTTTTTCTGGAGTTTGTCTCCCTGGCACTTCACTGAAAATGGACTAAGACTGACATGTCTGTTGGCAACTGTTGCTGTCCTTGATTGTGTGCATGTTGCTGTTTGTGCCTTGTTATGCTAATGTTGATGTAGAGCTTTCTTTATGTAATCTAGCATGGCAGTTTAATTTCTTCCTTCAGGGTAGCATGTTTTAGGGGCTCTGCATCCACTTGTGTGTTGGATTTCTGTTTAAATAGTAAGCCTGAATTTTTCTAGCACAAGGAAAAAAAGCTGTTCACTTCTATTTTTTTTTCATCTTTCCTGTAGAATCCTCGTGGTTTGTGTACTAAAGCTGGTTTTTGCCAGTCCATGCCACTTGTGAGTCTCTTACCAGCCAAGGTTCTTAAGGCAGCTGAAGTGGTTCAGGCCGCTGAATTGGCACCAGCACAGGTGTGTGACTTCACTTAATATTCAGTCTTAAATTATGCCGTTATGTAGAAGTGTATCATTTTATTGTAGCCATGGTTCATAATGATGGTGTGTTAAGTCTGTTACACAGAGTAAATCCATTGTTTATTCCTGCAGTAGTAGTTGGCTCCCTGTCACTCTGCACTGTAGCCAAAGGATTTGTTTAAATGAATATTTTTGTATGTATGCAACTTTTTCTCCCTTTCGAACCACCACATTGTCTTTTCCATCATTGCACTTGCCCATAATCGCTTCCTGTATGTTCTTTGTTTAGGTGAGATTATTTTGACGGTAGCCGGGTTGGTTAGTGACTATTTTTTGGAAGGGAGTATTGCATGTTTTATGGTGTGGCTCATGAACATTGCTGTTTACTGTAGGTATGCATGTGACTTGTTGCCCCCTCAGAATAAATAGTACAAGGAGTCTTCAAATCAAGCACTCCAGATGTTGGTCTGTGGTGCAGTGCCTGTCATAAGATGTGGGAATTGTGCTGTATGTATTGGCTTATCTGGCGGGAATTAATGAACTTTGACTGTCCCTCATGCAGACCCAGATGTTACTTGATAGTAGGTTATATAGCGTAAAGGGGAGAGGTAATGGAGCTTCTCGGGCTCATTGTGGTTAAAAAGAATTCATCTCCAGGCTTGCAGTAAGTACCTAAAAGCAATTTTCTACTGTTGCACTATCCTGATTTACTGGTATTTGATATTTCCTAGTGTCCTATCTTTCTGAGGATGTTCTGTCCCAAGAAGTGTCACCATAACTGTGATCACCAGATACAGTCAAGAATTTTTTCATCACTATTCTGTTTTGCAGAGATGCAAGTCCCTAGGCTTTGAGTGGCACCTCTTTGATTACATTCCTCCAGTTTGGGTTGTATTATGGCGTTTGTCCTGGAATTTGGTGGTGAGAGGACTTCCCCTCTAAGAAAGCAGCTTAGGATGGCTGTGCCTTCTACACTAGTTTTGGAAGGCCTGTCGCAACCACATTTGAGGTGTTAGTCCTGCTGATGCTGTTGATTTTTGTCTAGAATTCTTTTAATGAAGAACATGAGCCAGTATAAGGATTTCAGGTCCATGCACTGTCACCTGTAGTGTTGTCGCCATCTGGTCGAGCATTTGTTGCTCAAATGAAAATATAATGGTCACCTTTACAGTTCTCTGGGTGTCAAGAAGGACTATCTTGCTTTTCCTGTTCAGTATACCCCCCCCCCCCCAGATATGGCATCTCAGCATTTTTTCAGTCATTTGAGTGTGCCTTTGTAGGTGGCACCATAGAAGCATTCACATTTAATGTGAGCCTAGGAAGATTTTCTGTAGCATGGAAGGTAAATGATTCCCAACCCTCAGCTCCCTGTCTCAGTAGATGGTAACCAAAGGCATCACTCTGATGCAAACTTAGTAAAACATACTGCTTAAGGGTAGCTGAATGTTCAGCAGAATTAAGGGGGAACGGTGCATGTTTGCTGCCTTGGAAACTATAGCATTCTTGCATTTACCAGCTATGTATTTTGCAGCGCCAGGAGGGTATTTGTCAATCAATGGACATTTGGGGGGGGGGGGGTTCAGAAGTAGCATTGAAACAGAGGTCCTGGAAGGTGTCTGCTCTTACTTGGAGGTAAGCAAGCTTGCAGTAAAATGTGGTTTACACCATACACCTTTGGTGCAGGGTTACTATCTCTGGTTCAATCAAATGCATGTGCAATTCTGAATTTGGTCAGAAAGATGGTTACCAACTGTTACTGTCCCAAATACAGTACCCACTTTTGAAAAGGTGTGGTCCGATGGCCATGCAGCTGGCTCAAGAATAGCCTGCACACTGACCCTCTCAGGAAGGCTTATGAGACGGTGTACTTTTTTTGCTTTGCAGTTCTCTTTATGACAACGATTACAGAGCACAATGCAGTGAGCAGTGGTATAACAGAACAAAATGCAGTGGACCAACTTCTTAAAAGCTGGCAGCTGGGAAATAGGATTCACATCCATCCTTGATGCAGATTTAATTTTTTTATTTGACATTTGTTTACTGAGAGAGTCCGACTGGGTCAAAAAAAAATTTTCAGCTGAGACGTGGGGAGATGAGCTCCAAATTAGAGGTATGCAAACTTTGAACAAACAAAATATACGGTGACAAGTGTCTAATGTATTTGTTTTATCAAGTTAGTATTTCTGTTGTCTGTACGCATTTAATAAAGAAGCATTTCTCCCTTGTTCTGGAGGTTAGGGAGAAAAACTGGGAGTTTTGATAATTTGGTTTTGGGGGAAGATTTTATCTGTAGCTTAAAGTAGGGTTTGCTCTAAAAGTGACTCATTATGGAGGATTAAATGGGATTCTTTGTACAAGGGTCTGCAGTTCATAGGTTCATAGGTTCATACTAGGCTATCTGCCCTAGGGCATTTATAAGCCTAGCCAGAGTATGTTTGGCTTTCGCCACCCATTTTAAATTTTGCTATGCCCTTTTTTGAGGTTAGTATACTGTGCCTCTGTCTAACAGTGACACAAGTGATACCCGGGGTAAACCTACGATCTCCCATCCACTCATCAAGACTCCTCTTGAAGAGAATCAATGAGGGACTCTGCCTAACCTGGACTGGGATTTTATTCCATAGTGAAGGGAGCCTCTGGGTTATGAATTTGTCCCTCCAGCATGTCCTATTTATTTCATTGCTGAGGTTCAAGTCCCTCGAGCACGTAGCTCGATGGGATTTGGATTTTTTGAGGTGCAGCATGTCCCTTAATTCCGGGTTGGACATGGCCTTATACGTCAGGCACAGGTCACCTCTGAGCAGGTGGTATGCCACTGAGTAGAGCTGGAGTTTCTTTAACTGGGCAGCATATGGCATCTGTTTGAGCCCTTTGATCCTTTTGGTGAGGTACTTTTGGGGTCTTTCCAGTTGCTGCAGGTGTTTGGTAAGGTACATCCCAAAAGGGGCATTGTACTCTATTATGGGCCTGATGAGGGATGAGTAAAGAGGCACGATGACCTCCCCTAATCTAGATGCGAATCCCTTCATGATTAGGTGGGCTATATAAAATGTTTTTCTAACCACTTTGGCCACGTGGTTGTCAAATGAGAGATTGCTATCAACTTGGGTCCCCAGGTCCCTAATTACTTCTGTACTTAATGGATTACCACCTATGTGGTAATTTGTGGTCACTTTGTTTTTGCCAAAGGGGATGACTATACACTTTTTGGCGTTTAGCTTGAGGCCATGGCTCTGGCACCAGTTGTCTGTTTCTATGAGGCCCTTTTGGAGGATGCTTGTGTCGGCTGGAGAGTCGATTATGGTGCCCAGTTTACAGTCATCTGCGAACTTGGTCAGCCACAGTCCTTCCGTGTTGGCCTGTACCTCCGAGAAATATATACCAAACAAGAGAGGTCCCAGGACTGAGCCTTGTGGGACGCCACTTGTAACTTGTTTGGAGTCTGACATGGCTCCAGCAATTCTAACCATGTGGGTTCTGTCCTTGAGACAGTTTGCAACCCATCTAGTGACGTAGGGGTTTATATTTAAGCTGGTGAGCTTATCTATAATGCCCGAGTGGGGTATTGTATCGAAGGCTTTTGCGAGGTCCAGATAGGCTGTGTGGACCACCTTCCCTTCGTCAATGGCCTTGGTGACTGTTTCAAAGAAGTCAACCAGGTTTAAGAGGCAGGATCTGCCTTTAAAGCCGAACTGGGTAGGATCCAGTGTCTGTAGGTCCCCAATATCTTTATTTATGAGGTCCATGATGATCCTTTCCATAGCTTTGCAGACCAAGCTAGTCAGGCTTATGGGCGATAGTTTCCAGGGTCCGTTGAGGCACCACCTTTGTGGAGAGGGACCACTGTTGCTGTACGCCACTCTTTGGGTACATATCCTGTAGTAAGGCTGAGATTGAACAGTAGTTTTATGTTTGGGTTTAGCTCTTCTTGGAGTTCATGTAGGACGCAGCCTGGGACACCGTCTGGTCCCATTGATGCTGTGTTTTTTGCTTTGGAGAGGGCGGCTCCCACCTGAGCATATGAGATGTCAGGGGGGCAGCACTCTGCTGGGATAGATATTTGCCCTTTTGGTGGGGAGGGGGGGAGAAGTTTTCGCTGAATCTGTCAGCTAGGATGTTGGCAATGTCTGTGGGTTCGGTGTATTTTTTGTCATTTTGGACTAATTCTGAGCATATCTGGGAATTCCCACCCAGGTTCCTAACATAACTAAAGAAAGCCTTGTGATTATCCTTAGTGTCCTGTGCAATTTTTCTCTCTGAGCTGGCCTTTGACGATTTTATGAGTGCCCTTAGTTTTTTGCTAATACTGATCAGAGATGCCTTCTCTTTTTGGGATTTTGCTCTATCATGTAGTAGCTTCCTCCTTCTATTGTATAGTTTGTTTATGGCTGGGGTCCACCAGACAGGTTGTCTGCCTTTGGAGGATTGGGTCTTGGTTTTATTTGGGATTGCATGATCCATGCATTCCTGAAGGTGTTCATAGAATGCATTTATAAAGGATTCTGCGGTCTGGGCCGTATTTTCCACAGGCCCAGGGGCTTTGAAGGATTCCACCTCGGTTTTGAGGAGTGTGAAATTTGCTTTAGAGAAGTTTTTCACTGTGGTTTTCTGGGCAGGGGGTGGGGTTGGGATGTGAATATCCAGTGAGATCAGTTTATGGTCTGATCTTACCAGTGAGGGATACACTTCTGGTCTGGAGCATAGAGTCCCCATGTTGGTGGTGATCAGGTCCAGTATGTTTTCCCCTCTTATGGGAGTGGTAACAAGTTGTTCCATAGCATTTGAGTTTATGAATTCTAGGAACCTTTGGGCAAGGGTGTTGGAGCTAGAGTAATGCTCCCAATCTATGTTTGGGTAGTTTAAGTCGCCCAATATAATGGTGTTCGGAGAGACCTTCATATTTTCCAGTGTTCTCAGGAAGGCCGAGTGGGGTTCCTGGGTTTGGGAGGGTGGTCTGTAGCAGGCTATAAACTGGAAGGCAGTTTTACCCACTGTTAGTTGCACATGGATAGTCTCTGATGCTTCGTGCTTTGCCACCAACCTGGAGGTGTGGGTATCTTTGAATATCGATACTCCCCCTCCTTTTGTGGTTCGGTCCAAGTTTTGGGGCCGAAAAGCATGGTATGAGGTATAACCTGGTAGTGCTGGGGTGCTCTCGGGAGTCCTGAACCAGGTTTCTGTTACTGCACAGATATCTATTTTCTCCATGCTAAGGAGAGTTTAGAGTGCGTGCATCTTGAGGTTTAGACTTCTAGCGTTGAGTAGCATTACTCTTAGTTTCTTATCCCTTGTGATACCTATGGAGGTGGGTTTGTCTTTTGAGCCTTGCCTAAAAAAGGCACTATGGAGGTAGCAAGAGCCTTTGCCAATATCCGAAAGCCCAGGGGTGACAGGTGCAAGCCGTCCCTAGCAAAGCATCGTGGCTTGTCGTGCATATCATCCCAAGCTGACAGGCATTGGATCCCCTTTGAATGACACCAATACTTAAGCCAATTGTTGAAATTGATCATCTTGTCTTCATATTGTGGCATCATTCTTGGTGAGGGTAAGATGCTACTCAAGGTCAGGGTCATACCAGCCTGGGCTACATGCTCAGAGAGCTCCTCTGTCTCTTTTCATGTAGTCCAGGGAGGTACGTCTCAGGTCATTCACACCAGCATGGACAAAGACCGAGTCATATTTGTACTTGCCTTGGAGTGACCTGAGTGCTTGTGTTATGTGGCGGATCGTAGCGCCAGACAGGCTGCTCACTGTGACCTTCTCCTTGTTCAGCCTGGTGAGCAGGACGTCAGTGTGTCTGACGATAGTCACCTATTACAAGTGTATCAGGTGTGTTGTTTAGCCTTAAGGGCTGTGACTGTTCGGCACACTGGCTTTGTGAGATGTGTTGCACGTGTTTTGTTTTGGGGTAGCGGTTGCTTGGGTGTCTGCTTTGGAGGTCTCTCCTGCTTAGGCAGATCTTTATTTAGAGCCTCCGAGTATGTTTTTGTGTGATTGTGTTTGGTTTGCTGTCGTGGTAGGTCTATGTGAGACTGGAATTGTAGCGTATGTGGTTTCCTTCTCCTCCTGACTGGTTATGCCAGTACTGAGTTGAGAGAGCTTAGCCTCCAGTTTGGCTATATGGTTGCATCTCTCACATGTGTTGGAATTTGTTGGGAGGAGGAGAGGGTTGTCTGTGTACATGAGGCAGTTGTAACATTGCCTCAAGATTCCCATATTCACCAGCTGGACCGGAGAGGAGATTGACAACTGACCTTTGGACATGCTAGAATAATATTGGGAATTCCTTTATAATTGAAAACAAGGGCCAATGGGGAGTGAGGGTGTAGTGCTTTTAATTTTTAGTGCTGACTTATAATTACTTTAGTGAGCAAGTGCCAGGTAACAAGTGCAATGTGTTACAGGTAACTTAAATGCAAAAACGACAAACAGTAACTTTCTTTCAAGCGAAGCAAGGAAATAAGTACAGTTCTAGAGTACTCTTAGCTGAGGTGACCAGTAATAAAGCAGTTTTCCAGGTTGGAGCTTTTTGTGGATGGGCCTGATGCAGAAGGCTCTGAAGGGGGCTCTCAAGTCCACTGGAGGTGGCTGTGCAGGCATTTGGATGGAAAGTGAGATCTACCATCGTAGACGCATCTTTACATCCACAATCACTTTTTTCCATATTTGCACATTGGGACAAGGGTGTCTGTCATCTAGAGCCACTGTTACACCACTGGGTGACTGTCTTAATTGAATGGATTATCTTAAGTGTTGCAAAAGTATTAATACAGATGCTGTGCTAGGGTCCTGAACTTTCCTGTGGTGTCACCTCTTCAATTTTTTTTTTTGCAGGTTGCTTGGCATTTAAGTGTGGCATTCTTGTCCTTGGTGAACTAGTGCTTCAGGTGAAGGCCAACAAGTTAAATCATTCATACGGTGATTTTCAGTTTGTTAGTCTTAGGAAAGTTAGACCTGCCTTGTTCTGAGTTGTGGTCTATTTGCAAAGACTGCATGTAAGGTTTCACACTGTATATCTGAAATGGGAGAATCATTGCTGTCTGGGCTAACCCTCTCCTACTTTGCTTTCCAGTTCCTTGTGGGAAGAAGGGGGATTTGAGAATGCATAGAGACCTTTCCATTTGAAGAAATTCGCTACAAAGATTTTTCTTTTGATCTCAAGTAGAATTTCTGAACAGTTAGTTGCTTGGAGAGGCAAACGTATTTCTAGAGAGCCCAGTTTGTGAAACTTTTTGAAGGAAAAATCTGTAATCCCATTTATGGGGGATCTGCAGATCAGCTTAGTTTGTCCAATGGCTTAGCTGGACTAGCTTTAATGTTTGGGATTAAAGAGCGGTCTCCCAGGCAGTCCCAGCTAGCCTACATTGGGGTACGAATAATTAGTCCTTGCTTGTTAATGTATTACATTAGTTTCTCACCAACACCCCTTTTTCAATAAGAGTCTTAAACCTCTGTCTTCGAATGTGGTCCATCACCTTTTTCCATTTTGAGTCTTTATCTTGTGTCCTAAACTGTTGCACTCCTTGGTGGTCTGTGCTTGCCCCCTTTCAAGCTGTGTGAAACAGTGGTTAATCTCAGATTGTGGGGTTATTGTTTGAAGGGCATATCTGTTCAGTCCGGCATGCTTGAACCACCATTATAGCTCTGGGAAAAGCAGGGAAGCATGGGGATAATCTTTGGATTGTGAATGTATACTCTGGTCACTTCTTGGATACCAGTGAAGTTCTCTTGCGTTCTGGTCACACGGACCTTCAGGAGATGAGGCCATGGGAACCCAGTTTCTTCAAGAATTACTGGGCTGCAACGGTCCAGAGTGCAACCAGGTAGATGGATAGTGGGAGTCTTCTGCTTTGAGTTTGAGAGAGTACATGTCCCTGTGAATAGGTGCATGAATATATAGGTTTTTGAGATCCGTGGTAACCATCAGGACTTGTATGGAGAGGAGCAGTCAAAGGGCTACCAATATTAGCATTTTGAGTTGTTGTAACCTTGATGGTGGGTATTTGGACTATAGATGGGTCCAGGATCGGCCTCCTTAGTATGTTTTCTGGACAGTTGGAACAGCCGTAAGCAGAGTATTGTGGTGCAAGTTCTGTGACTCCTAGTACCAAAACTCCCATGTAGGGTTGGGAGACAAAATAACTCCATCCCTTTGGAATGGATGGGATGCCTGATATTTTTAGCTTATTTCTATTCTTGAGTTCTGCAGCACCCATCTGACTTCCCTGGATTCTTGTGCACTGGATGTGTTGTACATAGTTTAAAGGCATCTTTGAGGTGGGCGAGGAATGTTTGGGAATCTTTAAGGATGATCACAAAAATTGTATATAATTGTTTACATTGTAGTGGGTGTAAGGCCCCTGTGGCCACAAGGTTTCTCTCTTCTAGTCGTCCTAACATTTTTATAACCCCTTTTTAACCATGGGGTTGATTTTGTTGGTCTGTGGTAGGAAGGGAGTGAAAAAGCTGTTTCATCAACTGCATCCCCATCCCAAAGTACTTCACCAGTGCAGTTCCCACAGAATACCAAGGAGCCCTATTTTGAGGCTGACCTATCTGCTAAAGTATTTCAACCTGACATTCCTCCTAATCTTTGACTAACTTTTTCCTTGGCTGCAGTGCCCACAGTGTCATAATCAGGGAAGTACTGATGCATCTGACTTGGATGTGTCCATTTTAATTGTACTGTGTCCAGACACCTCTCACATTTCTCCTGCTTTGGTCTAGAACATTTTAAAAACTTGGTTATGTGCATCTGACCATTAACTGTGCGTATTCTTCCCACATCTGCCTAACGTTTTGCTTTCTTTATTAGAAAAAATATTTGGCACATGCACTAGATCTGACATGATGTTCATCGTGTTACCCTGCTGCAGTCATCACACTTGGGTTATCCTGCCATCAGGCGGACCCACAGTCGGCCCGAATTCCAAAGTCTTGGTCCGGCATCGGTTGCTGCCGATTCTTCCCCGACGTCAGTGCGCCAGGGGTATGCAAGAGGCATCCAACGCCATTTTCTTCAGTCTTTCTTGCTGCGCAGTGCCCAAAGCAGAAGCAGTTCGCAAGTGCCAGTCGGCCGACACCTGAGATTTTCAATTTGAATTTCAGTCCGAAGTCTTCAGTAAAGCTAAGTACCCCGTTGAGGAACATTTTCTTGCCTCAGTCCGATGTCAGAAAAAGTTAACAATTGTTTTTCTTGTGGGAAGCAAATACCTCATAAGGACTTCCATTCCTATTGTATTCCTTGCCTAGGCCCAGACCACGATGTCACAGGTTGTCTGTTTTGCACTAGGTTTAATAAATGAACTATCAAACACCGTTTTGACTTCGCACGGCATTACTTTGGTGGGAAATTTAATTATATCATGCCGTCTGAGCAGCCGACGACAGCCATTCATAAAAAAAACCGCAAGGATAAGGACAGGCAGCCTAGGAATAAGCCAGACCCCGAGGCCTCAGCTGGGCCTGTCGCCGGTTCTTTGGTTTTCAGTGAGGTGCTTACGCAGCCCCTGATGACTGCAGAACTGGAACCTCAGACAGCTGCAGATTCCCAAACGGAGTCTACTAGGCCGATGCAGCCATCTACCGACACCAGAACAGAACTAGACACCAGTGCAGCGGAAACGCCTTCGGTTGCAGAAGGTGTCTTCAGACCTACTACACGCCATTAAATCTTATGCTATGCTTAAAACTCCTTTAAAACCTAAGAAAACTGATCAGTCTACAGTTCAAGGCCCCCATACCTAAGAAACAGATGCTTAAGTTGGCTGAACATTTGATTACCCTTATCAGGGGTTCCCATCCCCCTCCTGATAAAAGACCAAGACAAGAGGAAGATTATGCATCCTCTGACCAGGTTTCTCTCTCCTCAGATTCTTCTGAGGAACAGGATTACTTTTTTCCACCTTATGAGGATTCTGATGCTGAAGACCCTCTTCCCTCAGCATCTCCCCCTGAAGACTACTCCTTTGGGGAAACTTTACATACCATGAGGGAACATTTCCACTGGGAAGGCCATGATTACTCTTGATTCTAAGAAAAGGCTCAGAGTTCTTTTTACTACCCCAGCACAGACTGCTTGCTATCCCTCCTGTTTTAGATATTGTGGATGATGTTTACTTGGAGTCTAGTTTAAATCCAGACTCTCTACCTCCTGCTCCAGCCAAACCAGACAGATACTACAGAGTACCTGACTCACAAATTCCTCTCTAAAAGCCCTGTAGCTGACCCAGAAACAATTTCCCAGGGTCCGGAGCAAAAGCTTCTATGGCTAAAAATCCTGTGCCCTCTGAAAGGGATTCCAGAGCCCTAGATAGATTGGGAAAGAAAATATACACCTCAGCAACTCTGGCTATGAGAGCATTAAATTGCCAATTCCACATGTTGAAATATCAACAATTCCTGATGTCTCAGTTAAAACAAAAAAAGAGCACACATTCACAACATCCTGAATTCAAGGAAATGCAGGATCTGTTGCATGTAGCTGAACAGGTGGACAAACGTACTTTGCAATGCGGATTTGATTCATTGGAAGCTTCTTGTAGAGCAGCTGTTACTGGCTCTGTCATATGTAGACATGCTTGGTTAAAATAACAAACCTTCCCTGACAATGTTAAAGCAAAATTATTGGATGCACCATTACAACAGGATGTATTTGGTGTCAAAGCAGAAGAGGTTTTAAAGAAAATGGAGGATAAGGCAAAGTCTATTCAAACGGTCAAGGATTTTTTGCAGGTACAACCCCCTCGTTTCAGCAGAACTTGGCCAACAAAAAAACTGGTCCTTTCCAGCTTCAGACAGATCAGAGGGGCAAATACGCCCAAGGGGCAGAGGCCAGTCACAGGGCCCTTACAAACCTCGCCAATGGGGTTCTGTTACCCAGAAAGGAGGAGAAGACAGGCCCCCAGCTAGCAGAAGACAAACACAAAGACTCTATCCTCAAACTACCAAGCAAATCTCTCCTGGCAACAACCTTGGGAGGAAAACTAGCATTTTTTGCAGACAACTGGCACATCCTCACAAAAGACAAATGGGTTCTAAACATTCTCTCAAGGATACAGATTCCACTTCCATACCTTACCAAGGATCAAAGGAATGCCAAACCTGCCACCAAATCAATGGGCAGAGGCACAAAAACAAATTACAGCTCTCATGAACATGAGCCATTCAACAGGTACCTACACAGGAGCAAGGACAAGGATTTTACTCAAGACTCTTCCTAGTCCCAAGAAAGGACAAAGCATGGAGACCCATTCTGGATCTTTCAATTCTGAACACCTATCTGCAAGTACCAAAATTCAAGATGCTAACACTACAGCAGCTTCTTCTCATGCTGGGCAAGAATGCTTGGCTAGTCACTTTGGACCTCAAGGAGGCATACCTGCATGTCCCTATCAGACAAAATTGCAGAAGATACCTCCGCTTCATTGCAGGTTCAACGCATTATCAATTCTCTGCACTGCCCTTTGGCTTATCTACTGCGCCCAGGGTCTTCACAAAATGCCTGGCACCAGTAATTGCATACTGCAGACAGAGGAATTCAAATATACCCATACCTGGATGACTGCCTTATTCAAATATACCCATACCTGGACGACTGCCTTATTCAAGCAGAAAGCAAGGACATTCTTTTAAAGCATCTGGCATTTGTCAAACACCTTCAAAGTTTCCTAGGGTACACAGTAAATGAAAAATCAAAATTAGTGCCCTCACAAAACATAGTATTCCTGGGTGCCAGCTTGAATACAACGGCCCAGATGGCTTATCTCACGCCAGACAAGCAACGACAGCTATTTCAATATTTCAAAATAATGGCAAAGACCCAACTCCCTGCAAGAAAAATTCTGCAGGCCTTGGGATTCATGGCATCTTGCGTACTACTACCATTTGCAAAAATGCATGAGGAAATTACAATGGTACCTGAAGTGTATGGACTCAGCACAGCCACAGCTTGGAAACAATACCACTCATTCCCTGCCTTCAACAGGAGTTTCTATGGTGGGCACAGGCATGTCACCTCAACAAGGGTCAGCCTTTCACCTTACCCACAGCCAGGCAAACTATGACAACAGATGCATCTGACTACGCCTGGGGAGCACACGTGACAGGGCAGTGCGTTCAGGGCAAATGGACTACAGATCAGAGACACCTGCATATCAATCGAAAAGAAATGCTAGCAGTGCAGAATGCCTTAACAGCTTTCAAGGACCTTCTACACCCAGGACAACTACTAATAAAGACGGACAATACCACAGTTATGTGGTACATAAACAAGCAAGGGGGCACACATTCCTACCCTCTATGCAGGCAAACAATGACCTTGTGGAACACTGCACTGTCTTACCAGGTTCAATTGCAAGCAATTCCTGCTAGGAAAGAAAAACACATTGGCAGACTACCTAAGCCGAAACATCATGGATCCACACGAATGGCAACTAGATCCACAAGTATTTGCAATGATAGTTCAAAAATGGGGACGCCCAGACATAGATCTGTTTGCAAGCCCCCACAATCACCAACTTCAAAAAGTTTTGCACAAGGACCTTCCATCCACTAGCTTGGAAAGTGGGCGCTCTCTCATTCAGTTGGAAAACATTTAAGTGTATGCCTTCCCTCCACTGCCTCTTCTAGCAAAGGTACTGCTGAAAGTCAGATTAGACAGGCCGCAAATGGTACTAGTTGCACCAGACTGGACACACCAGCGTTGGTATCCAGTTTTAAGGAACATGGCCCAGGGCCCACCATGGATTTTGCCACAAATTCCTCAACTGCTCACCCAGTGAGACAATCTTGATTATACACAGCCAGCTCAAGACTTTAAACCTGGCTGCATGGCAAATTACCTAAACAACCAGACAACATCTTTATCCAAAGCTGTTATGGATGTCATTCTGGAGGCCAGGAGGCCCAGCACCAGGAAAACCTATTCAGACAAATGGAAAAGATTTTGTTCCTGGAACCAGGCTAAAGGCCTTAATCCCCTTGATCCAAACATCTCTCAGATTCTACAATATTTAACTGAGCTGTTACACAAAGGACTTTCCTTTTCATCTATTAAGATCCACGCCTCAGCAATTTCAGCTCATTACAGCACGGATCCTCCTTTTATTTTCACATCCACTCCTAAGACAGTACCTCAGAGGGGCTAAGAACTTAAGACCGCCAAGGAGAGCTCTAACACCTACTTGGGATCTCAACTTTGTTCTGGAAAAGCTTACACTGCCACCCTTTGAACCAGCTTTTTCAGCCGATTTAAAATTTCTTTCATGGAAAACTGCCCTACTACTAGCAATAACCTCAGCTAGAAGAGTCTCAGAGCTACAGGCACTAATGGCAGTGGAACGTTTCCTCATTTTTCATCGACAGTCTCTCTACGAACTAATCCTTCCTTTATACCAAAGGTGGTATCCAGTGTGGCCCTAAACCAAACCATTCACTTGCCCACCTTCTTCCCAAATCCCTAGAACAAAGGAGAAAGACTCCTGCACTCTTTGGATATTCACAGGTAATTATGTTACTACTTGGATAAAACTAAGGCTTTCAGAAAAACTGACCAGCTCTTTGTAGCCTATGCTACAGGATCACAAGGAAAAGCCATCTCAAAACAGACCATTTCTAAATGGATAGGACATTGCATACGTTTCTGCTACACACATCATGGGAAACCAGTACCTGCTAACATTAGGTCCCACTCCCCTGAGAAAGGCTGCTGATGTATCTGTAGCCTGGTGGAGTGCCAACCAAGGATATTCTGGAAGCTGCTACTTGGAGTTAAGTGCACACCTTCACCAAACACTATCACTTACCTCTATACTCTTAAGACTAGAGCTGGTTTTGCCACTGCAGTTTTGCAGGGCCTACTAGCTTCTTCTAACCCTGTTTGACTCCACCTCCCATCCTTAGCTTTGGGATTCCACCCAAGTGTGATGACTGCAGCAGGGTAACACTATGAACATAGTACAGTTTTGTACCTACCATAAATGTAGTTGTTCGAGTGTTCACCCTGCTGCAGTCCAGGTTACCCTCCCTCCATCCCCTCTGAACTAGCTGAACTTGTATATACCACTTTATTCTATACTACCTCTGTGGTGTATTTGCTTGTGTCTAAGGGTTTTGTTTGCTTTTTTATATAGCCATATGTGTGTGTGTATTATCTTTTGGGGGCACCTGACATCTGGGGCAAGAAAACCTGAAGAAAATGGCATTGGATGCCTCTTCTATACCCCATGGCGCACTGACGTCAGGGAAGAAGCGACAGCAACCGACACCAGACTAAGACTTTGGAATTCGGGCCGACTGTGGGACCGCCTGACAGCAGGATGACCCGACTGTGGGACCGCCTGACAGCAGGATGACCCGACTGTGGGACCGCCTGACAGCAGGATGACCCGACTGTGGGACCGCCTGACAGCAGGATGACCCGACTGTGGGACCGCCTGACAGCAGGATGACCCGACTGTGGGACCGCCTGACAGCAGGATGACCCGACTGTGGGACCGCCTGACAGCAGGATGACCCGACTGTGGGACCGCCTGACAGCAGGATGACCCGACTGTGGGACCGCCTGACAGCAGGATGACCCGACTGTGGGACCGCCTGACAGCAGGATGACCCGACTGTGGGACCGCCTGACAGCAGGATGACCCGACTGTGGGACCGCCTGACAGCAGGATGACCCGACTGTGGGACCGCCTGACAGCAGGATGACCCGACTGTGGGACTGCCTGACAGCAGGGTGAACACTCTAACATCTACATTTATGGTAGGTACAAAACTGTACTTTTGGATTCCTAGATATTGTGTGTGTGTGTGTCGGGAGGGTGCCTGATTCTAATGAGCTTTTTAAAGGCCGGGATCTCTGTGTCCAACTTTAAGGCTGGCGAGAATGCATCTCCTCCAAGACCGGAATAATGCCACAGGTGTTTGGGGGGGGGGTATCAATACCCAGCATGTCCAGATACTTTTTCTGGGCTTCCAGTATCTGTAATTTTCCATTTGAAGTGGTATCTATTCCTGCAAAAATTCTCTAAATGAGATTCCCTTTTCTGGGAGAAGCACTCTTTCTTTGGGGGGGGGGGGTGAATAGTCCCAACCTTTGTGTGCTTCCCACACTCTAAAGTTGATGCTGTCGTTCTGTGAATTGATCTCTCTTCACTTGACAGAGGGGACACAAGATGGAAAACTTTGTAGGTTTTGCAAGACCTAAAGGAACCTTTGAACCAAGAACATTCCAGGAGAATAGTTGGTTTGGGAAGGGATGGGGGCAGCTGGTTAAGGATCTATCCATTGCCTGTTGCCTAAACAAATGCAGGAAGCTAGGAATGGGAACCCTTTGTTTTTTATTGCAGCCATCATGGGTAATAGGCTAGCTGCCCTTGTGAGCCATTTTAAGCCTAGCCAAGTTCCCTTTTTGTGCTAGAAATAAATCTTATTTGGTTATCAGTTGTCCTTAACTATCCCATGGTAGATTTTGATTGTATATATTACTCCTAATGAGAGTAACTGGGATTGTACAATAGATTAATTTATGGGGACCCATGCATGGGATAGTGTTTAGGAGCTGCCTCTGCCCATTAAGAGTATAAGGGGCAGTCCTAGCTTAAATTTTCAGTTGACTATCTAGGATGGAGAGGACAGAACTGGTGCTGTGTCCTGGTTTGAAACCATGCTGAGTGTGATAGAATTTGGTTTACAAGCAGGTGGTTGAGGAGTTGGGCATGGATGAGGGCTCCCTGTTCAGTGGAATATGTCTTGCATTCAGTGGCATGATTGCAAGGAACTTTGCCGAAGCCCTTATGTCTCGAGTATTGAGGGCCAAGGATTATGAAAATGCTTCACTGGGATCTGTATCCATGAGATGTGTAAGGGCAGATGCTTTCGTGACATCAGCTGAACTTCTGATTGTCATCTCCTTAGGAAAAGTGTCTAGTCTTTTTTTCTTGGTGTGTAGGGAGGACATAAAGCATTGGACAATGGAGGATGTCCAGCACTGGGGGCAAACTGGTGAAAAGCCTTGGTGGTATGAGTCAAGGCATTAAGTTTAAGATGTAAAGTTTTGCAGGAACTGATGCTTTATTTTGAGCTTGTCTTAAATCTTTGGTTGCCAATAAGAAAACCTGTAGGTTATTATATCTGAGCTCCAGCTCTGACTGATCCTCAAAAATGGGCTGTATGCCTGCACTAATAAGAGACAGTGCTCTGATTATTGCCCAGGCAAACAGAGGTCAGTTAGTGTAAATGCTCGAATGGGCAAGCAGGATGGATGTCTTCACATGCAGGGGTGAAAGGGGGTGGGTGGTAGGTTCTGGCCATTTAGAACTGCTGGTTTGTGAAGTCTCCACTGAGACATGCCAGGCAGGATACAGGGACCCGATGGAAGGGAGAGTACTGGCGTGTCTGTCCAAGCTTTGGATGGCAGCACTGATGTACACCTTGGCGCATACATACATGCATGTGTGGAGAAGTGGCATAGGTGGTCCTTGTGATTAAAGACCTCATGTCTGCTCCAGGGGTAAGGTTAACCCATTCTCATGGCTGGGATCCTGTTGAGACCTACCTGCCTTATGACTTTCAACCCACTCTTGCGAGGTTTCCCCACTACTGAACAAGTGGCCATCCAAATGGGTGGGGTGTATACAAAAAAAGTAGTGCTGCAAACTGCAGCATGAAGTTTTTAAAATGGTGCAGATGGACACATTCTCTAAACATAATGCCTAACATCCGTAAGGGATGGCCATCCAGCTGGCCTGGAGAGAGGAGTATGCCGAGCTTTGGTAGTTGGGCTACACAGTTTTCTACAACTGTACAATTGAAGTTCCTTTTTTAAGGACTACTGCTACGATCTAGTTAAGACCAGTTTACAGGCTTTGCTGTATTCTGGGCTGTGGTGTAGTTCCTGTGTTGTCCATTACCTTACTTGGATAAGAAGGAAGTTTCTTTGCTCACCAGTGGGAGTGGGGAGCCTTGAGCAGCCTATCTGTCCCTGAAGGAAGTGACCTCAGCACAAGAGCTGTAGTAATTGGTTGTTTTGGACCATTTCTAGCTCTTTTCAAGTTCCCTGTTTAAAATCCGCATTAGCTCGGCTTTGCACAATTGTGCGCATAGCGCAGCGCCGGTTAAACAGGGTTAAACTTTTCCTGGCTCCGCCAAGTCTGCTCTTCAAATTTTCCTTTAGAAAGCTCTACTCTTAGAATAACCAGTCTCCTCGTTATATTATAAGCATAGCACTTGTTCTCTAAGCTACTCTTCTAAGCAAGCACACTCAAACTCAAGTAGCACTACATCCACCTACCACCCCAACCACTTCCCTTAAAGGCACAGCACTCTCTTATAATATTCTAGCATGTCGAGTGGTAGATTGCTAGCATCTTCTCCTGCTCAGCTGGTTAGTCTGGGAATCTTGAGACAATGCTATAATTGTCTCATGTACACAGACAACCCTCTCCTCCTCCCAACAAACACAAATACATGTGAGAGATGCAACTATATAGCCAAACTGGAGGCTGAACTCTCAACTCAGGACTGGCAAGACCAGACAGGAGGAGAAGGTAACCACACACAACAAACCCAGTCACACACAGACCTACCCCAACTGCAAATCAAACACATAACACAACATACTCTGAGGCTCTATTAAAAAACTTACCAAAACAGAGGCTCCCAAAGCAGACTCCCAAAAATCCACCACCTCAAAACATAACACATGCAACACATACTTCAATAAATCGGTGTGTCAATAAATCACAGCCCTTAAGGCCAAAGACTATGCCTGATGCACTAGTGATAGGTGACTCTATAGTCAGACACACTGACGTCCCACTTACCAGGCTGAGCAAGGAGAGGGTAACGGTATGCTGCCTATCGGGGGGGCTAGGATCCGCCATATAACACACGCACTCAGGTCACTCAAAAGCACGTACAAATATGACTCCGTCATTGTCCATGCCGGCGTGAATGACCTGAGACATACCTCCTTGGACTACATGAAGAGAGACATTGAGGCGCTCTGATTATGTAGCCCAGGCTGGTATGACCCTGACCCTGAGCAGCATCCTGCCCTCACCAAGAGTGATGCCACCATACAAAGACAAGATGATCAGCTTTAATTGGCTCAATTACTGGTGTCATTCTAGGGGGATCCAGTGTCTGTCTGCTTGGGATGACATGCTGGACAAGCCATGCTGCTTTGCAAGGGATGGCTTGCACCTGTCACCACTGGGCTTCCGGATATTGGCTAAGGCTCTTGCCACCCCCATAGTGCCTTTTTTAGGCAAAGCTCAAAAGACGAACCCACCTCCTTAGAAAACAAAAATGGAAAAAAATTAAGGGTAATGCTGCTCAACGCCAGAAGTCTAAATCTCAAGATGCAGGCTCTCTAAGCACTCCTCAGTGTGGAGAACATCGATGTCTGCGCTGTAACCGAGACCTGGTTCAAGGCTCCTGAGAGCACCCCAGCGCTACCAGGCTTTACCTCGTATCCTGCTTTTCGGCCCCAAAACCTGGGCCCAACCACAAAGGGAGGGGGAGTGTCCATATTCATCAAGGATACCCACACCTCTAGGTTACTGGCAACTCATGAAGCATCGGAGACTATCCAGGTTCAGCTAACCATAGGCAAAACTGCTATACAACTGGTTGCATGTTATAGACCACCCTCCCCATCTCAAGAACCCCACTCAGTCTTCCTGAAGACATTGGAAGATATGAATGTCTCGCCAAATACCATCATATTGGGAGACTTCAACTACCCTAACATAGACTGGGTGCATTATTCTAGCCCTAACACCCTAGCCCAAAGGTTCCTGGAATTCATAAACTCCAATGCAATGGAACAGCTAGTCACCTCTCCCACAAGGGGGGATAATATACTAGACCTGATCATCCACCGGAAGTATTGCCCTCACTGGTGAGATCTGACCACAAACTAATCGCCCTGGATGTACACTTACCACCTCCACCCCCAGCACAAAAGACTACTGTGAGAAACTTCTCAAAAGCAGACTTTACACTTCTCAAGACTGAGATGGTATAATTTAAGCCCTCGGGGCCAATGGAAACCACATCCCACAATGCTGAATCCTACACAAATGCTTTCTACAGACATCTCCAAGAATGCATGGATCGTGCAATCCCAAATAAAACCAAGACCCTCTCCACCAAAGGAAAGCGTCTTGTCTGGTGGACCCCAGCCATAAACAAATTGTATAACAAAAGAAGGAAGCTACTGCATGACGGAGCAAAATCCCATAAAGGGAAGGCATCTCTGATCAGCACTAGTAGAAAGCTATGTTCTGTCATAAAAATATCCAAGGCCAACTTTGAGAGAAAAATCGCCAAGGACACTAAATATAACCACAAGGCATTCTTAGTTATGTTAGAAACCTGGGTGGAAACACTCGGATATGCTCAGAGTTAGTACACAACAACAAAAAATTTACCGAACCCACAGATATTGCCAACATTCTGGCAGACAGGTTCAGTGCAAATTTCTCCCCTCCCTCACCTCCAAAAGAAGAAATACTCATCCCAGCTGAATGTAACCTCCCTGTCATCTCTGATGTCCAGGTGAGAACCGCCCTCAACAAAGCAAAAAAACACAGCATCTATGGGACCTGATGGTATCCCCGGCTGCGTGATACATGAACTCCCAAGAGGAGCTAAACCCGCATATAAAAATGTTATTTAACCTTAGCCTTACTACAGGATATGTACCTGAACACTGGCGTACAGCAACAGTGGTACCACTCCACAAGGGAGGCTCCACTACAGACCCTGGAAACTACCGCCCCATAAGCTTGACCAGCCTGGTTTGCAAAGCTATGGAAAGAATTATTATGGAACTCATAAACAGCGACATTGGGGACCTACAGACACTTGATCCCACCCAGTTTGGCTTTGTAAAAGGCAGATCCTGCCTTTTGAACCTGATTGACTTTTTCAAAACAGTCACTAGAGCCATTGATGAGGGCAAGGCAAGTCCATACAACCTACCTGGACTTGGCTAAAGCCTTCGACACAATACCCCACTCGGAGATCATAGAAAAGCTAAACCGCTTAAAAGTAAAATCCATATGTGTCAAGATGGGTTGCAAACTGGCTAAAGAACAGAACCCATAAAGTCAAGATTGCGGGAGCCATGTCAGACTGAAAGCCAGTCACAAGTGGTGTCCCACAGGGCTCTGTCCTGGGACCCCTCTTGTTCGGCATTTACTTCTCAGATGTGAAAGCAAACATGGGAGGGTTGTGGCTGACAAAGTTCGCAGATGACTGCAAACTAGGCGTCATAGTCGATGCACCAGCTGACACATACATCCTACAGAAAGGCCTCACTGAAACGGACAACTGGTGCCGGAATCACGGCCTTAAACTGAATGCCAAGAAATGTATAGTCATCCCCTTTGGGAAAAACAAAATACCCACAAATTATCACAGACAGTAACCCACTGAGTACCGAAAAAGTAATCTGAGACCTGGGGACCTAAGTTGATAGTGACCTCTCATTTGACACCCACGTTGCCAAAGTGGTTAGAAAGACTTTCTACCTTGCCCACTTTATCATGAAGGGGTCCACATCCAGATCAAAGGAGGTCATCGTGCCCCTGTACTCCTCCCTTATCAGGCCCATGATTGAGTACAATGCCCCATTTGCTATGTACCTCACCCGGCACTTACAACAGTTGGAGAAACCCCAGAGGTACCTCACCAAGAGGATCAAGGGTTTCCAACATATGTCATATGCTGCCAGGCTAAAGAAACTCCAGCTCTATTCAGTAGCATACCGCCTGCTCAGAGGTGATCTGTGCCTGACATACAAGGCCATGTCCAACCAGGAATTGATGGACATGCTCCACCTCAAAAAATCAAAATCCATAAGAACCACGAGAGCCAAAGATTTAAACCTCAGTACAAACATGGATAGAACATGCTGGAGGGGCAGATTCATAACTCAGAGGCTTCCCATACTCTGGAACAAAATCCCAGTCCATGTTAGGCAGAGCCCCTCACTGACTCTCCAAGAGAAATCTTGACGAGTGGATGGGAGATCGTAGGTTTACCCTGGGGGTCACCCCTGTATCGCTACTTAACAGAGGCACAGTAAACTAATTTTAATAAGTAAGGGGGTCTTCAATGTGTCACTACTAGATAAAGGCACAGTGTTCTAAATTTATTCTATACACCTTAGTACCACTACATGGGGTGGCGAAAGCCACATCTCTAGGGCTAGGCTTGCAAATGCCTCGGGGCAGATGGCCTAGTACTAAACTATGAAACTACTTAAGCAGCAATTTTTTTATTTGACATTCATGCACATTTGTACTTTTTCCATGCCTTTAAATCTGTCTGGAGGACAGGAGAGCTTGGGGATTATATGAATGCAGCACTTTTATGTGGCACCTCAGCAGTATTTGTATTTAGTCTCTGAGGTGTTGTATGAGCCAGAAATCTCCATGCCTTGCATATTAGATCCCTTCAGCACAGAATGCTTCAGTAGATCACAACAGCATATTCCCTGAGTAAAGCCGCACCATTTTACCATAAATTAAAATTGGGCCTAGAAGTCTCTCTTAAGCTGTTCATGAAGTTATGTACTCTAGTGGTAGACTTTTTTGTTTTGCTGCACATAACCTTGGGAGGGAGGTTGCCACTGGATGCAGTTTCATTTGTTTGGAACAGGAGACTTCTGTGTATTCTGCTAGTTCTTTGTAGCTCACTGTTGCTGTACTGACTGCTAATTTTCTGCCTACAAGAGCCTGAGTATGACCTGAATACCAGTGCTGTCACCTTTACCTATGGCTCACTGATGTCCTCACCATCTAGCAGCAGGATGTTGGTGGTATAAAAGGTTACTGGCTGGTGCAGTCTTCAGTTCTTTCTTGCTACAAGTCCATTGAGAATCTTGTTTGCTACATGAGTTGTCATTCCGCTAGGTCGTTCCTGAAGCCAGAGTTGCAAGCACCCCCATTAAGTGAACTTTTCTTTTCATTCTTGGTTTAGTACTGCAGATGTGAGAAAGTTACTAGTCATAAATGTGGGAAACTAATTTCTCACAGAGCTTTATCTTGCTTTTTTTGCCAGGATCTGGTGCGCAACATGCCCATATGTACTTGGCTCAATTCCAAAGTTATAAATGTAGGACAGTCTTTAGACATTTTTGCAGCAAATATTCCCTGGTTGGCCAAGTTGAGGAAATGGTATCTGCTGGTCTTTCCTCTCAGCTAGCCAAGTCTGAAAGAGCAATGGTGGGGAAGTTGACAACAGGGCTTCTGGGTCCAACAGCCCTCCTAGACTCAAGTAGTGAGGTGCCTTTGCAAGCCACCCATATATCTACAAGTGTGGCTGAAGCCCCTGGCGTGAACTCTTAGGAGGCTGCCATGCCAGTGGTCTTGGCAATGTCCTCTTGAGCCAAAACCATATTGTTTAATGGGTCCAGAGCTGCTTCACAGGCAGTAGCATCCAATACCCAAGTATTGTTTACAGAGGGTGAGGTCAGCATCACTTTTTCCCTTCTTGCACTATAAATACAAACAGCTGGATAGCGGTCATATGCCCATTTGTAGTCTGGTGTCTTCCACTCGCAGTTCACCCCCAAAGTGGAGCCAGAGCCAAAATGCTTAGTTTGCACCACCATATATTGTCAGTGTCTTGAGTACCTTGTACCCAGGTCTCCTTGGAAGATATTTTCAACATGGCTCAGCAGTTCATGAAATTCAGACAGCTGCCTCGAGAGAGAGACCCTGTCCCTAGAATCCTTTCCCTGAAAGAAGACCCCTTACCTCCAAGGGAAACTGAAAACAGTGCGTCTAAAAGTAAGTTATTTCCTCAGCCTCAGAACAAGAAATATCATTCTCCTTCACTATGTGAAGAAATGCTGTCCTCAGCTTCACCAACTGGGGCCCAGTCCTTTAATTGGAAATCCAAGGAATTGTCGGTCTCTGGTCCTATAGGTAGTGTCTGGGCCTGTCTGAGGCCAGACCCTTTATCATCCTAGACTTCATATATTGGAGAAATGTGTTCCACAATAAGTCCTTTCATATTAATTCTCAGCACTCTGCCACTTTGAAGCCTGAATGCTTCTACATAATTTGTATGGGGACCCATTTGTGATTCAGCAATGGTGTCTCTGGCTTCCAATGAGGGACCTAATGTACCAGCTGACAGCAGGATTCTTGAATTGGTAAAAGAACCTACACCTCTGCTTCTCTGGCCATTAAGGCTCTTGTTTGCCTTTATTAATGCTAAGGTACCAAGAAAATGTCCTTTAGCAGCTGAAACACTAGACAAATGTCATGGATAAATGCCTTAAAGGAATTGCTTTGTGTAGCTTCTGTTTTTAAATGATCAGGTATTCCACAATGTGCTATGATCTTAGTCATTCAGAAAAACTGATAAGGATCGGAAACGTGCCTGGCTGAGGGGTGAAGCCCTTCTAAAGCATGTTAAAGTACAGTTCCTGAATGCTTTCGTCGATGGTTCCTTTTTCATCCTCGTGCAGAAAGGGGGTTTTAAGACTGGAGGACAAGGGGAAAGCTGTGCAATCTTTCAGACCACTTGGTCCCTTTTCCCAAGGCACGTTAGTTCATCCAACTAAATTAGGTCCTTCCCTTCCAAGCGGGGAAAAGGGAAGAAGTCTGAAAACCATCTCAAGAAGCAGACTGAGGTGGGGGGGGGGGGTCTTGGTCCAAACACCCTAGCATGGAGCAGCTATGATTGGATACACAGCATTTTTTCCCCTCTCCACTACTTTTTACAGTTTGGTGCCTTTCCTGTGCGCCGCCTGATCATCTTTTTGTTTTCTTAAAAGGCAGGTCTGGGTGGTGACTTGACTGCCCCCCCCCCCCCCAAGTAATCCTGACAGCATTGCTTTTTTCTGTAGAAATGAGCATAATACATCCTTTCCTGTCACAACTTTCAGTGTTAAGGAACCCAGGTGCATCCAGCCTTAAAAAAAATATATAGAAATTACAAGTTCGCAGCCTGAAGTAGTGTCCCCCTGTCCAGCCATGAGCATACTTTTTCCCAGAGGGGCTGTGAATTCTTAACTCATTCAGTCCTGAGCAATCAGGCTGGTAATTAATCCCCTTGTTTCTTGGCTTTTTTGTTTGAAGCAAGTAATCCAGTTGCTTCCTGAGGCTTTCTCACAGCTCATGTATTATGAGCATGCCTCATGAATTGAATAATTTAAGTGGTGCGTTTAAAATGTAAAGCACACTATTTTTGTCAAATAAAAGATGTTGCACTGATATCTAAAGTTTTTTGTAGTGACACTTTTTTTGATTTGGAAATTTTAATGGTTTCTGGCAACTAGAAAACTATTTATTTTTCTAACATGATCAAAGGGTCATACTCGAGTGCAAGGTAAAACCCAGGTATTGGAGTAAGTTAATAATTTCAGGAAGTTTCAGTAATGTTACAAAAGTGGGGTAGTACACTGTTTTGTGACTTTCCAGTAGTTTGTAGCACTTCAAAACTGCAATATTCCAGAAAACTGCATATGTTGGATCGTAAGTACCTGTGGTGAAATTGTGCCTTCATGTTTGTAATTTTCACCTGTAGGCCACACAGCTGCAAAGATACTAATGCAGATGTTTAAATATTGCTGATTTTTCCTATATGCAGGGCATCTCATACTGGAGATGAGCAATTGTTTTGGTTCTGACAGGCCCATAAGTTTTCTGTACCACAACTGGGCATCAAAAGTACTCTTGGAATTCTATGAAGGATGTATGCATGAGAGACTAGTAGAGCAAAAGGCAGCCCCCCCCCCCCTACTTTGTAAATGTAGGAGGGAACATCTGACCCACAGAGACCATCTTATCTGCCTCTGGATCTTCTCTATTCTTTACAAGATCAGATCTGACCTACCTAAGGCAAGTCATTTCATCTTGGAGGTGGTGTATCTGAATACTCTAATGCAGGATCAATCCTCCTCTTAAAGGGAACCCCTGACAGCATTTGATATCTGGGAGCTAACTACTTGGCTCAAAAATGTGTGATGCCAGAAACCAGCTAGATTGTCCATGGATGTCTGCTGGGTTGTGGATTAGGCTATCAGCTTGGTCTAGGCAAAAACTCTGGGAACCACTTCTCATTTAAAACGAGGGAATGGACACCACATTTTTTGATGTGGACCCCCCTCAGAGGCCTCCTAGTCAACTAGTGTTACAGCAGTTTTAGTCAAGGAAGGCATGTCTAAAGCTGATGTCATGGCAGTCTCCAGAGTGGGTTGCATCAGAGTCCTGTGCTAAAATGGAATCCAGGGGTGGAGGTTGCAAAAGTACCTCCTATGGTCTTGGTGTTCCAAGACCTAGAAAAATACTTTAATTCACTTTGGATTCACTCAAGCTGTCACAGGTTTCCAGTTTCAAGTGTTTTCAGAGTGCTTGTACTTCTGAAGCTGGTTCCAAGAAGGCCTTTGACACCATGTCAAGCACAAGACCTCCATTGCACAATGTGTCTCTCCAGCAGGGATAATCTTTGAGATGCCCATGTCAGAGCCTGCCCTCCCAGGATGGTAACTCCCATCCCTGCCTGCTTGCTCAGGCAGGCCTCCCATCCCTGCCTGCTTGCTCAGGCAGGCCTCCCATCCCTGCCTGCTTGCTCAGGCAGGCCTCCCATCCTGCCTGCTTGCTCAGGCAGGCCTCCCATCCCTGCCTGCTTGCTCAGGCAGGCCTCCCATCCCTGCCTGCTTGCTCAGGCAGGCCTCCCATCCCTGCCTGCTTGCTCAGGCAGGCCTCCCATCCTGCCTGCTTGCTCAGGCAGGCCTCCCATCCCTGCCTGCTTGCTCAGGCAGGCCTCCCATCCCTGCCTGCTTGCTCAGGCAGGCCTCCCATCCCTGCCTGCTTGCTCAGGCAGGCCTCCCATCCCTGCCTGCTTGCTCAGGCAGGCCACCCAAGCCACTAATTGAACCAAGGTCCCTTGGACCGTAGTCTGTGCTTTATCTGTCTACACCATTGGAGTGGCACCTCTTGCATTTGACTTTTCAAAGGTTCATAGGTGTGTACTAGGCTAATGGCTCTGGAGCCTTTACAAGCCTGGCCCAAAAAATTGCCCTGGGGTCATGCCATCCGATAGTTCAGTGACTATCCAGTAGGGCCACTGGAGTGATCCCTGGGGTTAACTTTGTTACCCATCCACTCATCAAGACTTCTCTTGAAGAGGGCCAGTGAGGTGTTCTGCTTGACATGAATGGGCAGCTTATTCCAGAGTATGGGGGAGTCTCTGGGTGATGAACCTGTCCCTCCAGCATGTTCTATTGATTGTAGTAATGAGGTTGTGATCTCTGGAGCGTGTGGCACTTGGGGATTGGGATTTCTTTAGGTGTAGCTTTTCAAGTAGGACTGGGTGAGACAGCTTTGTAAGTTGAGCAGAGGTCACCTCTAAGATAAGAGACTGAAAACAGCTGACGTTTCTTGAGTCTGTCCGTGTAGGTCATGTGTTTTAAGGCCTAGGATCCTTTTTGTGAGGTACTTTTGTCCTCTCTAACTGTTGAAGGAGTCTGGTTAAGGTACATGCCAAACGGGACGTTCCACTCTATGGGTCTGGGGGATGAGTAGAGCGGGATGATGTCCTCTTTCTTCCTGGATGTGAGTTCTTTGGTTATTAGGTGTGCCACACACTTTGACTACAGTGGCAATGTGGTGGTCGAAGGTGAGGTTGCTGTCGACCTGGGTGCCCAGATCTCTTATGGCCCCTTCAGTGGGCTCCCATCGACATGGTAATTGGTGGGAACAGAGTTTTTTCCAAAGGGAATTATAACACTTTTTTGGCGTTAAGCTTAAGGCCATGGTTCCTGCCATGGTTCCGACACCAGGAGCCATGGTCTCACTGGAGTCCTAGCTTGCAGTCCTCAGAGAACTTGGTCAGCCAGAGTCCCTCTGTTTTGGCCTGGACTTCTGAGAAGTAGATGCTAAACAGGAGAGGGCCCAGGACCGAGCCCTGTGGGAGTCTACTCATGACTGGTCTACAGTCTGACTTGGAATCTGCTACTTTCACTCTGTGGGTCCTGTCTGTGATCCAGTTTGCAACTCGCCTAGTGATATAAAGATTAATGCCTAGTTTGAGTTTGTCAATGATACCTGAGTGAGGGAGTGGTATCAAAGGCCTTTGTCAGGTCAAGGTAAGCTGTATGCACTGCCTTACCCTCATCCACGTCCTTGGTGACCACCTCGAAGAGGTCAGCCAGGTTCAGCAGGCAGGATCTCCCTTTGACAAAGCCAAATTACGTGGGGTTAAGAGTTTGGAGATTACGTATCTTTAAGCAGGTCCATGATGATGCACTCTACAGCCTTGCATTCCAGATTAGTCCGGTTAATGCGGCGAGATTTCTTAGGGTCTATAGTCTCTCCCCCTTTATGGAGAGGGATGACTAGCAGTGTGCCATTCGTTAGGGACAAAATCTAGAAGGCTTTGTGGTTTAGTGTCTGTTGCAATTCTGCCTTCATAGCTGGGTTTAGAGGATTTGATGAGGGATCTCAAATTTTTGTTGAGGGTGATAAGGGAGTTTTTCCAGTCTTGACTTTTTTCTGCAACAGTTTCTTTCTGTTGTAGAGTTTGGCTGGGGACCACGAGATTGGCTTTTTTTTTTTTTTTTTTTTTTTTTTTTTTTTTTTTTTTTTGGAGGAGAGCATCTTGGTTCAATTTGGTATTGCAAGTTTCATGCATTTGTGTACGTGCTCGTACAGTGCAGTGGTGTGTGATTCTGCAGTCATGCAGCAGTTTTCCATTGGCATGGGTGCCGAGAAGTTCGCCTCTGTTTTTAGGAGCTCAAAGTCAGCTTTGAAGAAGTTTTTCAGGGTGGTCAACTTTGTGGTGGGTGTAGATGAGATGGAGATTTCCATGGTGATGATTTTGTTTGGATCTAACCAGGGAGGAATTGACTGTAGGTGTGGAGCAGTGGTCTCCCATGTTGGTGATAACCAGGTAGAGTATGTTGCTTCCTCTAGTGGGGATCAGAATGAGCTGGTCCAGGGCATTGGAATTGAATTACAGGAAGCGTAGAGCCTTTGCATTGGTACTTGAATAGCTTTCCCAGTTGATGGTAGTGTAGTTGAAGTCGCCCAGTATGAGAGTATTGGGCTTGACCTTGATAGATTCCAGGGTGCATAGGAATGTGGAGTGAGTCTAGGGACATGGTTGGGGTTCTCTAGCAGGCTATGACCTGTATCGTCCTCTTACCCAGGGTTAGTTGCATCTGAAGTATCTCAGATGCATTATGCTGGGCTACCAGTTTAGAGGTGTGCATATCTTTTATGAATATGGAGACTCCACCGCCTTTAGAGCTTCTGGACATATTCTGGGGAATGTCGTTGTTCTCTGTTTTGAGGAGAGCTTTGAGCGAGTGCATCTTGAGATTTAGGCTTCTGGCATTGAGCAGCATGACCCTTAGATTGCAATCTGGTGACAGATGCAGAGGCAGTTAGTTATGTCATCCCAGGCAGGCACTGGATTCCCTTAGTGACACCAGAAAGTTAGCCAGTTGAAATCAATCATTTTCTGCTCGTACTGTGGTATCATTCTGGGTGATGGTAGGATACTGCTCAGTGCTAAGATTGTACCTGCCTGGACCACATAATCAGAGTTCCATCACATCTCTTAGTGTAGTCCAGGGAGGTAAGTTTCAGGTCAGTCACACCCACATGGACAATGAGTCGTACTTGTTGAGTGACCAGAGTGCTTGTGTTATGTGGCTGATCCTGGCACCTGATAGACAACTGACTGTCACCTTCTCCTTGCTCAGCCTAGTGAGTGGGACATCAGTGTGCCTCACTGTCGAGTCTCCTATGATCAGTACATTGGGCAAAGTCTGTCTTGCTTTAAGGGCTTCGGTTGAGGGGCACACTCTGGTGAGCTGTGTTCTGTGGTTGGTGGTGGTAGTGTGTTTGTCTCTGGGAGGGGGGGGGGGTCTAAGTTTGGGTAAATTTTTTGAACCTCCGCAAAGGTGGGTGTATGGTTTGTGTGTTGTGATGGTGTTTTGGAGGGTTGTGTGTTCCATGTAGTGTGTTGCAAGTGTTGACCACCTCCTCTTGACCAGCTAGTCCGGTCTTTGCTGGAGTGCACAGCTTCCAGTTTGGCGATGTAATTGCATCTCTCACATGTAGGAGTGTTGGGAGGTAAGCAGAGAGGGTTCTCTGTGTACATGGAGACAGTTGCTACACTCTCAGAATGCCCAAGTGCACCAGGTTAACAGGAGAAAGCACAGGAAATTGCTCTACAATTATGCCAGGAGGGATGGTCATAACCAAGTACTGGTGTTTCAGTGTAGGAATGGCTACTGCTGATAGCACCCAAGTGTACATGCTATTCGAAAATCCTGTTGAAGTGCAAGTTGATTAAGCTAAATGAAGTGCAAGAAGTAAAAGAACAAGCAAGATCTATGGAAAAACTGAAGAGCAGATATTTTGGCACCAGTAATAGTTTATCTCTGCTCAGCACCACTGCGCTTTGCTTAAATGAGCACAAACCTGTGCAAACGTGGGCTTTTAAACCAGAAGGTTGAAAGGGGTGGAAAAACTACCCAAATGGCTGAACTACAGTTTTTGGGCCAGATTGATTTATATATAATTTTCTTTTAGTGTAAAACTACTGGAAGCAGTCTTTCGTACTAAAATTGAAGCAAGAACTGCTTTTTGCTTAACAGCTGCTTGATTTCTTTCCCCAGTCAGATTTCTTTTTGCGCCCCCCCCCCACACACACACACAATATTTATTCATTGCTGGCAACCAAGGAGCGTTGTTACTACCCAGCAACTGAATTTTATCCAGATTAACTTTAACTGTCAGACTTTGTACAATTTCTCAGATTTTACACTGGAAGAGTTTTAATCAGCCAGGTGGTCAGTCTGCAGTAGCTGTGAAGTACCACCCACCTAAAAATGTCAAAAAGGTCCTTGGTTCCCTGGGATAAATGACTGGATTATGTATTTCAGTGCTGTGGAGTAGTTATGCAGCTTCTCGCTTGTCTTCATGACTTTCAGACAACCTGCAACTGAAGTTCTCCAATCTTGGTGGTTGTTGTCTTTCGGCTTTTCCTGGTTAGGGGTCGCCACAGCGGAACTCCGGTCCGCTAATGATTGGCAGATTTTCACGAACGCCTAGGTGCCAGCTCGACTTTCATCCTTCAACTAAGGCATGCCCATTTACGCATGTCTTTCGAACGCCCACCCAACCGCTGGGAGGACATGCAGACTCCACACAGAAGGCACTCCCCGCACTCCAGCCGAGAATCTAACAGGAGAACCTCTTGCTGTGAGGCAACAACACTACCACTGTACCACTGCGGAATACTCCATCTTCTTGGTATATTGTTAAATTTCTATACTTAAAGTTCCTTATGCAAATCTATTACTTGATGTGATCGTCCTGGAGACTCTAGTCAATGTACCTATTGCTCTTTTGACCATCCACAAAAGTATTTATTGCCACAGAAATACTAAGTCTCCAATATCTTCAGCAATGACCTAGTCGCAACAGTTTACATATACAATTGCTGAATGGTCCAAAAACAGTCTCCATATAATCCAGTATGTGCAGATATTTTCTTGATGGTGTCCAGCCTGGAATATCTGAGATGCTGCCAACTAACATGTTTCTTTCCTTTAACCTATCTGGTCTGTTGCATTTGTCATCCTTATGTTCGTAGTATGAAGCAAAACTGTCTCAAAATGGAATCCAGAATTACCTTGGACACCATATCTCTGTCCATGTTCCTCTCTGCTGGTAAGAGTATTGTTCCCTTTGAATAAACAATTTGAATTATCCCTGCTTCCCACAGTAAGAATGGAAACCTGTGAGAAGGTTGTTGAATGTAATATCTGTCCACTGGCCTTTTATCACTTCAAGATGAACTACATTGTCCTGCAGTCTGACCATTGCTTTAAAACGGTCCATTTCAGATCAGGGCATATCCCCCTCGCCTGCATAACAGAAACCCTTTTTTGCATCTTAGCTGCCCTATCCACTTTCCTTGGTTTGGATCCTGAGATGGGTTTCCTACAAACATACCAAATGGCAGGAGTACTTGATATAATGTTCTATGAAAGTACTTTGCCTGATTTGTGCAAGTCACTGTTTCTGACCAGTTAGCTGCTTGACATACTAGCTGATGCAGTTTGGACCTCTACTTTTCACACCTCAGGCTGCTCTGACAATACTTTAGTTTTGGCAATTTATCTTGCCGCTTTCCATCCATCAGGAAGCTGCACTGTGAAATAAGTATACAAATTTACTTGGATTTTCTTTCATAGGTCATGAAATAAATGAAAGACAATTTACACAACTCTTCAGGGACAGTAATTTCCTCACCCCTTTGTGTTCACTAACAAGAACATAACTATATAGTGAAAATACCATAAAATGCATGACTGTAAAGTCTTCTGCCCTTTATGCTTCTCTAGGAGCTTAGCTGCATTGCATTACGTTGCACAACTTCAAAGGTTTGAACTTTTTCATGTCAGTCTCTAGTTGCCCACAGCAGTAACTTGGCAAGACTGCCCATTCTGCCCATTATGTTTAGAGCCACAAATTAGTGCATCAAGAGGCTCCCTCCCCATGCCCCCTTCTCTAAAACAATTGCCAAGCTTCTTTCCATTCGTCTGCCTCGGGTACTCTAAAAACTGTTTCACACTTATTTAGTGTCCTGTCCCTTCTGGTGTTTGATAGGTTAAGCATACAGAATTTCTGTGCGTGAAGATATGGTACTACATTTATTTTTCTAAAGTTGCGATTGCCCCCATTGTGTTTAATGTTACCAGTCTCTTACTTTTAGTTAGTCCCTCTAACAATATCAGTATCCTCTTTCTTCGTTGATTTTTTTTTTTGTGCATGGATCTTTGTACGAATGAGTTAACTGGCCTCTATTTTGGACCATCCTTTTGGAAGACTGGAAAAGGGTCTACCAACTTTCTGCTGGCCTCTTGAATCTGCTGTTCACCACAGTCCCTCTGCTGCGACTGTTGGGTGCCAGAAGATGGGCATGTCCTATTCATATGTTGCAGTGTTCTGTACTCCTGGGTCTCCACTTGTTACCCGAACATCTGGCCAGTCTTTAAAAGTTTGTAGCCACTGCAAGGTGCATGGGACGTCTGATGTGGTTAGACAAGTGTGGGCCAGAAGTCTGGTTTGCAGGCACCAGACCTCAGAACTTCTTTGCTGCCAGTCGAACGTCAGCTCTTCCTGCCATACCAGCCATCTGATCTAGGATCGTTGAGATAAATACCCCATTGGGGACCCTTTGTTTTTGGGTCATTGTATGCTTAGTGTTTGTTCGTGTCATCCAGAAAGGGTAAGTGCAGGTGCAGCCATCTCTGTCCCCATAAGGATGCCCACGAGCTCTGCCTCTTTTGCTTAGTACAGTCCCACGACCATAAAGCCTGCCCCATTTGCCAGGCCTTTGTCACAATAACAGAGTAGCAGACTCCATGCCTTAAGTATATACTTGCAGAATCGGTGTCTCCTGCAGTTAGCGATGGGCAAGGAGGGGCCATTCAGTCTGTCTGCTGAGGTGCCTAAGAAAAAGGCCAAGACCCTGATGCTGTAACCATAGCTGCTACTTTCCCTCCCGACGTTCATCCTGTGGCAGACTTCGGTGTGGAGGAATGATCTGTTACTGCCGATATGGGTACAGCTGCTACCAATGTGGAAGGTATGTCCTCTGAAGCCCTGTAGACGTATGCTTCCGATGCATTGGGGGAACCTAGGCTTGCATCAGCCGATGGGGCAGTCCCTCCACTACCACGCTGCCGTGCTGCGACCCCAGGCCTACTCTAGTCCAGATGCCTGATGGACTTTCCCTAAAGATGAAAGAAAAGCATACCTCTCCTTTGGAAAGTCAGATTGGCAGGCTTTCTCGCAAATCCTTTTTAATGCATTTATGGCCTTGAGACCTGCTGCTTCAGTACCTTCACCAGTCCCCTCCCCCTGTGTTAATACCTAGGCCCCAAGCCTTAGACTCTTAGGTGGAAGAGGAGGAATCCCCTTAGTCCTCAGAGGAATTGCTCTGTTTCTCAACTCCCCTCCCCTCTTGGCTATGCCGCCCCAGAGGAAGAGTCTGCTAAAGCAGATTCCTCAGCAGAAGACCTCACCTTTGAGGAAACAATAGCCAAGATGAGGGAGCACTTTAAATGGGATTAATCAAAGATGACAGAGGTACAGAAAAGTACTGTTAACTCTTCCAGATGGATTCCCCTGCTCCTTTAGCTATTTCCACAGTGCTGCCAATATTCATTGATGCTTTCAGTGCAACTTTCTTGAACCCAGACTTGCAGCCCCCTGCTCCCCGCAGGCTTGATAAGTTCTACAAAGTTGCTGAGACAGCTAAATTTTCTAGTTAAATGCCCTGCAGATGACACAGACCCAATCAGTCAAACTTCCTTTTTCCCTCCTCTCTTTGGACAAGACAGCAAGGCTATGGAACGTTTGGGCAAAAAGGTCTAACACATCCTCCACTCTGGCTTTCAGGGCAATCTGTTATCAGACCCACATCTTCAAATATGCCTGAGCTCTTATGGAGAAAGTCCCTAAACAGTTTGACATCCTGGATTCCCTGGCCAAATGTCAACTGACCAGCCTCCTTTTCTTTACCTCTTAGGCCACTAGACATTCCATTAGGTGCAGCTATGATGCTTTTGAGGGCTCTGCTAGATCTTTTGCATTGGCTTCTGTTCTCGGAAGATATTCGTGGGTGAGACTTCGGCCACTACCTGATGACATCAGGGCAAAGCTTCTTGATCCCCCATTTAGATAGCTCAGCTCTGTTTGGCTTCAAGGTTACAGAGCTGTTTAAGATTTTGCAACTAAAGGGGAGTGAGCTACAAGAACTGAAACACTTGTTGGTCTATCCGATCTCCAAGTTCAATAGACTACTAGTCTAAAACTGAATTTATTAGGATGCACTCTGCTCCCGCTCACCCATCCAGACCTAGGAAAGCGGTCTGGAAGCGGTCCACTCATGACAGACCTACACAACCACCAGCATAAAAGCCTCTGTTTCAAGACAGGGCAGGTAGCCTGTGACTACTGGCCATTCTTAAAGCCCCCCCCCCCTTCCCTGTCCCACTGTCAGTAAGGCGCTCACTATTCCTAGCTGTGCAGACACATCACTGCAAACAGATGGGTCTTATGTATAGTAGAAAACTGGTACTTTGACATGGATCACTTCTCCAGCTGAGAGTGGTATCCCTCAGTCCCCCAAAGAAGCAGCTACCTTTCCTTCAAACAGTTTTGGACAACCTCACGACCCAGGGCACCATCCAGCCTGTTCAGACAAAGGATTCCTATTCCAGGCTGTTTCTAGTCCCAAGAAAAGATGGACCCTGGAGACCAATCCTGAACCTCTCCCACCTAAATCTTTTCCTGCAAGTGCTCACCTTCCCGATGCTCACCTTGCAAGCCCTTTTCCCTTTGATCTTGCCTCAGGGGTTCATGGCCTACCTTTGCATACCCATAAGGTCCAGTTTCAGAAGAGACCTACATTTCTCTGTGGCCTTAGTCAATTCTCGGCCTTGCCCTTCGGTCTCTCTACAACAAGTGTATTCAGCAAGTGCCTGGCACCAGTGATAGCCTTCTGCAGGACTCAAGGGAATCATATTTTCCCTTGCCTAGATGACCTGCTCATCCAGGCAGAATGCAAAGAATCCCTCCTGCTCCACATGCAGAAAACGCCTCTCCGTCCTGCAGGCACTGGGTTTCCAGATAAAGTATCTCAGGACCTAGTTCTTCCTAGGATGCAGGATTCAGACAGATATCATGAAGGCCCTTCCTACCATCCCAAAAGGTGGAAAACCTTACACTACCTGCTCTTGGTACTTCAGACCAAAGAAATGGCTGCTAGGCCGTAGCTCAGGCTCCTAGGCCACATGGTTTCCACTATTCCAATGTTACCATTGGTGAGGCTCCTCCCTTTTTTAATTTCTCCAAATCTTTTCCATTTCTAATACCATGATAGGAATGGACCCCATTCCTAAGTTAAAGTTCATGAAATTAGTATTTCAATCTTTGTCAGCCAAAAGTACTCTGCAGCACCCACAGTGTGCCCAGTAATGACTTTCTGCAATTCATACAGGGTTATATGGATTTGTAACTTATCTAAATAAGATGGTAGATTCTTTTTTATAAGACTCGTTGCTCCTACTACTATTGGAACAGAATATCTTTCTTCCACATTGCTCTAGTTTCTGCTTGCAGATCCTGATGATGATTTTCGTGTTTTACTGTTGCAGTCATCACACTTGGGTGATCTGCCTGCAGGTAGCCCTCAGTCAGCCCGAATACCAGAGACTTAGTATTTCTGCATCGGATGCTGTCACTTCCATGATGTCAGGGGTATAAAAACAGGCAGGCGACGCCTTGACCTCTGTCTTTCTTGCTGCAGGAGCCCAAAGCAGAAGCAGTTCACAAATGCCTGTTAGCTGCTACCTGAATTTTCATAGGTTATAGGTTCATAGGTTCATACTAGGCTATCTGCCCTGGGGCAATTATAAGCCTAGCCCGATTCTGTATGGCTTGCGCCACCCCTTGATTTGAGTATACTGTGCCCTTTTTTAAGGTTTAGTTTACTGTGCCTCTGTCTAATAGTGACACGGGAGTAATCCCTGGGACAAACCTACGATCCCCCATCCACTTATCGAGATTCTTCTTGAAGAGATTCAGTGAGGTGCTCTGCCTCACATGAACTGGAATTCTATTCCAGAGCGAAGGGAGCCTCCGGGTTATGAACCTGTCCCTCCAGCAAGTTCTATTTATTTCTGTGCTGAGGTTCAAGTCCCTCGAGCATGTTGGCTCTAAGGGATTTAGATTTACTGAGGTGGAGCATGTCCATTAATTCTGGATTTGACATAGCTTTGTATGTCAGGCGTAGATCGCCTCGAAGTAGGCGGTATACTACTGAGTAGAGCTGGAGTTTTTTTAACCGAGCAGTATATGGCATCTGTTTGAGACCCTTGATCCTCTTGGTGAGATACTTTTGGGGTCTTTCTAATTGCTGCAGGTGTTGGGTAAGGTACATCCCAAAAGGGGCATTGTATTCTATGATGGGCCTGATGAGGGATGAATAAAGGGGCACGATTACCTCTCTTGATCTAGATGTGAAACCCTTCATGATGAGGTGGGCTGTGTAGAAGGTCTTTCTAACCACTTTGGCAATGTGGTTTTCAAAGGAGAGATTGCTATCAACTTGGGTCCCCAGGCCCCTAATAACTTTCTCTGTACTTAATGGGTTTCTGCCTATGTGGTAATTTGTGGGCACATTGTTTTTGCCAAAGGGTATGACTATACATTTTTTGGCATTTAGCTTTAAACCATGGCGCTGGCACCAGTTATGTCTGAGACCTTTTTGAAGGATGTTTGTCAGCTGGAGAGTTGATTATGGTGCCCAGTTTGCAGTCGTCTGCGAACTTGGTGAGCCATAGTCCTCCCACGTTTGCCTGTACCTTGGAAAAGTATATACCGAACAAAAGTGGTCCCAGGACAGAACCCTGTGGGACGCCACTTGTGACCGGTTTCGAGTCTGACATGGCTCCAGCAACTCACTCTGTGGGTTCTGTCTGAGCCAGTTTGCGACCCATCTTGTGACATAGGGGTTTATATTTAAGCTAGATAGCTTATCTATGATGCCTGAGTGGGGTATTGTGTCAAATGCCTTTGCAAGGTCCAGATAGGCTGTGTGGACTACCTTCCTTTCGTCTATGGCTTTGGTGACTGTTTCAAAGAAGTCAACCAGGTTCAAAAGGCAGGATCTGCCCTTGACAAAGCCGAACTGAGTAGGATCTAGTGTCTGTAGGTCCCCAATGTCTTTGTTTATGAGCTCTATGATGATCCTCTCCATAGCCTTGCAGACTAAGCTAGTCAGGCTTATGGGACTATGGTTTCCAGGGTCCGTAGATGCTCCACCTTTGTGGAGTGGGACCACTGTTGCTGTACGCCATTCTGTGGGCACATATCCTGTAGTGAGGCTGAGATTGTGTAGCTTAGTTTTATTTGAGGGATTAGTTCCTGTTGTAGTTCATGTAGGATGCAACCTGGGACGCCATCTGGTCCCATGGAAGCAGTGTTTTTCCCTTTGGAGGGGGCAGCCTTCACCTGAGCATCTGAGATGTTTGGGAGGCAGCCCTCTGCCGGGATAGATATTTGCTCTTTTGGGGGGGAGGGGGTGGAGAAGTTTGCACTGAACCTGTCTGCCAGGATATTGGCGATGTCTGTGGGTTCAGTGTATTTTTTGTCGTTTAGAATCAACTCAGAACAAGTCTGGGAGTTGCATTCCAGGTTTCTAACATAACTGAAAAAAGCCTTATGATTGTCTTTGGTGTCCTGTGCAATTTTTCTCTCGAAGCTGGCCTTGGAGGATTTTATGAGGGATCGTAGTTTTTTGCTAGTACTGATCAGAGATGCCTTCCCTATTAGGGATTTTGCTCCATCATGTAGTAGCTTCCTCCTTCTGTTGTACAGTTTATTTATGGCAGGGGTCCACCAGACTGGACACCTGCCTTTGGATGATTGGGTCTTGGTTTTGTTTGGGATAGCATGATCCATGCATTCCTGGAGATGTCCGTAGAATGCATTTACGTAGGATTCTGCAGTTTGGGCTGTAGTTTCCACTGGCCCTGGGGCCTTGGATTCCACTTCGGTTTTGAGAAGTGAGAAGTTCGCTTTTGAGAAGTTTTTCACTGTGGTTTTCTGGGCTGGGGGTGGGGTCGGGATGTGGACATCCAGTGAAATTAATTTATGGTCTGATCTTACCAATGAGGGATATACTTCTGGTGTGGAGCATAGAGTCCCCATGTTGGTAATGATCAGGTCTAGTATGTTGTCCCCTCTTGTGGGAGTGGTGACTAGTTGTTCCATAGCATTTGAGTTTATAATTTCCAGGAATCTTTGGGCTAAGGTGCTGGGGCTTGAGTAGTGCTTCCAGTCAATGTTTGGGTAGTTGAAGTCGCCCAATATAATGGTGTTCGGAGAGATCTTCAGGAAAGCTGAATGGGATTCCTGACTTTGAGAGGGTGGTCTGTAGATGCTATAAACTGAAAAGCAGTCTTGCCCACTGGTAGTTGCACATGGATGGTCTCCGATACTTCGTGCAATGCCACTAACCTGGAGGTGTGGATATCCTTAATAAATATGGAAACTCCCCCTCCTTTTGTGGTTCGGTCCGGGTTTTGGGGCCGAAAAGCATGATATGAGGTATAGCCTGGTAATGCTGGGTTGCTCTCTGGGGCCTTGAACCAGGTTTCTGTCACTACACAGATATCTATGTTCTCCATACTGAGGAGAGCTTCGAGTGCGTGCATCTTGAGGTTAAGACTTCTGGCGTTTAGCAGCATTACCCATAGTTTCTTGTTCCTTGTGCTGTCTATGGGGGTGGGTTTGACTTTTGAGACTTGCCTAAAAAAGGCACTATGGGGGTGGCAAGAGCCTTTGCCAATATCCAAAAGCCCAGTGGTGACAGGTGCAAGCCGTCCCTAGCGAAGCAACGTGGCTTGTCGAGCATGTCATCCCAGGCTGACACACTGGATCCCCTTTGAATGACACCAAAATTTTAGCCAATTGTTAAAATCGATCATTTTGTCTTTGTACTGTGGCATCATTCTAGGTGAGGGTAAGATGCTGCTCAAGGTCAGGGTCATACCAGCCTGGGCTACATGATCAGAGAGCTCCTCTGTCTCTCTTCATGTAGTCCAGGGAGGTACGGTTCAGGTCATTCACACCAGCATGTACAATGGTGAGTCATATTTGTATTTGCTTTGGAGTGACCTGAGTGCTTGTGTTATGTGGCGGATCCTAGTGCCCGACAGGCAGCTCACTGTGACCTTCTCTTTATTCAGCCTGGTGAGCGGGACGTCAGTGTGTCTGACAATAGAGTCACCTATAACAAGAGTATCAGGTGTGTTATTCAGCCTTAAGGGCTGTGGCTGCTTGGCACACTGACTTTGTGGGTTATGTGTTGTGTGTGTTTTGTTTTGAGGTAGCGTTTGCTTCAATGTCTGCTTTGGAGGTGTCTGTTGCTTAGGTAGATTTTTATTTAGAGCCTCCGAGTATGTTTTTGTGTATTTGTGTTTGGTTCGCTGATGTGGTGGGACTATGTGATACTGGAATTGTGTTGTGTGAGGTTACCTTCTCCTCCTGACTGGTTACACTAGTTTTGAGATGAGAGAGCTCAGCCTCCAGTTTGGCTAAATAGTTGCATCTCTCACATATATTTGAACCTGTTTGGAGGAGGAGAGGGTTGTCCGTGTACATGAGAGAGTTGTAACATTGCCTCAAAATTCCCAGATTCACTAGCTGGACTGGAGAGGAAACCATTGACTGACATTTGGACATGCTAGAGTAATAGGGAAACTGAATTTAAGAAGGACCAATAGAGGACAGGGTAATCGTAGAGATTATAAGAGTAAGTAGTGCTTATGGTTTAATAGTGCTAACTTGTAGGATTACTTAATTGGACCAGTGAAGGGCCTTAGCATGAGAATATGATGTTTAAATAGAGAGAGAGCAGTTCTAAGGGAAAACGTGAAGAGCAGACTTTGTGGAGCCAGGAATAGTTTAAACCCAATTAGGCAGCACTGCCCGTTGTTGCGCTATGCTCAAAACCGCGCAAAAGAGGGTTTTAAGAGAGGAAGATGAAGGAGTTTTGGAATTGACCCAAAATGGCCAATAAAACTACAGTTTCAAGTCAGTAACCACTCCCACAGGGGCAGGCAGGCTGCTCAATGTTTTTCACTGCCACTGATCAACAGAGACTTTCCTTTAGCCCAAGCAAAAAATGGCCTCACAGAAACTTACAAACAGTTCAAGAACAGCAAGCCTGTAACTGAACTGTTTTAAATCTCAGAAAAGTGGGAAAAAAGCAAGATTTTTTTTTGTTTTTTTGTTATTTCAGAGATAGCAGAGGTTAACAAGCATCAGCAAGTTATAACAGTGCAGTAAATGACCTCACACGAGTGCTAGGCCAAAGACAGATAAAATGCAAGTTTTGAGAGAAAAAAACGATTTTAAAAATAAGTGCAAACAGGAAATTCAGTAAACAGCTCTAGGTTGTGCTCTAAATACAGTTGCTAATGCAGAAATCAAATTTAACAAGCCAGAAAATGCTCAAAATAGGCGGCTATGCAGAAAAACTTAGCAAATAAACAGAGGAAAAATACTTAGTCTCAAAAGTGGCTCCTTTCTTCTCTCAGCATCTTCTCCTCTTGGTGGGTGCTTCACCAACAGCCAACAAGCCTGAAAAGGTGCCAAAACCACGAGGCAACCAGGTTTTAAGATAGGAAGATGAAGGAGTTTTGGAATTGACCCAGAATGGCCAATAAAACTACAGTTTCAAGTCAGTAACCACTCCCACAGGGGCAGGCAGGCTGCTCAATGTTTTTTACTGCCACTGATCAACAGAGAGACTTTCCTTTAGCCCAAGCAAAAAATGGCCTCACAGAAACTTACAAACAGTTCAAGAACAGCAAGCCTGTAAATGAACTTTTTTAAATCTCAGAAAAGTGGGGAAAAGCAAGATTTTTTTTTGTTTTTTGTATTTTTCAGAGATAGCAGAGGTTAACAAGTATCAGCAAGTTATAACAGTGCAGTAAATGACCCCACACGAGTGCTAGGCCAAAGACAGATAAAATGCAAGTTTTGAGGAAAAACGATTTTAAAAATAAGTGCAAACAGGAAATTCAGTAAACAGCTCTAGGTTGTGCTCTAAATACAGTTACTAATGCAGAAATCAAATTTAAGCCAGAAAATGCTCAAAATAGGCGGCTATGCAGAAAAACTTAGCAAATAAACAGAGGAAAAATACTTAGTCTCAAAAGTGTCTCCTTTCTTCTCTCAGCGTTTTCTCCTCTTGGTGGGTGCTTCACCAACAGCCAACAATCCGCAAGTCCTCTAAAGCTAAGTACCCCGTTGGGGATCCTTTTTTCTTCCTCTAACCGATGCCAGGAAAAGTTAATAGTCTTGCCTGTGGAAAGCAAATAACCTCGCAGCGATTTTCATTCTTACTGCATCTGTTTAGGCCCAGACCACGACGTCCCTCGCTGTCTGTTTTATGCTTTAACGCCCAAATCATTCGTCGTCAGGCTATCCTTGTAGCTAAATTATTTTGCTCTCTATCTCCGTATTCAGAAAAGGCTTCAGTAAGCCAGCCGACTACCAATCTTTCGAATAAACATAAGGATGGAGAGTGCATAGGTCCAAAACTGGCGACGATGCTTCCATTAAGCTGTTTGGCAGTCTTCCGGTACTCTGAGGTGCCTTTGCAACCCCTGATGCCCGCTTCTGTGGATTTGCAGGCCTCGAGACCCATTCGGAGTACAGTATGCCACAAGATGTTTCTTCGGCTATGGAACCTGCAGATGTCTCTACCTTGGATGGGTCCTAAGCCACTGTGCAAGCACTGGCGTCTGAGGGAGTTTTTCATCCCACCGATGTTCGAATCAAACAGACTTCTTTTTCAGCCAAAACTACCAGGTTTCTTAGGCCCAGAGTATGCACTATGCCTAGAAAACAGACTACCAAAGTGCATGCTCAGGCACCCATGCCACAAAATCAAATGCTTAGAATGGCTGAAGACCTCATTACGCTGATTAGGAGAAGCCAGCCTTCCCCTGTTAAGATGCAAAGAAAAGAGTTCCCTTCAGGTTTTAAAGACCAGGAGTCAAATGACTCTGACATTTCTGACGATGAAGACATGCCCTTATGCACCTATGAGGATTCAGATGCAGAGGAATCCATTCCCTCTGCCTCCCCTCCAGAGGATTTTTCTTTTGGTGAAACCTTGCACACTTTAAGAGTTTATTTCCACTGGGAATGCCAAGACTATACTCAGTCCAAAAAGAGACTTAGAGAATTTTTACAGTTTCCTCAGCACAGGCTTTTAGCTATACCCCCTGTCCTGGAGGTTGTGGATGATGTTTTCACGGAATCCAATGTTAACCCAGACACTTTACCTCCTGCCCCTAGGAAACCAGATGGGTACTACAGAGTACCTGATTCTCACAAGTTTCCTTTCAAGAACCCTACTGTTGACCCAGACATAATTTCCCAGGGACCTAAAGGTATCCAGGCTAATACAGCCAAACGTCCTACCCCTTCGGACAGGGATTCCAGAGCTTTAGACAGATGGAGTAAGAAGGTATACACCTCTGTAACTCTTGCTATCAGAGCATTGAATTGCCAGTTTCACATGCTGAAGTATCAGCAACTTATCATAGAATTTATTAAACAAAAAGTGATTATCTTTCCAGATTGTGCAGAAAATAAAGAACTGCAGGAGCTTATGCATTCTGCAAATCAAGTAAGCAAGCATACTTTGCGGTGTGGCTTTGATGCACTAGAAGCATCTTGCAGGGCAGCAGTCACTGGCTCTGTACTGAAGACATGCTTGGCTGAAGGAGCTGACCTTGCCAGATCATGTCAAATCTAAATTACTAGATGCTCCTTTGAATAAGGACTGTTTGGCACCAAAGCAGAAGTTCTTAAGATGGAAGAAAGGGCTAAATCTATGCAAACTGTTAAATAATTCCTACAGGTGCAACCACCTAGATTCAGTAGGCATTGCCCTTCAAAACAATGGTCCTTTCCAGCCCCCTCTAGGCCTTCCCAAACTAGACCCAGGGGAAACGGACCACCCAGACTACAGTCTCAGGATATGCAGAGATCTAAGCAATGGAGTGCCCCCCACCCCTAAAGCAGGGAGTGGTAAGCCACCTCCTTATGGTACAAGCATTCAATGACTTCTCAACTCTACTTCTCAGCCCTAACCAATTGCTTGTTGCCCCTAGGAGGGAAACTTGCCCTTCATGCAAAAAAACTGGATGTCCCATCACTCAGGACCGATGGGTCCTGCACATTGTATCCCAGGAGTACAAATTTTATTTCCTTTCACTGCCAACACAAAGTGAGTTTCCAGACCTTCCTCCAAACCAGTGGGCAGAGGCTCAAAAACAAGTCCTTTCCCTGCTCCATATCAGCTATTCAGCCTGTTCCAGCAGAACAGAGGGGTCAAGAATTCTACTTCAGACTTCCTGGTACCCAAGAAAAAGGGCTCTTGGTGCCCAATCCTAGATCTTTAAATTCCCAACACCTTCCTGATGGTACCAAAATTCAAGGTGCTTACCCTGCAACAGTTTCTCCCCATGTTAGCCAAGGATGCATGGATGTTCGTGTGACACTGCTGCAGTCATTACACTTGGGTTATCCTGCCGTCAGGCGGTTCCCCAGACGGCCTGAGTTCCAAAGTCTTGGTCCGGCGTCTGTTGCTGTCGCCTCTTCCCTGACATCAGTGCGCCAGGGGTATACACGATGCAGCCGACGCCATTTTCTTCAGTCTTGCCACGCGGTGCCCGAAGCAGAAGCGGTTCGCAAGTGCCGGTCGGCTGACTCCTGAGATTTTCATACCGAATCCAGAACCGAAGTCTTCTAAAAGCTAAGCACCCCATTGGGGAAACATTTTCTTGCCTCAGACCGATGTCAGTAAAAGTTAATTGTATTTCTTATGGGAAGCAAATACCTCATAAGGATTTCCACTCCTACTGTATCCCATGCCTAGGCCCTGACCACGACGTCACTGGTTCTTTTGTGCTAGGTTTAACACGCACACTATTAAACATCTGTTTGATTTTGCCCGATATTATTTTGGCAGAAAATTTAATTACACTATGCTGTTGGAACATCCGATGACCGGAATTCATAAACGCAAGGACAGGCATCCGAGGCCCAAGACTGACTAAGACGCCTCTTCTAGGCCGTTCTCCAGTTTTCAGCGAGGCGCCTACGCAGCCCCTGACAACAGCTTCAATAGAACCACAGACCGCCTCTGACTCCCACGTGGAGCTGGCTGGGCCTTTGGACGCCCCTGCAGTTCAAATTGCCGAGCTTAATCCTACAGAGGGAACCGAAGTAGCTGAACTTTCCACAGCTTCAGAGGGTGTTTTCAGACCTACACAGTTAACAATTAAAACCCTGTGTTAAGTCCAAGTCTCCCATAATAGCAAAGAAACAGACACAATCTCCAGGGCAGGCTTCCATGCCTAAGAAACAAATGCTTAAAATGGCCGAAGACCTAATCACCCTGATCAGAGGGTCCCAACCCCTTCCAGATAAAAGGCCCCAGACAAGGAGCAGACTATGAATCTTCAGACCAGGTGTCCATTTCCTCTGACTCATCTTCAGACCTAGGGTATTCCTTATCCCCTTATGAGGATTCTGATGCTGAGGAATCCATTCCATCAGCTTCTCCGCCTGAGGACTACTCCTTTGGGAGACCTTGCATACCATGAGGGAGCATTTCCACTGGGAAGGCCAATATTACTCAGAATCCAAGAAAAGGCTCAGAGACTTCCTTTTATTGCCTCAACACAGACCCCTTGCTATTCTGCCAGTGTTGGATATTGTGGATGATGTATACACTGAATCCAGCTTAAACCCAGAGTCCCTGACTCTCTCAAATTTCTATACAAAAGCCCTGTTGCTGATCCTGAAACTATTTCTCGGGGACCCAAAGGGATTAAGGCCTCATCAGCTAAAAACCCAGTCCCCTCTGACAGAGATTCTAGAGCATTAGACAGATGGGGCAAGAAAGTTTATACATCTGCAACTTTAGCCATGAGAGCTTTAAATTGCCAGTTTCACATGCTAAAATATCAGCAATTCTTAATGTCTCTGAAACAAAAGATGCTTCCAGATTCAGATCCTCCTAATTTGAAAGAAATGCAGGATTTATTGCATGCAGCTGAACAAGTGGGAAAACATTTTTGCAATGTGGTTTGATTCCTTAGAGGCCTCCTGTAGAGCAGCAGTTACAGGCTCTGTCATTAGAAGGCATGCTTGGTTAAAAGAACATACGTTACCAGAACATGTGAAGGCCAAATTACTGGATGCACCTTTGCAACGGGATGTGTTTGGAGTGAAGGCAGAGGAGGTATTAAAAAAGATGGAAGATGAGGCAAAATCTATGCAAACGGTCAAAGATTTCTTACAGGTTCAACCTCCTCGTTTCAGCAGAAATTGGCCAACAAAAAATTAGTCCTTTCCAGTCAGACCTCAAAGGGGCAGATATAGACGTCCTAGAGGTAGAAGTCAGACACAAGGCCCTTGCAGACCTCGACAGTGGGGTGCACCAGGCCAGAAAGAAGGGGAAGACGGACCTCAACTTTATAAAAAGCAATCTCAATGACTTCCCACTACAGCTGCCAAACATCTCTCTTGGCAGCCCCCTTAGGAGGAAAACTGGCTGTTTTCTATCACAATTGGCATTGCATCACCAAAGACAAATGGGTTCTCAACATCGTATCTCAAGGTTACAGGTTCCACTTCCACATTCTTCTAAGATTAAAAGGAATGCCAAATCTGCCACCAAATCAATGGGCAGAGGCTCAAAAACAAATTACAGCACTCGTGGACATGAGAGCTATTCAAAAGGTACCACCACAAGAGCAAGGGCAAGGATTTTACTCAAGACTCATTCTGGTTCCCAGAAAGGACAAAGCCTGGGAGACCCATTCTGGACCCCTGGATATCCAGAAATTCAAAATGTTGACACTACAGCAGCTTCTTCCTATGCTGGGCAAGAAAGCTTGGCTCGTGACTTTGGACCTCAGAGGCATACCTGCATGTCCCTGTCAGACAAAACTGCAGAAGATATCTCCGATTTCTAGCAGTTTCAATGCACTATCAATTCTCTGCACTGCCCTTTAGCTTATCTACTGTGCCCAGGGTCTTCACAAAGTGCCTGGCACCAGTAATTGCGTTTTGCAGGCAAAAAGGAATTCAAATTTACCCATACATGGATGACTGCCTAATCCAAGCAGAGAGCAAGGACATTCTTCTAAAGCATCTGGAGTACGTAAAAAAGTTATCAAGTTGCCTGGGGTACACAGTAAACGAAAAGAAAGCAAAACTAGTGCCCTCACAACAGATAATATTCCTGGGTGCCAGCTTAAACACAACGGCCCATATGGCTTATCTCACGCCAGACAAGCAAGGACCACTGACTCAGTATTTTCATTTAATGGCAACAAAAACCCTACTCCCTGCAAGAATAATTCTGCAGGCCTTGGGCTACATGGCATCTTGCATACTACTAATTCCATATGCCAGACTGCATATGAGGAAACTACAATAGTACCTAAAGAGTGTATAGTCTCAACACTGTCAAAATTTGGAAACTGTTATACCACTAATTCCTTGCCTACAACAGGAGTTTCAATGGTGGGCTCAAGCTGATCACCTCAAGGGGCAGCCTTTTACTCAACCCACAGCCAGGCAGACACTGACAACAGATGCATCGGATTACGCCTGGGGAGCACACACATGGCAGGAAAATGTATTCAGGGCGAGTGGCTCACAGAACAAAGACTTCTCCACATCAATCAAAAAGAGATGCTAGCTGTACAAAATGCAATTATAGCTTTCAAGGGCCTGCTACATCCATGACAACTACTACTAAAGACAGACAACACCACAGTTATGTGGTACATAAACAAGCAAGGGGGAACACACTCCTACCCCCTCTGCAGACAAGCCATGAACTTGTGGAACACCACTTTAAACTACCAAGTTCATCTGCAGGCACAATTCCTGCCAGGAGAGAGAAACACACTGGCAGACGACCTAAGCATAAACATCATGGATCCTCACGAATGGCAATTGAGTCCACAAATATTCAGAATGATAGCATGGGGGAAACCAGACATATATCTGTTTGCAACCCCAATGATCTGCCAACTACAGAAATTCTGCACAAGGAGCTACCATCCACAAGCATGGAAAGTGGATGCCCTCTCATTCAGCTGGGAAAAAAAAACTACAAGTATACGCTTTCCCTCCTCTACCTCTCCTTCCAAAGGTACTCGTAAAAGCCAGGCAGGAAGAGCCAAAGATGATCCTGATTGCACCAGACTGACCACGCCAGCATTGGTACCCAATCTTAAAGAACTTGGCACAAGAACCACCCTGGATTTTGCCTCCAATCCCACAGCTGTTGAGACAACAAAACAATCAGATACTTCACAGCCAGCTAAAGACCTTGAATCTAGCTGCATGGAAAATTCCTTAACCAAGCAAGCATTGCCTCTCTCCAAAGCTGTTATGGATGTCCTTCTGGAGGCCAGAAGGCCTAGTACCCGGAAAGCCTACTCTGATAAATGGAAGTGATTCTGTGCCTGGAACCAAGCACACAGCCTTAACCCTCTTGTACCAAACATTCCTCAGATACTGCAATACTTAACTGAGATGCTGGACAAAGGGCCTCTCCTTCTCATCCATCAAGATTCATGCCTCGAGTCATTTCTGCTCATTACAACACTGATCCACCAATTTTTTTCAAATCCTTTGCTCAAACAGTACCTCAGAGGGGCTAAAAACATGAGACCACCTCGTAGAGCACCTACTCCAACTTGGGACCTCAACTTTGTTTTGGAAAAATTAACTTTACCTCCTTTTGAGCCAGCTAACACAGCAAATTTAAAATGCATCTCTTGGAAGACTGATCTGCTACTGGCAATAACATCAGCAAGAAGAGTTTCAGAATTACAGGCACTAATGGCAGTGGAACCTTTCCTCATCTTCCACCAGGACAGGGTGCCCTTAAGAACTAACCCTACATTTGCCAAAGGTAGTATAAAGTGTGGCTCTAAACCAAACTATTCACTTGCCAACTTTTTATCCAAAACCACAGAACAAAGGAGAGAGTACTATATTCCTTGGACATTCACAGATGGTTACGCTTCTACTTGGACAGAATCAAAGCTTTCAGAAAATCTGAGCAATTATTGGTAGCATACGCTGCAGGGGCACAGGGAAAAGCCATTTCAAAGCAGACTATTTCAAAATGGATAGCTCACTGTATACGTTTTTGCTATACCCACCACGGGAAACCTGTACCTAGCAGCATTAGGTCTAACTCTACCAGGGCAACAGCCACTTCAACTGCCTACCTCAGAGGAGTGCCTACCAAGGATATTTTAGAAGCAGCAACATGGAGTTCTGTCCATACCTTCACCAAACATTACCATTTGCCTTTATATTCCAAATCCAGAGCTGGCTTTGCCACTGCTGTGCTGCAGGGCCTTATAGCCACCCCTAATGTCTTATAGATCCATCCTCCCTACCTCAGCTTTGGGATTCCACTAGAGTGTAATGACTGCAGGAGTGTCACACGATGAACATAGTACAGTTTTGTACTTACCATAAATGTAGATGTTCGCGTGTAGACACTGCTGCAGTCCAGGTTACCCTCCCTCCTTCCACTCTTACTTTCTGGTACATACCTAGCTCTTCTACCCTATTTTCCTAAAAGGGAGTATTTGCTGGTAATTATAAATGGTTGTTTGCTTTTCTTTTATAGATATATAGGGAAGAGGACAGCAACCGATGCTGGACCAAGACTTTGGAACTCAGGCCGACTGGGGGAACCGCCTGACGGCAGGATAACCCAAGTGTAATGACTGCAGCAGTGTCTACACTCTAACATCTACATTTATGGTAGGTAGAAAACTGTACTTTAGTCAGCCTAGACTTAAAAGAAGCCTACCTGCACATCCCAATAAGGGAGTCATGCAGAAAGTATCTACGTTTCAGAGTAGGGTTTATGCATTATCAGTTCTCTGCATTTCCCTTTGGCTTATCTACTGCACCCAGGGTATTCACAAAATGCCTGGCTCCAGCCATTGCATACTGCAGGCAGAGAAGTATCCAAATTTACCCATACTTGGACGACTGCCTGATTCAGGCGGACAGTCAGGAATTGCTGCTTCAGCACCTGGCATTTGTAAAAAGCCTTTTCGCTTCATTGGGATACACCATCAACGAAAAATCAAAACTGGTACCCAGCCAAAAATTGTAATCCTGGGAGCAAGCTTGGACACCACTTCCCAGATGGCATTTTTCACTTCAGAGAAACTGATCGACCTGACAGACTACTTCAAAATAATGGCCACCAGAACCTAGCTATCTGCAAGAAAAATACTGCAAGCCCTAAGGTTCATGGCCTCATGTATTCTGCTAATTCCATATGCAAGACTGCATATGAGGGAACTTCAGTGGTACTCAAGTCTTTGGTGCCAACATTCTTAGGACCTGGAATCAGTCATTCCTGTCATACCTTGTCTAGGGGCAGAGTTCCTTTGGTGGGCAGAAGCATGCAACCACAACAAGGGACTGCCTTTTACTCTACCACAAGCTGCCCAGACCCTAACCACAGACGCATTAGACTATGCATGGGGGGCTCAAATGGCTGGCAAACATTTGGGGCCACTGGAGCCCAAGTCCAGTCCTCCTGCACAGGGATGTACTTGAAGCTGCTACCTGAAGTTCTGTGCACACCTTCACAAAGCATTGCCACCTGCTTATCTTTTCCAAATCCAGGGCAGGATTTGCTGCAGCAGTCTTGCAAGGCCTACTACCCAGCCCTAAATCTTCTTGACTGGCTCCACCCTTCCTCCGCTTTGGGATAAACCCAACTGTGATGACTGCAACAGTGAAACACAAAGAACATAATACAGATGTTCATGTTTCACTGTTGCAGTCCTAACAATAGGGTTATCTGGCTCCCATTAGCCCTCAGTCGGCCCGAATACCAGAGTCCCTTGGTATATGATGTCAGCTACCGTCTGATGTAAACCTGACGTCAGAACTTCTGGTATAAAGGGAGGCAGCCGACCCCATTTCTTCGGTCTTTCTTGCCACAGAGCCTGAAGCAGATGCAATTCGTACTAGTGCCGGTCGGCCGTTTACCACCTTTTTGCATTCAGACTACTAGGTTGAAGACTGCCTCAGATAAGTACCCCGTTGGGGACCCTCTTGCTTTAACGAATGTCAGATAAAGTTAATAACTGTCTTGCCTGTGGAAAACCGATTCCTCACCGTGATTTTCATTCCTATTGTATAATTTTGGGGCCTTGAGCACGTCACTAATTGTGATCTCTGTGCTTCCTTCAATCTGAGTACCATATGCTGTAGAGCTAAAATTTTGTATAAGCATTTCGGAGTTTGGCTTAAGTTCGTCAGTATGGTGTCTTCTGGTCTCCCGACTTCAGATGTACCTAGGAAATGAAAGGAAAAAGACCGCAACAGGCCTAGGGTTAAATCTTCTGATGACGCTCCAATGAAATTGGTAGTCAGCCCAGCGATAGTCAGTGAGGTGCTTTTGCAGCCCCTGCACTCTGCAGATTTTCATCCGTAGGCCTTTGCCGAGACCTTTCTGGAGTCCTCCATGCCACAGGCTGCTATTTAGTCTTCAGACCCTCCGCCTGTCGCTGCCTCAGGTCTGGAACCGGTATGCAGGCACCGGCTTCTGACGCCTCTTCTCTTCGACATGAGACCAGAGCCAGACTTCTGCTGTCAGTTTACCGGCAAACCCTCCAGCTGCAAATCTACTCATAAGCAGGTGTCTGCCTCCCCTCCTTTGCCTCCGTCCCAGTTGGTAAAGATGGCTAGTGATCTTTCCCTTAGGAGCTCTCACCCCCCCCCCCTTTCCAAGAGGGCTAGGGAATTGTCTCCTGATGTTTTGTCTCTGAGACTCTGAGGTTTCCAGTACCTCTGCTGATGAAGGAAACAACTTTTTTCTGGCTTTGAGGATTCTGATGCTGAAGACTATCCCTTCTGCCTCCCCTCCAGAAGATTTTTCCTTTGGGGATATTTTCAATATTCTTGGAGCATTTTAAATGGGAAAGTCAGGATTTTCCTCAGTCTAAGAAAAGTATTGGGGAATTTTTGGATTTGCAGCAGCATAAGCCTCTGGCTGTACATCCAGTTTTGGAAGTTGTGGATGATGTTTTCATGGAAAATTCTTTAGCTCCTAATTCTGTTCCTCCTGCCCCCAGAAAACCTGATAGGTATTGTAGGGTTCCTGATTCTCAGCAATGCCTTTTCAAAAATCTTACTGCTGATCCAGAGATTTTCTCAAGGCCCCAAGAGTATTAAAGCTACTATTGCTAAAAACCCAGTACCTTCGGATAAGGAATCTAGGGCCTTGGACAGGTGGGGTAAAAAAGTCTACACCTCAGCAACTCTTGCCATTAGATCTGTAATTTGTGTTTTTCACATGCTTAAGTATCAACAACATACTTTGGATGCTATTAAGGCTAAACTTGGGGATGTTCTGCCCTGTCGGAGAACAAAGACTTACATGATTTACTAACTTCTGCCACTCTTGTCACTAAGCATTCCCTATATTGTGGTTTTGGCACTTTGGAGGCTTCCTGCAGAGCAGCAGCCACTGGTTCTGTTATTAGAAGGCATGCTTGGCTTAGGGAGCAGCCTCTTTCTGAATCTTGAATCTAAATTGCTGGATGTGCTTTTTTGCAAAAACACCCTTTTTGTCAGCAAGGCTGAAGAGGTACTGAAGAGGTTGGAGGATAAGGCAAAATCTGTGCAAGCTCTTAAGGATTTTTCAGGTTCAGCCTTCTCTGTTTAGTAGGCATTACCCTTCAAAGAATTGGTCTTTTCCTAATCCCAACAAGCAAGGTCGTTCTAGGCCTAGGGGTTTCAGATCTTCCAGACGCCAGGCTTCTGCCTCTCAAAAGGCTAAACAATGGCATTCTTCTTCCAAATTGGGGAGTTCTAAGCCAGCTTCCCAAAGCAAGCATTCTCAATGACTCCAGCCTTCTTGTGCCTACCTCCTGCGGACCCAGGGTTTCCTTTGGGGGGAAGGTTAGTCAGGTTCGAAGAGGTGTGGTCTACCATCACAGATTACAAATGGGTGCTCCAGTATAGTAAACCAAGGTTGTAAGTTTTATTTTCACACCTTCCCTATTCTGCAAGGGTACCCAGACATACCCAAAACTCACAGGGCAGTGGTAGAAAACCAGATTTCTTCTCTCCTGACTCTGGGAGCTATAGAGCCAGTTCCTGCAATTCAGGCAGGCCTAGGTTTTTATTCAGGGCTTTTTGTGGTGCCCTAAAAAGGGGGAACCTGGCACCTTATTCTGGATTTGTATATTCTAAACACCTTTCTGGTGATTCCCAAATTCAAGATGGTCACTCCAACAGTTACTGCCAATGCTGGGCAAGGATTCATGGCTGGGTAACCTTGGATCTCAGAGGCTTATCTGCACATCCTAATAAGGGAATGTTGCAGGCAGTTTCTTCGTTTCAGGGTAGGAAAGCAACTCTTCCAATTCTCTGCATTGCCCTTTGGCTTATCTACTGCTCTGAGTTTTCACGAAGTGCCTGGCGCCAGTCATTGCTTTTTGCAGACAGAGAAACATTCAAATTTATCCATACCTGGACGACTGTCTCATTCAAGCAAATTCCGCAGAACTAAAAAAGGATTTGGACTTGGTGAAAAACTTTCTCACCTCTTTGGGTTACACTCAACGAAAAGAAGTCAAAATTGGTTCCTACTGGGGAGATATTTTTCCTGGGAGTGAGTCTGAATATAGCCACCCAGATGGTATTCCCCCTCAAGAGAAACGAGAAGATCTTTTGACTTCAAGAACTTGGCAAGCATGACCCATCTCTCTGCAAGGCAATTCCTGCAAGCTCTGTGGTTCATGGCTTCATGTATTCTGATGATCCCATATGCAAGGTTGCATATGATGAAATTTCAATGATACCTCAAGAACCCTTGGTGTCAGCACACACAGGACTTTAGACTTGATTCTTCCTCTGATTCCCTGTCTACAACTGGAGTTTCTCTGGTGGGCGACGGCCTGATGTTCTTCGTGTTTCACTGTTGCAGTCATCACATTTGGGTTATCTGCTTGCAGTAGCCCTCAATCGGCCTGATTATCAGTCTTGCGTACTGCATCGGTTGTTGTCTCATCTTCCATGACGTCAGGTAGTCATGGGTATAAAGCATACAGCCAATGCCATTTTATCAGTCTTTCTTGCCGTGCAGTGCCAGAAGCAGTTGGCAAGTGCTGGTTGGCAGACTCCTGAAATTTTCGTTTTAGAGTTTCAGAACCAAAGTCTTCAACTAAGCCAAGTACCCTGTTGGGGAAACTTTCTTGCACTAAACCGATGTCAGTAAAAGTTAATAATTGTATTTCTTGTAGAAAGTAAATGCCTCAAACATTTTCATTCGTACTGCATTACTTGCTTAGGCCCAGACCACGACGTACCTCGCTGTCTGTTTTGTGCCTTATTTAAACTATTCGTCTGTTTACGCTTCTAAATGTTTTGGTACTCTGTACAATTATCCAGAAATGGCTTCGGTAAGCCACCCAACTACCAACATTCCGAAAAAACGCAAAGATAAAGACAGACCACATAGGTCCATAGCTGCCGACTAGCTTCTCCTAAGCTAGTCGCCAGTTCGCCAGTACTCGGGCACTTTTACAGCCCCTGGTACCCACTACGTCAGATTTACAGGCCTCTACTGAGACCCATTCGGAGTCTGGTAATGCCGTGAGATGACTCAACTTTGGAACCTGCGATTTTCTTCGTGTTTCACTGTTGCAGTCACTACATTTTGGTAATCTGCTGGCAGGTTGCCCTCAGTCGGCCTGAATTCCAAAGTCTTGGGTCCTGTGAAGGTTGCTGTCTTCCCTTCTATGACGTCATGTCGTCAGGGGTATAAGACATGCAGCCAACGCCATTTTCTTTAGTCTTTCTTGCTGTGTGGTGCCCGAAGCATAAGCATTTCGCAAGTGCCGGTCGGCCGACTACTGAAATATTAGAGTTTGAGTTTCAGAACTGAAGTCCTCACTAAAGCCAAGTACCCCGTTGGGGAAACTTTTTTCTTGCTTTTTACCGGTCAGGAAAAGTTAATTGTATTACTTGTGGGAAGCAAATACCTCATATGAATTTCCATTTATACTGTATTCCTTGCCTAGGCCCTGATCACAACGTGTCTGGCTGTCGGTTTTGTGCTAGATTTAACCAACGCACTATTAAGCATCGGTATATTTATGCATCATAGTATTTTGGAAACAAATTTAACTACCCAGAAATGTCGTCTGGTAGCAATCAGATTACCGGAGTACATAAAAAACGCAAAGAAAAAGGACAGAGAAAGGCAGTCGAGATCCAAAACCGATGAAGCTTCTCCTAAGCCAGTTGCCAGTTTGCCAGTACTCAGTGAGACACATTCACAGCCCCTGATGCCCGCTACCTTCGAGTCGCAGGCCTCTATCAACACCCCTTGTGGAGTCCAGCATGCCGCAAGATACTCAAGGTATTGGACCAATGGATGTATCTCCCTCGGATGGGTCCGGAGCTGCTGAGCAGGCACCGGCTTCTGAGGGTGTATTCAGACCTAAACATTTCCACATCAAACCGACAGCTGCAAAACCAAAGACAAAAGCAACTTCTAAAAACTGACATGAGCCACGTGCACAGGCCTCTATGCCTAAAAAAAACAGATGATCAAAATGGCTGAAGACCTCATTACCTTGATCAGGGGTACCCATCCCCCTCCAGATAAGAGGCCTAGGCAAGACGCTGATTATGAATCTTCAGATCAGGTTTCTATTACTTCTGATTCCTCTTCTGATCAGCAGTTATCTGTACCTGCCTATGAGGATTCTGATGCTGAGGAGTCTATTCCATCTGCATCTCCTTCTGAGGATTATTCATTTGGAGAAACCTTGCATACTTTGAGGGAGCATTTTCACTGGGAGAGTCAAGACTTCAAAATCAAAAAAAAAAGAGGCTCGGATTTCCTTCTCCCTCGGCACAAGCCTTTAGCATTCCCCCTGTTTTAGACATTGTGGATGATGTGTCTTCAAAGTCGAGCTTGACCCCTGACTCCTTACCTCCGGCTCCCAGTAACTCTGACAGAAGTCACCGACTCACATACATTTTTATTTAGAAACTTTGCTGCTGATCCTGAAACTATTTCACAGGGTCCAAAGGGAGTTAAGGCCTCAACAGCAAAAAACCCTACCCCCTCTGACAGATTCTAGGGCACTGGACAGATGGGGAAAAAAGGTTTACACATCTGCAGCCTTGGCAATCAGGGCCTTAAATTGTCAATTTCATATGCTTAAGTACCATCAACATGTTATGGGATTGCTGAAACAGAAAATGATTATTTCAGAATGTGCAGAAAATAACGAATTGCAGGAATTATTGCATCAGCTGAACAAGTTGGAAAGCATACTTTGCAATGTTGTTTTGATTCTTGAGGCCTCCTGCAGGGCCGCAGTTACTGAATCTGATTAGGAGGCATGCCTGGTTAAAGGAACAAAATTTGCCTGATCACGGTAAAGCTAAATTGCTAGATGCACCTTTACAGCATGATTCTCTGTTGTATTAAGGCAGAAGAGGTTTTAAAGAAAATGGAAGATTAAGCGAAGTCTATGCAAACTGTTAGACTTACAAGTGCAGCCACCAAGATTCAGTAGACACTGGCCTACAAAAAATTGGTCCTTTGTGGTGTCAGAGCTCAAAGGGGCAAATCCAGATGCCCTAAGGGTTCCAGGTACCAGGCTCAAGATTCAGGCCAAAGCAATGGGGCGCATCCACCTCCAAATCTGGAGGAGATAAAGCGCAAACCTACAGAAAGCAATCCCCAATGACTTCCCTCTGCCTACACCAGGCACTTATCTTTTGGGAGCACCCATAGGGGGAAAATTAGCATTTTTTGCTCAAAATTGGCAGTTAACCCAGGAAAAGTGGGTACTAAACATCATATCACAGGGATACAGATTCCATTTCCACACTCTGCCAATGACAGATGGTTGGCCAGATCTGCCAATAAATCAATGGGCAGAGGCAGAAACAGGTTACGTCCCTCATGGATATGGGGACCATTCAGACAGTACCAGAACAGGAAAAAGTGCACAGTAAGACTGTTCTTGGTATCCAGAGAGGACAAGGCCTGGTGGACAATACTGGATTTATCAATTTTTGAACACATACCTGGATATTCCAAAGTTCAAAATGCTGACTTTGCAGCAGCTTCTGCCCATGCTGGGCAAGAATACTTGGCTGGTGACTTTAGACCCAAGAGGCATACCTGCATGTCCCAATAAGACAGTCATGCATAAGATACCTCAGATTCAAGGCTGGCTTAATGCATTACCAATTCTCTGCACTGCCCTTTGGCTTATCTACTGCGCCCAGGGTCTTTACGAAGTGCCTGGCACCAGTAATTGCATTTTGCAGACAAAGTATACAAATATATCCGTACTTGGGACGACTGTCTGATTCAAGCAGAGAACAAGGACACTCTTCTACGACATCTGGCATTTGTGAAAAGGCTTCTAACAGGACTAGGGTACACAATAAATGAAAAGAAATCGCAACTGGTACCCTCTCAAAATAGAACATTCCTGGGTGCAAGCTTGAATACAACTGCCCAGATGGCTTACCTCACGCCAGACAAAGGCAACTGACTACTTCAAACTGATGGCAACAAAAACCCAGTCTTCTGCAAGACAAATTCTGCAGGCTCTATGCTTCATGGCATCCTGCATCCTAATTCCACATGCAAGACTGCATATGAAGAAACTTCAGTGGTACCTAAAAAGTTTGAGTCAACATTCACACAGTCTAGAAACAATAATTCCTCTCATTCCCTGCCTGCAACAGGAGTTACTATGGTGGGCAAAGGCCTGTCACCAAAACAAGGGATGGCCCTTCATTCTATCCCCTGCCAGCCAAACCTTAACAGACTCGTCAGATTATGCCTGGGGGGCCCACATGGCAGGAAGATGCATTCAGGGCATATGGGCACCAAATTAAATGCATCTACATATCAACTAGAAAGAGATGCTAGCTGTTCAAAATGCCCTAACAGCCTTCAAGGACTTCATCCTAGACCACTACTGATTAAAGACTTACAACACCACAGTAGTGTGGTTATATAAACAAGCAGGGGGGGGGGCACACTCATACCCCCTTTGCAGATTAGCCCATGGCACTGTGGGACACAGCTTTGACCTACCAAATACATCTTCAAGCTCAATTCCTGCCAGGAAACAAAACACTCTGGCAGACTGTTTAAGCAGAAACCTTCTGGATCCTCGCGAGTGAAAACTAAATCCACAAGTCTTCAGCATGATAACCGAGAAATGGGGGAGCCCAGACATAGATCTGTTTGCCTCTCCTCAAAAATTATCAACTGAAAAGGTTCTGCACAAGGACTCATCACAGACAAGCATGGAAAGTGGACGCCCTATCCTTCAGTTGGAAAAACCCATCAGTTTACGCCTTTCCTCCTCTGCCTCTTCTACCTAAAGTCCTCCTAAAAGTCAGATGAGAAGCCAAAGATACTAATTGCCCCACCAATACTGGTACCCAGTCATAAGGAACTTGTCTCAATACCCAGCTTGGACCTTACCTCAAAAACCACAACTACTGTCCCAGCAAAACAATCGGATCCTGTGCAATCATCTACAGACTCTGAACCTGGCAGCATGGCTAATCCTGTAATCATACGAACGACACCTCTCAGTAAAGCTGTAATGGATGTCATTTTGGAAGCCAGAAGGCCTATTACTAGAAAATCTTATGCTGACAAATGGAAGAGATTCTGTGCTTGGAATCAAGCACAAGGAACCGATACAGCAGAACCACATATTCCTCGGATATTACAATACTTAACTGAGATGCTTGAGAAGGGCCTATCTTTCTCATCAATCAAAATCCATGCCTCTGCCATTTCGGCTCATTACAAAACAGAGCCACCCATCTTTTCTCATCCTTTACTAAAGCAGCATCTTAGAGGAGCCAAAAATTTAAGGCCTCCTAGAAGATCGCCATTACCTGCATGGGTCCTCAGTTATGTGTTGGAAACGCTCACCCAGCCTCCATCTGAAGCAGCTGCTATCGCTGATATAAAGTTCTCATCATGGAAGACAGCTCTGCTACTAGCAATTACTTCAGCAAGAAGAGTTTCATAGCTACAGGCCCTCATGGCTGTAGATAATCCAAATCCGCAAAACGAGCCAGCACAAAGGAAAGGCAAGCCATAATATTTTATTGTGGCATAATAAAACAAAAAACAACTGCAAACCGGTTTCGGCTACAAGGCAAGCCTTCGTCAGTGCAAACAAGAAGTTTGAATGGTACATATACTTGGTATCTATACTTGAGAGCTTAAAGCTGGTATGCACCTAAATACCATATTTTAAGTGCATATTCGCCAAATGGTGTTGAGAAAATATATAAAAATATATATATTTTTTTAAATAATTCACTGGATAACACACTGGATTCAATACTTTTCTAATAAAATTGACTCAATGTGTAGACTAAGAACCTCTTTTATTTTGAGGGGAAGGCATATTGGCAAGTGAGGGGCACAGCAATGGGAGCGTCCTTTGCTCCAATATATGCGGACCTTTTTATGGGGTTTTTTGAACAACAATTCATATACGATCTTCATAACAATTTCATGGCAGAATTAGATATTTGGAGAAGATATCTAGATGATTGTTGGATGGTGTGGCGGGGTTACTCTGGTTTGGCCCATGAGTTTGTCAAATATCTAAATAATAACACATGGGGTATCCAGTTTACTTTAACTATGCAATATCAAGAAATTATCTTTTTGGATGTACTGGTATCCCGACAAACGGATCATACTTTGGCCACCCGGGTCCACAGAAAATTTCCACAATACAACACACTTTTGCATGCATCCAGTCATCACCCCCGCCACATCAACACCATTCCCAAATCCCAGTTTATACGTATGAAACGTATTTGTTCTCAAAAATCCCACTCTGAATGTGAACAAGACCTTGGTGACAGATTGATCCGAAATCCATTATATCCTCTGTTGATCAAATCATCAATGAGGTCCAACATATGCCCCGATCACAACTTTTACAATACAAACATTCACAAGGGTTCTCTAATACTTCTACAACTCAACCTATTAGATTTGTGACTACATTTGGTAGTAATTCATCATCATTTAGAGGTATTATAAATAACCATTGGGGAATTTTGTGGGCACATGAACATTTGAATGACATACTACCAGAAACGTGCCTTTTCTTACCGAAGGGGTCGAATGATAAACTCCTACTTCACACACTATAAGAGATTTAATCCGCCTACACCTAGACAGACCACTTTATTTGGTGACCCTTTGATAGGCTGTTTTCCCTGTGGTCACTGCAGTGCATGCAGATATATGTCTAAGACGAAGGAATTCACTAGCTCCAACACATCTCTGTTTTTTCAGATAAGAATTTTTGGGAACTGCAGTACCGATTGGGTGGTATATTTAGCCACCTGTACATGTTTTTCTTATGTTGGTCAAACCTCCAGACCACTGAGACATAGAATAAGCGAACACCTTAGTGCGATCAGAACTCAGAAAATTACTAATGCTTTATATAAACATAACATGACTCATAAAACAGCACAATTTAAGTTTACCATAATTGACAAAATCCAGATGCAAAGAATATCTAAAGCAGGCTGGCATGATAGATTAAATAATACGGAATCCTCATGGATCACCAGGTTAGGTGCTTTATTCAAACCGGGATTAAATGAAAACAATTAGTTCATTAATGCTAGCTGCTGATTTTCGATTTTATGTCTTGTGAATTATTGGACCTCACTAGTTTTTTGTCATTGAATTTATGCTTTATGCTTTAAATCATAAAAACAAGATGGTCCTTATCTCTTCCTTTTTTTTTATATACAAAATTATTTAAAAATATATATATATATATATATATATATATATATATATATATATATATATATATATATATATATATTTTCTCAACACCATTATTTGGCGAATATGCACTTTAGGTGCATACACCTTTAAGCTCTCAAGTATATAATGGATGTACCATTCAAACTTTTTGTTTGCACTGATGAAAGCTTGACTTTTAGCTGAAATCAGTTTGCAGTTGTTACTTTGTTTTATTATGCCACAATAAAATATTTTGGCTTGCCTTTTCTTTGTGCTGGCTCGTTTTGTGGATTTGGATGATCTGTGGTTGGAGCCGCACACTTGTTCCACCTTGCGTGATATTGGTTTATTCCTCATGGCTGTAGAGCCTTTTATCATATTTTACCCAGACAGGGTGTCTGAGGACAAATCCTACTTTTATGCCCAAGGTAGTTTCCATTGTGGCTCTTAACCAAACAATTCATCTGCCAACTTTTTATCCAAATCCGCAGAACAAAGGGGAGAGAATTCTTCATTCCTTGGACATACACAGCTAAGATTCTACTTGAGCAGGACTAAAATTCTAAAAAACTGAGCAATTACTAGTGTTGTATGCTGCAGGATCAGAAGGAAAGGCTATTTCAAAGCAGACAATTTCAAAGTGGATAAGCCATTGCATCTGTTTCTGCTACTCGCACCATGGCAAACCTTTGCCCAAGGGCATTGGGTCTTACTCCACCAGAGCTGCAGCTACTTCAGCCTTTCTCAGGAGTACCAACCACGGACGTTCTAGAGGCTGCTACTTGGAGTTCTGTTCACACCTTTCCAAAGCATTACCATTTGCCTCTCTGTTATAAGTTCAGGGCAGGCTTTGCCACTGCAGTGCTGCAGGGCCTTATAGCCTCAACTTATGCTGTTTAGCTCCAGCCTCCCAACCATAGCTTTGGGATTCTACCCAAATGTAATGACTGCAACAGTGAATACACTCTAACATCTACATTTATGGTAAGTGTACACAACTGTACTATCTCTCTACCTTGGATGGGTCTGGAGCCGCTGTGCAGGCACCGGCTTCAGAGGGTGTATTCAGGCCTAATGACATGCATATTAAACGGACGCCATCTTCTTCAAGGTCTAAAACTCTCTCCATGCCTAGAAAACCGGCGCCCAGACTGCATGGTCAGGCCTCTATGCCTAAAAAACAAATTAAGAATGGCTGAAGACCTTATTACTCTAATCAGGGAAAGCCACCCCCCCCCCCCCAAAAGAGACCTAGGACTGAGTTTCCTTATGATTCTTCTGATCAGGACTCAGTTACACCTTGGCCATTAAACCACCCTCCCCAAAATTTGTTTTCTCTGATGACCAGGATTTACCCTTGTCTACCTATGAGGATTCTGATGCAGAGGTCTCCATTCCCTCTGCTTCCCCTCCAGAGGATTTCTCTTTTGGTGAAACCATGCATACTCTTGGAGCATTTTCGTTGGGAAAGCCAGGATTACTCTAACTCTGAAAAGAGGCTTGGTTATTTCTTACTCTTGCCCAAACACAGGCCTTTAGCTTTCCCCTGTACTGGACATTGTTGATGCCTTCTCGGAATCTTGCTTGGCCCCTGACTGTCTAATATCCATCAGGTTTTCTGGGAGCAGGAGGTAGAGGTCCTGACTCATTAAAAATCCTACTGCGGATTCTCAGACCATTTCACAGGGACCCAAGGGTATTAATGCTACTACTGCCAAAAATCCTACCCCCTCTGATAGAGATTCCAGGGCGCTGGATAGATGGGGTAATAAGGTATGCACATCTGCAACCTTGGCCATTAGGGCCTTAAACTGCCCGTTTCAGATGTTAAAATAGCAGCATATTATTGGATTGCTTAAACATAAAATGTTTTTTCCTAACTGTGCTGAAAATAAAGATTTACAGGATTTAATGCATTCTACTGAACAAGTTGGAAAACATACTTTGCATTGTGGTTTTGATTCATTAGAGGCATCTTGCAGAGCTGCTGTCACTGGGTCTGTACTTATGCTTGGCTTAAGGAGCAATTTTTGCCAGATAATGTTGGAAGCTAAATTACTGGACTCTCCCTTAAACCAAGACCGCCTGTTTGGCAGCAAAGCAGTAGTAGTACTTAAAAAGATGGAGAAAAAGCTAAATCTATGCAGACCGTTAAAGATTTCTTGCAAGTACAGCCTCCCAGATTTAGTAGGCGTTGGCCCTCTAGGAATTGTTCCTTTCCTGCCTCAGCCAGGCCTTCAGTCCAAACCCAGAACCAGCAAAACACCCAGGCTTCAGTCCCAAGGTACACTCGGAACTAAGCAATGGGGGGCTCCCACTTCCAGAGCAGGGAGTAGCAAGACCCCCCCCCCCCCCATGGTAAAATGTCTCAATGACTTGACTTTAAAACTTCCAAGCCCTGCACAACTGACTGTTCCTTTTGGAGGAAAGATTGCCCTGCAGGCAAAAAATTGGGAACTCATTACCCAGGACAAATGGGTTTTAAATATAGTTTCCCAAGGATACAGATTTCACTTAGTCCTTACAACCCCAAACGGTTGGCCAGATCTACCCCCAAATCGGTGGGCAGAGGCTCAAAAGCAAGTTCTCTGTCAAGTATCAGGGCTATTCAACCTGTCCCAGAAGAGGGAAGGGTACAAGGTTTCTGGGCACCAGGAAAAGTCTTGAGTAGAAAAGACAACTCCTGGTGTCCTATCCTGGACCTCTCTATCCTAAACACATTTTTTTGTGATCCGAAAATTCAAGATGCTAACTCTTCACCAGTTGCTTCCTATGCTAGGCAAGGATGCCTGGTTGGCAACACTGTATTTAAAGGAAACCTACCTACACATCCCAAGCAGGGAATCTTGCAGAAGATACCTATGCTTCAAAGCAGGCTCCATGCACCATCAGTTCTCTGCACTGCCCTTTCGCTTATCTACTGCGTCCAGGGTATTCACAAAGTGCCTAGCTCCAGACATTGCATTTTGCAGGCAAAGAAATAATCAAATATACCCATACCTGGACGATTGTCTAATTCAGGCAGAAAGCCAGGACATACTATTGAATCATCTGGCATTTGTGCAAAAAGTGCTAACTTCTCTGGGGTACACCATAAATGAAAAGAAATCACATCTGGTATCCTGCCAACAAATTGTATTCTTGGGAGCAAGCTTGAACAACTTCCCAGATGGCTTTCCTCACGCCAGAGAAACAAGTTCATTTGACAGCTTACTTCAAACTAATGGCCGCAAAGAACCTATCTGTAAGACAAATACTGCAAGCCTTGGGGTTCATGGCCTCCTGCATTCTCCTAATTCCATATGCAAGGCTGCATATGAGGAAACTACAATGGTATCTAAAAAAGCCTATGGTGTCAACATTCTCAGGATCTAGAAACAATGATTCTTATCATACCTTGCCTACAGTTAGAGTTCCTTTGGTGGGCAGAGGCCTGCCACCAAAATAAGGGACTGACATTCACTCTACCCCCTGCCGCCCAAACCCTAACAGGCGCATCAGACTATGCATGGGGGGCTCACTTGGCAGAGGTGTGCATTCAGGGCAAATGGAACCCAAGTCAAATGCACCTGCATATCAATCCAAAAAGAAATGTTAGCTGTACAGAATGCTCTGACAGCTTTCAAGGACCACATTCTTCCAGGACAGTTAATGGTAAAGATGGACAGCACCACTGTTGTGTACATAAACGAGCAGGGGGGGAACCCACTCATACCCTCTCTGCAGACTAGCCATGGCTCTGTGGAACACAGCCTTGAGCTACCAAGTGCACCTACAGGCTCAATTCCTGCTAGAAAAGCTAAATACACTGGCAGGCGATCTAAGCAGAAATCTCATGGACCCACACGAGTGGAAACTGGAACCAAGGACATTCAACATGTTGATAAACAAATGGGGGAGCCCAGAGATAGACCTGTTTGCCTCCCCCCAGAACCACCAATTGGACAAATTCTACACAGGGACTTGCCACAAACGAGCTTGGAAAGTGGATGCCCTGTCCTTCACCTGGAAAAATCTATCAGTTTTTGCTTTTCCTCCTCTGCCTCTCCTCTCCAAGGTACTACTAAAGATCAGGACAAACCAAGGACGATACTGATTGCATCAGACTGTCCACGCCAACACTAGTACCCCCTCTTGTGCAGTGTCACTGCTGACACCATAGCACCTGCCTCAGACCCCTACCCTGCTGTCCCAGCAAAAGGGCCATGTTTTGCACCCTCAGCTCCAAACCCTGAACCTGGCAGCCTGGCTAATTCCTTGAGCTCTCCCTTAGCATCCCTCAGTAAGCAGGTACTGGATGTCATTCTGGAGGCAAGGAGGCCTAGTACTAGAAAATCGTATGCTGAAAAGTGGAAAAGGTACTGTTCCTGGAGCCTGGCTCAGGGGATGGGCACAACGGTGCCCAGCTTACCTCGGATTCTACAGTACTTAACAGAAATGCTCCACAGGGGCCTATCCTTGTCAATTAAAATTGATGCCTCTGCCATTTCAGCACATAATACAGAGCCACCCTTTTTCTGTCACCCCTTGCTAAAGCAATTCCTTAGAGGGGCCAAAAATTTAAGGAGCTCCCACTCCAGCCTTGGGACCTACTTTGTATTGGAAAAGCTCACCCCCCCCCTTTTGAACCAGCGGCTATGGATGAGTTGAAAGTCCTTTGTTGTAAAACGGCCTTCCTTCTAGCCATCACTTCAGCAAAAGTGTCTGAATTACAGGCCCTCATGGCAGTTGAACCCTTCATTATCTTCCATGTGGACAATGTTTCCTTTAGGACTAACCCTTTATGCCAAAAGGTCGTATAGTCTTTGGCCCCAAGTCAGTTTATTCATTTGCCTACTTTTTTCCCTAATCCACAAAACAAAGGAGAAAGAATACTGCTCTCTCTGGACGCGCACAGACAACTTGGATTCTATTTGGACAGGATTAAGCCTACCAGAACAGCTGAGCAGCTGTTAGTTTGCTGCAGGGGCAGAGGGGAAGGCTATTTCACAGCAAACCATCTCCAAATGGATAGCTCATTGCACTAATTTCTGCTACAAGCACCATGGAAAACCTACCCCACAAGGGGATAAGATCACATTCCACCAGGGCTGCATCTACCTCTGCGGCATTTCTCAGAGGGTCCCTACCAGGGACATCCTAGAAGCTGCTACCTGGAGCTCTGTGCATACACCAAGCATTACCACTTTCCAATCTTTTCTAAATCCAGATCTTGCAGGGATTTAATAGCTGGCCCTAATGCTCTTTAACTTCCTCCTCCCTTCCTTAGCTTTGAGAATCAACCCAAATGCGATGACTGCAACAGTGAAACACTAAGAACATAGTACATTTGTGTACACTTGCCATAAATGTAGATGTTAGAGTGTATTCACTGTTGCAGTCCTGATTACCCTCCCTCCAGCCCCCTGACTTCTCTTGGCACTACCTCTCCTTATGGTTGGTATGTGTCTTTTTTTTTCTTGTTTGCTTTTTTATGGGGGTTTTACCATACCATTTAATTGCTCCCTATTATAGGGACACCTGACATCTAGGGCAAGAAGAACTGGTGTAATGGCGTCTGCTGCATGTTTTATACCCCTGACGAACTGACGTCAAGGAAGAAGCGACAGAATCTGATGCAGAAATCCAAAGACTCTGGTATTCAGGCAGGTTGAGGGCTATCTGCAGGCAGATAACCCAAATGTGATGACTGCAACAGTGAATCCACTCCTAACATCTACATTTATGGTAAGTGTACACAACTATACTTTTTTCATAAGTCTGTTGCATTAATGAAAGCAAATTTTTATTTGAAGCTTCTGACAGTTTCTCTTGCGGAAGTATTTCTTTAATTTCTCTCTCTCGTGTATCTTGTGTCTGGAAATCCTGGGCTTTTTGCATAATAGTAACAATGCATAACTTTATCCTCAATAGTTGACTGTCTTTATGGCTCTTCTTTGGCCTGTCAGTTTGTGATTTTTTTGTGGACTGCTACTTCTAAATGGGGGGGGGGGGGGGGTCATCCTCTCTCTGGGCCTGACCTGGCCCCATTGTAGCAATGTTTCTGTATTTTGAGGATTTTTACACTTATTTTTTTCCAGTCCTGGCGCAAGTGCGCACCTACCAGGATTGAGCGCTTTCTTTATCCTGTGTCTTGTGCACTCAGCTATTTCTTAATTTTTGACTTACTACTATCCTTGCTATGCAGACTAGCTCTTCTAGTGTGGGCAGCTGACCACAAAATAGGGAGTACCACTTCAAGCAGTTTGCATCCCTTCGGAACAGAACTCTAGCATATATGTCAGTCCCACATATGGATGCTCCACAGGGATGTTTTCCTGGATCTAGTCCACAGATCGGGTGCACCTTTGTTGGATCTGTTTGCCTCCCCATGAACAGACAACTTCCCTCCTCCTGCACCAGGCTGCCCAACCCTCTGGCGAGGGCAACAGATGCTTTTTCTATTTCTTGTAAGGGGATATTTCTCTCTACATTCCCCTTCCCTTTTACTCTGAAAGTTCTACTGAAGATTCAGCAGGACAGACCAGAAAACGTGTTGGTGACCCCTTTTGGGCAAGACCGCACTTGTTCCCCCTCCTTATGCATTTAGCCAAGGGCAGTCACCACAGGTTACTCTACAGAGTGGACCTTCTCGCACAGGACAAGGTATATCTAATCCATCCACACTGGCAGTCTCTGCACCTCATCCTGTGGGTGATAAAATTCTCATTCCTTACAGACACCACTGCAGTGAGGACATGCTCAGGCCTGTAGGAGGCCAGGAGGCTTAATGCAAGGCGATCTTGTGTATCTAAGTGGAAACTATTCACCATATGGTGTCTCCAGACAGTTTGACTCAGAGTGAGGTCCCTTTAATACTGTCCGATCTGTGTGAACTCTTACAGACAGGATTAGCATACTGCTCCAAGGCTCATCTGTCATTTCAGCTTGTCTGCCTCTGGAACCCCCTCTAGCTTCCAGATTGCCAACAAAGTTGATGTCCTATTCTCATGTTGCAGTATTACTGTGGGATTCTCTGCCTCAGGCGATCCAAACATCCTGCTTCTCTACAAAAGCTCAAGCCTAGTTGCTGCTGGAGTGTGGGATGTCACACGTAGGGCCATAAGCCAGGGACCATAAATGTGTGAAGTCTGCATGCACAGACCTCAGAACTTTGCCGCAGTCAAATGTCAGATTGATTACTTCGCTCAGTTGTCTTCAAGACGTCTAAAGGATAAACACCCCGTTGGGGAAAACTTTTCTTATTGCTTGAGCTTAGGTTGTCGCTTGTTTTTCTTTGCTGATGTATGCTAGGAAGGGAAACTGTAGATGTGGATGTCAAATTTCACACAAAGATGCCCATGAACTCTGTGTTCTGTTTTAGGCCAGGAACACTACCATACTACCTGTAGCGTCTGCCAAGCCGTTCATCCCCAATTCCCTCTGCAGTCATCTGGCAGCCCTTAAATTCAACCTTGAAAACCAAAGGTTGGAAAGACTTGCTTTGAGAATGGATCTGGAGTTGGCCGTTGAGGCAGAGCCGCCTAAAAAGGCCAAAGTTTCTAGGCTTTACCACGTCTGCTCCTCTGTCATCGTATGCCCCACCAACCGCCGATATAGGGGTTGAGGGATGTCCTCTTGAACCGGCACCTTCAGCGACTACCTTTGAGGAAGCCACTTCCAAAGTACTGGTAGGCATGTCTTTGGAGATTATTCTGATGTCTGCTACGGCTGTAGTCTGGGGGGAACCAGACTGCACCAGACGCCCAACCACGGTCAAGGAATTCGTCACTTCACCCCTAGCCCACACACCCGAAAGTAGACCCTCAGCTTCTACTAAAACTACCCCTCTGAAGCAGAAGACAAAATATTTATCTGCTCCTGTGGAGGAAAGACCTGGCTGGCAGTCCTTTTCACAATCGTTGCTACAGGCCTTCATGGCTCTTAGCCCTTCAGCATCCACTGCAGCCCCATTACCTGTCCTGAGCCCTAGGCCTGCTTTAGCTACCTCTATCACTCCTACTTACACCCAAGAGGAAGAAGTTTCATCTTCCTCTGAGTCCGTAACATACTCGTCTTAAATAACTTCTCCCTTGCAATATTACTCCCCAGATGAGGGCTCCATTGAGGGAGACTCCCCACCTGAGGATATTACATTTGGTGAGACCATTACCAACATGAGGGAGTACTTTAAATGGAACACAGCTGAGATGACTGAAATCCAAGATGTATTTCAAGTTGTTGCAGGTGGAATCGCCCTCCCCATCAGCTATTCCTCCCGTTTCCTGCATACCTGGATGCTTTTGCATCAGCCTCAGAATCCTAATTCTCAACCTCCTGTTCCCAAGAGACCGAACCATTTTTTTAAGGTCCCTGACGAGCACAAGTTTTTGATTTTTAAAAAAAAAAAAAAAAAATTGGTAGACCATGCAGTTATAGCAGCATCCCCTGACATGTAGTCCAAACTCATCTCTTCTCCTCTTTTGCCTTCGTGCAAGGTAAACAAGGTAATGTTCAGGTTGGGGAAAAAGATATACACCTCTTCCACTCTAGCATTTAGGGCAATAAATTACCATACCCACATGGTCATATGTCCTAGACTTGGTCTCGCAAGCTTCCTCCTTGATATCCTCTCTTCCTGATTCACCAAACAAGTCACGAATAGCATCCAAGCTGTCTTTGGCATCCTAGGTAGCCAGGCATTCAATTAAGTGCAGCTATGATGCAGCTGAGGCATCTGCTAGGTCCTATGGCATTGGCTTTTGTTTTATGAAGTTATTCTTGGCTTAGATTACAGCCCTTGCTTGAAGACTAAGACCAAGATTTTGGATGCTCCCCTGTACAATGCTTTCCTGTTTGGCAAACAGTCTGCTGACCTGTTTAAAAGACTGCAGGAGAAGAGTAAAGAACTCCAGGACTTGAAACATTTAATGGTCTTTACTTGTCTCTCCAGTGCTTAAATTTTTATATAAATTGTCTGGCAAAGACTACCTTTGTCAGGAGAGCCCCTGCTCCAGCCATTCCTGCCACTGCCAGAAGTAGAAAAGGATCCAGGAAGACTACCTCACCAAGAGCAGCCCCTTCTCAGCCCCCTAGTAGCCAGCCCTTTCAAGACACAAATAGTGCGTGACTGCTTCAGCCACCTCCCCCTCTTCCCAGCTCTCACTGTCTTCCCTTCTGGAAAGAAGTCTCTTCAGACAGCTGGGTCCTGGCATGTCTTTGCAGGAAAAACCCATTCCGCCATGCATCTCCCCCCCCCCCCCAAATAAAAACTACACTTAATTCCTCAGATTATCCAAGACCTTCTCGACCAGGGAACCATAGAACCAGTCCCCCCAGGCCAAGAAGGAAAAGGATTCTACTCGAAACTATTTCTGGTACCAAAAAAGGACGGACCTTGGAGGCCCATCCTAGACCTATCCTCTCTAAACCTCTTTCTGAAGGTCCCTTCCTTCAGAATGCTATCCCTTCAAAACCTTCTCCCACTATTGCAACCCCAAGCTTACATGGCCACTTTGGACTTGAAGGAGGCTTACCTCCACAACCCATCCACCAAAAACACAGAAATACCTATGCTTTGCTTAGCCCTGTTCACATTTTCAATTTACTGCCTTGCCCTTTGGTATATCTACTGCACCAAGAGTCTTCACAAAGTGCCTAGCCCCAGCAGTCACCTACTGCAGGACCAAGAGTATCCAAACCTACCTAGACATACTTGGAAGGGGAAGACACTGCTGTCCTCCACGTCACAGCTCCCGAGGTTGGGGTTCACACTCAACCTAGCAAAATCATCCCATTCCCCTGCACAGGACAAAACCTTCCTTGGATGCAGGATCAGAACAGACCCTAATGAAGGTTTTCCTCCCTCAGAATAAGATAACCTTACTTTCAGCCACTTCCGGGACCTTCTTGTTAAACCGCCAGGCAATTCATGTACCTTCTACGCATTATGGCAGCTACCATCCCTGTGCTGCCACTTGCCAGATTGCACATGAGGAAGTTTACAGTGGTACCTGAAGAATGCGTGGTCTCAACACAGCCACCCTCTGGATTTTCAGGTACCCTTACTTCCATGACTCTATGCAGAATTGAAGTGGTGGATTCAGCAGGTACAACAAAACCCAGGCCTACCCCATTAACCCACCATGCCAACTTAGTCATTGCACACACATGCTTCAGATCTAGGCTGGGGAGCGACAATGAATGGCCTCAAGGTACAAGCCCTATGGGAGCCATCTCTACAGAGGATGCACATCAGCATAAGGGAGATGACTTCAATACTCCTAGTCCTGCAGAACTTTCTTCCCATTATGCAACCAGGCCCCTTACAAATCTTCACAGACAGTACCACTGTCGTGGTACATAAACAGGGGGGCACAAGATCTTACCTGCTCTGCAGACTAGCAATGCAAGTATGGGAATTAACCTTTTAAAACATGTCACTGCAGGCTCATCTCGTTTGCCGCGTTGCTGTACAGCTATGTCAAACCATTATCTCTCTCCAAGTGTTAAATTTTTTTAAGTTTTTCTATTAGTGTTTAGAAAGTGTTCGATTCGTTGCTATTTCTATCCTCCTACCCTATCACAACTTTGAGACTCCCTCCCTACAGTCAGTGGCGGCTGGTGACTTCAAATTAAAGGGCGGCTGCAGGAGACAGATTAATGGGTGGGGTCAATGGGAATGGGTGTGGCCAACTAGAAAGTGGAGGAGCTATGCTCAAAACCAGAAAAACTAACTTTTATTAAATAAACTGTACTGGGTGCCAAACCATCATTATGAGAGTCCAATCAAGACAAAATTAAGTGTAGAAGAAAAAAAATATTTCAGGGTATTGGCTGCATGACAGCTTACTTTATATCTAGATGGAAACAAAAAGGTTGTGAGGCATGAAAAAAAGAATACTTTTTAAAAACATTACTGGAATGCCAGTCAAAATCAAGTACAAGAAAAACAAGCAGCACTCAACTCAAACCACTTCTCCTTGCACTGCAGTTCTAATTATAATTTATATTCAGCTTTATTAAAGTACCAAGTAACATGCTGAAAGTAACAATCTTTGTGATACCCCCACTTGTAAAAATGTTTCTTATCCAAAAAAGACCTGCTGCCTAACAACTATCTCCTTTGTTTCATGGGGAAAACATGATCAAAGTAAAAAAATGAAAAGCAAACAAGAAACTAGCTCAACATAGATTGCTTAAAGGATTACAGCACAGGTTATGGACCACACACAATAGATTGGCATTGTTTAGTTTGCAGGTAAAGCCTGCAAAGATGACTGCAAGTTTACAACAAATGTAATGAGCTTCTTAAAATAATGTAATCCTGTCCTTTATTACAAATACTGTCATATGCATTTCAATACTCAAGGCTTATATGTTATCTAGTTGTAAGTATTCTGTGCATGGCAACAACAGAAAGGCTTTCAGTGTTGGCAGTTCTTTAACAGTATGCTCATTAAAACGTACTTGCATCTTACAATCTCAGACAAGCTTACCTGATGGTCATTAAAGCATTGCTACTTAAACACAGAACAACAGGCACTTTCTGAATAATAAGCATAAATCAATAGTATAAAAATATGACGGAAACCAGAACATTGAGCAAAATCAGGGAAAGATAAAAAGCCACTGTAGTACTTGTGTCTACCTTGGATGAGGGAATACTCTGCACATCTACACTGCATAACTGCTCCTTGCCTTGCTTGGACACATCCAGAGTCACTACATGGGGGAGTGGGATGCAACAAGTATGTCACAATTTGAAATGTCTCTGGCTGACTGTGATGACCCTGACACATTTCTTACATCTCAACCTCAGAGCAAAAAATATGGACAAAGCCATACATAGAAGTGGGACAAAGGCCCAAAAATAAGGACAATTTTTAAATATCGCTCTTAAAAACTTAAAAAGATAATAGAACAGTAGGTCTTGCATTAGTATGAATTTTCTGAAGGGTATGAAATCTGAAACTGAAATGTCTGTCATTATTTTCTAACTTCAGTCTTTAATGATTTGTCGCTAATTTGCCAAAAAATACAATTTTATGAAAAACTTATCAAAAATGTGATGCAAAAATATAAAATAGCCGCACAATACAGCTGGGAACCTGTCAAGAAGGGGCACTTTTTTTAATGTTAGTACTGCTAACTTGAGCAGCTGAAAAAATAAGAATATGCATGCATTTCTGAAATAAGTAATCTATAACTCTGATTATTAGTTTATTAATTGTAAACCCGCCATGTTTTCTTCCAAAATTGCCATTTTGCGGAGGGATTATTATGGGAAGAGCAACACTTTGAGCCAAAATTAGGGACAACTGAGAGGTTTGAATATGCCTAATTCTATAAAGCAATTTATTTGCACGTCCCTCTCAACCTGTTAATGCAGGAAGTCTGGACAAGGCCAAATATATTGGGGGAACATATAAACAGTGCTAAAAATTGGTCTTGTATAAACTGAGACAGTTGATAGAATAACAGGTCTTGCTTTAGCATGCATTTTCCTGAAGGTTATGAAGTCTGAAACTCAGTGTGTCATTATTTAGTGACTTAATTCCTAAATGATTTGCCAGAAAACCACAAATTTTATGAGGAACAAACCAAAAATAAGAAGCAAAAATATATTCATTCTGCAAAAATCTGGACAGTTGAGAGGTATAGTTTGGCACCCTTCCCTCCTCACAAAACCATGGTCGAATGGAGTCCCCCCCCCCCATGCAGCCATCCAATGAGCCAGTACTTTGATATTTCACCCCATTTAACATGAAACAGTAATGTGCATACTGCTTTACTTCTGTGATGATTTGGACTTCATTTGAAAGTTTTATTTTGCATTTTACAGCGCAAACACTAATAGATATCTGCTAAACAAAGCAATGCAGTCTCACAATGAAAACAGACTTAGCATTAAAACTTTTCTGCCCTTGAAACTCATTCATTGAAACAGCACTGAAATCCACATTCAAAGAAAATACATTTTGGCAGTGGCAGATAAAGATTAACTTTGGATTTGGGCTGTTATCAAATTACAGGCCCCTTGCACATGAAACATATACATGCTCTTTCATACACCTTCCTGATTGTGTTAAATTATATTCCTTGTGCAATGCAGTACAGTTTGAGGGCATTTTAAATTTATTATTTTGAACATTTTTCCAGTAAACAGTGAAACAAAATGCATGCACCAATAATGACAAAACTGCCCAATTCAGAACATTTCCATCATAAAAGTCTACTTAAACGTCTACAGTCCACCAGTATCAGTATATATGCACAATCTCTGAAGAAGTAAAAGTCATCTAAATAATTCCACATTATAGAGATCTGTAACTAATGAAGAGGGTGCTGCTAGCAAACAACTTTATATTTCATTGTTTCATCTACAAATAAAGTGCCTGTTGCCCTTGAGGAATAAGCAACATTTTCCTGAAACTCCATTGCTTTGCTTCAGTCTTTCCTTTATGTTGGGACTAACTGGCTCTTCTTAATTTGTACTATATTTCATCTGTCAAAGTGGTTTTGCTCAATGAATGTGTATTAAGTCTCTGATCTGTTCTACTGGGAAAGTGGAATGTTTAACAGTAAGCCTTATTCAGTGTCCTCTAGTTTCTTGTGATGTTACACAGCTAACTTGGCAAGTGCTTGGCTACTGTTAGATGAAGTGGAGAGCATTCCACCTGTCTGCAACAGTAGACAAAAGTAGCACAGTGTTGCACCAAAAGTAAACAATGAAGAACAGTCAGAACTATGAGCAGGGCTATGGCATTGCAATGTGCTTTGCCATTGCCCATCGGTAGAATGGCATAGTCCGGTACACCAGTAACTGGTGTTGTATTGCTTAGTAAAAGGAATACAAACTGGAAAAAATACTTCAAGCAGCAAGTTTTAAAATAGATGATTTGCCTTCTCATTAATAAAATATGTTAAAATCCTTACCAGGAATTGTTACACATATTAGAAAAGAAATGATAAAGGTGCTTAAAATATAGACATATACTGTACGTAGAAGGTAAAATAATGAAAGATGTAAAAGCTAATGGACAAATCCGAGTGCATGTCCCTCATTGTCAGTATCTGCCTCTCACATCACAGCTTGCTGCCCAGAGACCCACTTGCTCTAGAATATCTTTCTGTCCCCAGTTGTTTACATATTTTATATCTGAGGTACATGTTCAATTAACAGATTCAAATAAATAAATCTTATTTCAGCTTCCCAATAGTGTAAGGCATATGTGCAGCCCTTTGCTGCAAAACTACACCTAGTCTGCAAGTACCTGTCTTTGTCTCTGCTCTGTTGTTGGAATTATGATTCCTGCAGCTGTCCATCCCAGTAGTGACCATGCTGTACCTGCCAGTGTCATTCCTACCCTCACTTAAAGTGACTGGCAGCTCACTTCTAAATGATGTCATCATCAGCCACTCCAAGTACAACAGGGCTGCCCCTTGTCAGAGGCGACAGCAATGACCACAGACCTTGTAGGGTGAGATAAAAATGGGCAGGAAAACTTGTAGATGTTCTGTTACAGCTATCCAGTACCAGACTACTACAAAGATGGTCATAATGGTACATTTCATGACTCACACTTCAACATCTTTGTGTGTGGGGGTAGCCTGTCAGCACATCACACCATGATTCTCAGTAATGCTAGCAAATACAACATTTAATTTCTCTCTAGCACCCATGTTGACTACAACAACCCTTCTGCATGCTGTTTCATCTGTTTTGCTCGAGTACTTACCTAGACCGTCTCTGTTCATCTTCTTTCATGTAGTCATTGTGAGCAGGTATGATATATTTAGTTGTGTAAAGGAAAACAGAATAGTAAAACAAATCAGAACTAGAGAAATCATCTTGCATTGTAGTGTAGTGGCCATAAAGTAGCGTCAAATTCCTTGACTGCTAAATTTATAGCAATTCTTACTGAAATAACATTTTTTCTACTCTGCAATATTGCATTTTTACTGTTTAAATAACTTTGCTAATTTTTGCAAAATACTGTCTTCTGAAAACAAAATGTATTTCCACAACATCTGGATGTCCCTGCATTCACTACTGGCCATACTTTATCTAGCATTAATGTGTTCTGACCTCTGCCCCACATTCTTAGACCAGTCCATATGTCAAATGAGAAGAATACAAATAGTCAAGAAACTACAAACTTTCTTAAATTAAGATCACTGGTAACAGCCAAAGGTTACTAAAATGGAGTCATCAAAGTGCATGTAAGAAAAAGCCAGCTCCATGGCCTAGAGGGATATAGCTTTGACTATGCTGCAGGCAACACAGTTTCAAGCACTTGTAAGAGCTGGCAGGATAAGAGATGGAAGTGAGTGACTTTTGCCAGCTCGCGCATCCAAGGAGTAGGGAGGTGGCTATGGCAATGTGAGTTTGAAAGCCATTTTTATTGGTGTGCTTAGATTCCCTTATGGTAATATCTATGCAATCTGTGGATCCCTGGATTTCAAGGAAAAAAGGCCAAGTTCATAAAATGCCTACAAGATGTTGGTTGTATCTTATGCAGTCCTGAGGAACCAAATACACGCGTCCATATGCTTCAACGTAATATTGAGGAACTGGTTCAAGATTCATGTGTCTGACACCTGAAATATCCCTAACATGAAAGGTCCCTGCAGCTGTGATGTCTAAAGCTGCACATACCTCTGTAACCACAGGAATGGGCATGCCATGCACCCCTACCTTGACTCCACTTATGGGTGACGCAGTCTGGCAAGTTCCCTAAGTCTCCCTGTCCCAACAGTAATGGTTTATAATATACTGGTCAGTGAACTGTTGGTATGTCAGGCACCATCTCTACTTCCTATGTTGGCACAAATGAGTACAATGTGTAACACTGTGGTCAATGGCTGTGATGGCGGATGTTAAAATATGTTGATGCAAAACGGCTACTGCTAAGCCAAGCTTCACTCTATTGTACTGTGTGATTCTTGGTGTAAATAACTACGTATCCATTGAGGTTGCCACTACAAATGCCTGTGAATTCCACACAGCATCTTATATTCAAGACCTTTCCACACTTTGCATTGGCTGACAGTATGTTTTTGGCACATCGGGAAATGAACTAACACTATGCTAAAAAAGTCTCTAACTGCAGAGAAGCTTGATAAACAGTATTTACTGAGTTCCTACATGCTCTTCTATTTTTGTGTGGTGGTTTGTTTTTATTGTCTGAGTCACAAACAACAAAATAAGACCACCTGATAAACACACAAGTAGCTGAAGCAGATTGAAGCACTGGTACAGTGAGCGCTGTGAGATGTGCAAATATTTCAAGTTCTTATATAAATTGGGTTACAGTGGTATACTGTCCTTCAGCAGCAGCAAAACCTGCGGTGCCAGGCAAGACCCAGAAATATATCAAGCAGGTGACTGTTCATTGCAAGATGCCGTAGCCTATGAGTACGCATGCAATCCTTCAACCACAGCATGCACATGTAAGGGGAACTGTGTGGACTGAGAATGTAAAAAGCTGTTTTATTTAAAAGAAACTTAAGGATAACAATACTGAACACACACACTTTGTCCCTCTTAGCTTCCATAGCGCGATGTAGATGCCATCCATTAAATCCCATAGCTGGCGCCGCGATGTAGATCCCATCCATAGCTGTCCACCACTAAATCCCATAGCTGGCATGTCCTCGCATATCCACCACGTGAGATCCCCGGCGAGACTCCCGCATATCCACCACGCGAGACTCCCGTTTGCCGACCGGGTCCAATCAGTTCCCAGCGACTGTCTATGCAGTTAAAACTGCATAGACTTCTGGGAGCTCTGCTCTTACATGCTTCCCAGTCCGGACTGCTGCTGAAACAGTCTGCGCATGCTCCAGACTGTCTCGGCAGCAGTCCGGACTAGTGCGCATGCGTGAAATTCCGTGATTTTATTTTTTTTATCTCTTATTTTTCTTTTATTTTCTTTATTTTACAGCTGGGGGAGCTGCAGACCAGCAGTCCAATAGCACGGGCCGCCCCTGCCTCTACAGTATTTTTCCTCCTCTGACTTTTGAGGTATTTCTCCATTACCATCGTTAGTAATCCTTCTCTCCCTTTCTTAAACTTCTGGGTAGTTTTCTTAAGCTCTCAGTAAGTATTTCTCCCTTGATATCACAATGTCTGATAAGAAATGTCGTGTTGGCTTCAATGTACGGAATGCAGCCGTAAGTTACTGCTTTCTGATGGCCATGATTTGTGTTTATTACCTGAATGTTTCCCACCTTTCAGTAGACCCTCCGTGTGGGATTTGTAGAAATTTTTCGACTAGGACTCTTAATGAAAGGAAGAATATAGTAATTCTAAAAGGCCTCCTTAACTCCTTTCTACAAGGCTATCTCTGAGTCAGAGGGCTCACCCCCTCCTTCTTAACCCCATAAGAAGCGTTCTTCCTCCTCAAGGTCGCTCACTTAATCTCCCTCTGGAGATCGCATGGAGTAGACTCACAAAAAGGTAAAAATTCCTTTCGGCCCCAGCCTCTGCACCACCCCAGTTGATTCTCACTCCGGCAATGTCTTCTTTATCGCCACCGGCACCGGAGTTCCTAGTGCAGACACTTGCGGCTCCGACAGTTTCATCACAACCCTTTTCAGCACCGCTGACATCGGTACAGCCCTTCTTGGCACAATCTCAACAGTCTCAATCGGCTCTGTCTTTGCCGATGTTTCCAACCTCTGGGATACTGCCCTCTGCGGTGCAGACGCCTTTGGCACCGACATGCTGCTTGGCGCAGTCACTTCAGCACCATCGTTACTGGTGCAGACACCATCTTCAGCACCGTATTCAATGGTGCAGACGTGCCACACCGCCCTTTATGGTGCAGACACCCTCGACGCCTATGGTGCTGCCTTTGTTGGCGCAAATGACCTAAACACCATTTTCAGAGCAGACCCCCTCTGCTCCGGGCTCTGCACCACATGAACTCTCAAGGACCAAGTACTCTCCTTCCTTGGATCAGTTTGTGGGATGTCAGTACAGCCCCTTTTTAGACGGGCCAGAATCTCCATCAGGTCTGAGTTTGACCAGGAGCCTGTCAGAACAGGATGTGTTGTGGCTTGTCTACCAGTTGCTTGTGGCCAGAGGAGACTCAACTGTCTAAAGCTGCATTCCCTCTTGCAGGTGACTGTATTTCTCCACAGACTCCAACTTACTCCTCTGACTTCCAGGGAAGCATCAAAGCCCCTTCCTCCAACAGCAGCTTCCCTTCCTTTGACACCAGCAGTGGACCTCACTTTGGAGTCAGAGTTGTCCTTGTGGCCCTCTGTGCACTGGACACCAGGCCCTTCTCAGACTAATGGCTGTGCCGTGGGGGTAAGGCATTCTTGGTTCCACACCAATTTTTGTCCTATGGCACCCTTCAGGAATCCTCCTCCCTTTACGCTCTGCAGTCCTCTTGAGACTCCTAGTCTGGGGGTCTGCTTGTCGGAACGAGGAGTGACCCCAGTTCAGACGTTGTCATGCTCTGTTCCAGGCTCCCATTCCTCTTCGGGCGGTCTGACCTTCCAGGCCATGGAGAGGGCACTTGCCTCTGCTGGCAAAACCTCCGTCAGAGTCCCTGCCCCCCTCTGTGCTGCAACTGTCGCAAGCCACAACTACTGGACCCCGAGCACAAGGGCCTAAGGTTTCTCCCCCTCAAAATCCCCTCGCAATCTTCCCCAGAGCTCCCCACTGAGGAGTCTGACAGAAGATATGAACTTAAATGACTGGGAAGGGTCCCCATGGTCACCCTCTGTGTCCTTTGGTGACATCCTCGAGATCCTAAGACAGAGGGGTGACTGGAAGCCTTCCAACCTTTCCTCAGAGGAATCTGTTTTCCTGCAGGCCTTTCGTGCCTGGCCCCCTACCTCCTGAGTTACCCACCAGCTGATGAGCTTGTCCAGTTCAGCATCCAGAATGCATGGAAGGCTCCTGACACCTTGGAAGCTATACCTTGGAGGCCTGACAAGATTTTATCTCCCCCTGCTTGAACACCCTCATTGGTCCAAAGGTCTTCCAGTAGATGCCATGGTGGTAGCAGCTGCAACCGAAAGAGACTTTGCATAAGAGAGCCAGACTGTCCATCCGCCCAACAAGGAGTCTCGGGCGATAGGCTCGGGAAGCATGTGTTTGCTTCGACCTTCGCTGTAAGGTCCTTGAACTACTTAGGTTCATGGGTAGGTACTAGGCTATCTGCCCAAAGGCATTTATAAGCCTAGCTGGAATGTGTTGGCTTTCGATGCCCCCTTTATTAGATTAGTTCCCTGTGCCTCTGTCCAGCAGAGCCATTGAAGTGATCCCTGGGGTAAACTTTTTCTCATCCACTCGTCAAGGTTTCTCGTGGAGGGTTAGCGAGGAGCTCTGCCTAATGTAGATTGGAATCTTGTTCCAGAGCATGGGAAGTCTCTGGGACAGGAATCCTATTCCTCCAGCATGTCCTATTTATTGTTGTGGTGAGGTTTAGATCCCTGGAGCTTGTGGCTCTGGGATACATTTTCTTTAGGTGGAGCTTATCCATCAATTCTGGGTTGGACATGGCCTTGTATGTCAGGCAGAGATCACCTCTGAGTAGGTGGTATGCAACAGAGTACAGCTGGAGTTTCTTCAGTCAAGCTGCATAGGGCATCTGGTTGAGGCCAGTGATCCTCTTGGTGAGGTACTTCTGTGGTCTTTCCAGTTGTTGCAGGTGTCTTGTAAGGTACATCCCAAATGGGGCATTGTACACTCTGATGGGTCTGATGAGTGATGCATAGAGGGGCCCAATGACCTCTTTCGATCTGGATGCAAACCCTTTTATGATTAGGTGGGCCATGTAGAAGGATTTTCTAACCACTTTGGTAATGTGATTCTCAAAGGAGAGGTTACTATCTACTTGGGTCCCCAGAGCCCTTATTACATCTTCCGTATTTAGGGGGCTACCACCTGTGTAGTAGTTTGTGGGTACTTTGTTTTTTCCAAAGGGGATGACTGTGCACTTTGACATTTAGCTTGAGGCCATGGTTTTGACACCAGGTATCTGTCTCAGTGAGACCCTTTTGGAGGATGTCTGTCAGCCGGAGAGTCAGTTATAGCCCCTAGCTTGCAGTCGTCTGAGAACTTGGTCAGCCATAGTCCTCCTGTGCTTGCCTGTACCTCTGAGAAGTATATGCCGAACAGGAGGGGTCCTAGGACTGAGCCCTGGGTAACGCCACTTTTAACTGGTTTAGAGTCTGACCTAGCTCCCACAACTCTTACCATGTGGGTTCTGTCCGTGAGCCAGTTGGCAACCCATTTTGTGACGTAGGGGTTTATGTTCAGGTTGGTGACCTTGTATAGAATGGTGTCTAAGGCCTTTGCAAGGTCTAGGTAAGCTGTGTGGACCACCTTTCCCTCGTCTATAGCCTTGGTAACTGCACGTAGTCCACCAGGTTTAGGAGGCATGATATGATATGCCCTTATCAAAGCTGAACTGGGTAGGGTCCAGAGGTTTCCAATGTCTCTGCTAATGAGATCCATGATGATGCGCTCCATAGCTTTGCAGACCAAGCTAGTCAGGCTTATAGGGCGATAGTTCCTGGGGTCCGTTGTGGCTCCACCTTTGTGGGGTGGAATAACCGTTGTGCGCCACTCTGTGGGCACATAGCCTGTGGAGAGGCTGAGTTTAAACCGTGTGTTTAGGTGAGGGGTTAGTTCATCCTTTGAGCTTGTGTAGGACGCAGCCTGGGGCACTGTCCGGTCCCATTGATGCTGTGTTTTTGGCTTTGGAGAGGGCTGTTTTAACCAGAGTGTCTGATTTCAGGGGCAGTACATTCTTCTGGTATAGTTATGGTCCCTTTTAGGGGTGAGAGGGGGATGAAGTTTGCACTGAACCTGTCTGCCAGGATGTTGGCTGTATCGGTTGGTTCAGTGTATTTTGTGCCATTCTGCACTAACTCCGAGCAGATCTGAGAATTGCCACTTAGATTCTTGACATAGCTAAAGAATGCCTTATGGTTATCTTTGGAGTCCATGGCAGTTTTTCTTTCAAAGCTAGCCTTGGATGATTTTATGAGGGAACGTAGTTTCTTGCTGATGCTGATCAGGGATGTCTTCCCTTCTTGGTATTTTACTCTATTTCTGTACTAGTTTCCTCCTCCTATTGTATAGCTTGTTTATGGCAGGGGTCCACCAGACTGGTATCCTTTTCTTGGAGGAGTGAGTCTTGGTTTTGTTTGGGATAGCACGATCCATGCATTCTCGTAGGTGCCCATAGAGTGCATTAGTAAAGGATTTTGCAGCTTGGACAGCGTTATCCTTTAGCATGGGGGCTTTGAAACTTCCCACCTCTGTCTCAAGTAACGTGAAGTTTGCCTTTGAAAAGTTTTTCATGGTGGTTTCTTTGACCGGGGGCGGTGACGGAATGTGGATATCCAGAGTAATTAGTTTATGGTTAGATCTAACTAGCGAGGGGTTGACCTCTAGTGTGGAACACCAGTCGCCCATGTTGGTGATGACCATGTCTAATATGTTGTCACCTCTGGTGAGGGTGTTGACCAGTTGATCTAGGGCGTTTGAGTTTATCAATTCTAGGAAATGTTGGGCAAAGGACTTGAGTAGTTCTCCCAGTTAATGTTTGGGTAATTGAAATCACCCAATATCAGGGTGTTTGGTAGGACCTTTGTTTCCCAGTGTTTCCAGGAATGTGGAGTGGGGGTCCTTGGACATTGTGGGCGATCTGTAGCAAGCGATAATTTGAATAGCAGTTTTGCCCGTTGGTTACATGTGGATGATCTCTGAAGCATCGTGCTGTGCCACTAACCTGGAGGTGTGGGTATCCTTGACAAATGTGTACTCCCGCGCCTTTTGTATTTCGGTCCAGGTTTCGTGGCCAACATGTATGGTATGAGTTGTAGCTTGGTAGTGCTGGGGTGCTCTCTGGAGCCTTAAACCAGGTTTCTGTTACTACACATATATCGATTTTTCTCCATACTGAGGAGTGCCTCGAGTGCATGCATTCTGAGGTTTAGACTTCTGGCATTGAGTAGCATTACCCTCAGTTTTTTGTTACTTGTGCTGTTTACGGTGGTGTGCGTCTTTTGAGCCTCGCCTGAAAAAGGCACTATGGGGGTGGCAAGAGCCTTGGCCAGTATTCGAAAGCCTAAGGGTGACGGGTGCAAGCCGTCTCTAGCGAAGCAGCGTGGCTTGTCGAGCATGTCATCCCAGGCTGACAGACACTGGATCCCCTTTGACACCAGAAGCTTAGCCAATTGTTGAAATTGATTGTTTCTCTGTACCTTGGTATCATTCTTGGTGAGGGCAGAATGCTACTCAGGGTCAGGGTCATACCAGCCTGGGCTTCAGGATCAGAGAAGCTGCTCCAGGTCTCTTCATGTAAACCAGGGAGGTATAGCTCAGGTCGGTCACACCAACATGGACAATGACAGTCATAGATTTGTACTTGTTCTGGAGTGACCAGAGTGCTTGTGTTATGTGGCGGATCCTGGCACCTGACTGGCAGCCTAACCGTAACCTTGTTAGCCTAGTGAGTGAGACGTCAGTGTGCCTGACTATAGAGTCTCCTATTAGTGTGTTGGTGTTATTTTGCCTTAAGTGCTGTGATTGTGTGGCAGACTTGTTCTGTGAAGTGTTTCATGGTTTGTGGTGGGGGTTGGAGGTTGCTTGGATGTCTGCTTTGGAGGTCTCTGTTGCTTTTGCAGATTTTTATTTAGAGCCTCAGACTATGTTTTTGTGTATTTGTGTTTTGTCAGTGCTGGTTTCATAGGTATATGTGAGACTGGTGGTGTGATGCAAGTAATTCCCTTCTCCTCTTGACTGCCTGGTCCATTCTTGGGTTGAGAGAGCTTAGCCTCCAGTTTGGCTGTATAATTGCATCTCTCGCATGTATTAGTGTTTGGTGGAAGGAGGAGAGGGTTCTTTGTGTACGAGGCAATTGTAACATTGCCTCAAAATGCCCAGATTCACCAGATGGACCAGAGAGTACACCTTAAACTGCCCTTTGGACATGCCTGGATAGGTACAGTGAGCTGTTTTACTGATTGGCTGGTATGGTCGAATGTCTCTATTCCTTCCTTGCCCTTCTCTACAGTATAGGGGGGTCTAGTGCTAAGGTTTTAGTGCTTGCTATGAGTTTTGAGCAAGTGCCAGTATGAGAAGTGAATGGTTTGAATGCTTAAGTTGAAAGTTTATCTAGCTCCAAGGGAAAAATTGAAGAGTAGACTTTGTGGAGCCGGGAATAGTTATACCCTAGCTAACCGGCGCTGCCCGGCGTGCAAAACCGTGCAAATGTGGGCTTTATATCAGGGAAATGAGAGAAATTGGCCCAAAATGGCCAATAAACTACTAATTTCTGGGCTGAAACCACTCCACCAGGGACAGATAGGCTGCTCAAAGCTCCCTCACAGTGAACAGAGAAACTTCCTTCTATCCAAGTAAGGTATGGGCAAACGCAGAAACTTGCAAGTTGGCCCTGAATTCAGCACTAACCTGAAAACTGGACTATACTAGCTTAGAAAGGTGGGAAAACAAGTGTGTGTGTGTGTGTGTGTGTGTGTGTGTGTGTGTGTGTGTGTGTGTGTGTGTGTGTATATATATATATATATATATATATATATATATATATATATATATATATATATATATATGTGTGTGTATATATATATATATATATATATATATATATATATATATATATATATATATATATGTTTATTTTTTTCAGAAAATAAAGCAGATACAATCACAAAAACACTTTAAATGCACAGAAATGGTTGTCACACTTGTGTGTAGCCTACAACAGTTAAACAGGTAATTTAAACAGAACTTTGTTAAAGTACAGGCAGTAAAATAAATACAATATGCAGCTGAAACAAGCTTTTTAAATCACAAACTCTAGAAAATCGGCGTTTTAGGTGGAATTAGCTAAAGGCAACAAGAAAATGCAGAAAAATGATACTTAATCACTCCAAAGTCTCTCTTCTGTGTCTGCTGCTGTAGAATGCTGCAGGGCACCAGGCAAGAGCTTGCTGAGCTGTATACTTTGCGAGGCTCCAGAGGGGCATTAATCAATCTTCTCTGAAACCTTGGCAGGAGCTGTTTCTGATGAGGCACGTGACAACGTAGCTTCTCAGATAGTGACCCTGGAATTTATATCCAATTCTTCCATGCACCTCATTTCACACGCAAAGGAAGGAGCGGCTAGAGCGGCAGGTGCAGGCATAATCACGAGACGTCATGCCTGGATGCACCTTTGCGTACTCCATTTAAGGTTTCCTTTATGAATGCCCCTATTGAGGCTGCTTCACTGTTTGGCCCCAAGGTTAAAGATATGCTGGCAAGGTGCGAACAAGATGGTAAAACCCTGACTGTCGTCGGTGTCTGACATTCCACCCCTCAGCGATTCTACTCCCAGAAATCAGAGGAGTGGGAAGATGTTCATCGTGTTACACTGCTGCAGTCATCACACTTGGGTTATCCTGCCGTCAGCCAGTCCCGCAGTCGGCCAGAGTTCCAAAGTCTTGGTCCGGTGTCGGTTGCTGTCGCTTCTTCCCTGACATCAGTGCGCCAGGGGTATATAAGATGCATCCAACGCCATTTTCTTCAGTCTTTCTTGCCGCGCGGTGCCTGAAGCAGAAGCAGTTCGCAAGTGCCAGTCGGCCGACTCCTGAGATTTTCGAAGTCTAATTTCAGATCCGAAGTCTTCAATAAAGCTAAGTACCCCTTTGGGGAAACTTTTTTCTTGCCTCAGACCGATGTCAGAAAAAGTTAATTGTATTTCTTGTGGAAAGCAAATACCTCATAAGGACTTCCTCTCTTACTGTATTCCATGCCTAGGCCCTGATCACGACACCAGTAGTCGGTTTTGTGCTAGATTTAACAAACTTACTGTAAAGAGGCGTTTTGATTTTGCTTTGCACTACTTTGGCCGAAGGTTCAATTATACTATGCCGTCGGATCAACCAATGACCGCATTACCACAAAAACGCAAGGATAAGGATAAAGAAGACATCAGAGGTCCAAAACTGACTACGAAACCTCTTCTAGGCCAGTCGCCGGTTCTGTGAGGCGCTTTCGCAGCCCCTGACACCAGCTACCTCAGAGCCACAGGCCGTCTCCGACTCCCACTGAGACAACTAGGCCTCTGGAAACTCAAGGTATTGGGCCTATGGAAACTAATCCCTCAGATGGGTCCGGAGCCGCTGAGCAGGCATCGGCTTCTGAGGGTGTTTTCAGACCTTCACAACTGGCCATTAAATCAACAGCCAAGACAAAAGTACCACTAAAAACAAAGAAACAAGTACAGCATTCTCCAGGACAAACCACCATGCCTAAGAAACAGATGCTTAAAATGGCCGAAGACCTCATTACTCTAATCAGGCGTTCTCATCCCCCTCCTGAGAAAAGGCCTAGGCAGGATACAGACTGATTCCTCAGATCAGGTTTCCATTTCCTCTGATTCCTCTTCTGACCAGGGGTACTCTATATCTCCATATGAGGACTCTGATGCTGAAGAATCTATCCCTTCAGCCTCTCCTCCTGAGGATTATTCTTTTGGGAAAACTTTACATACCATGAGGGAGCATTTCCATTGTGAAAGTCAGGAATACTCAGAATCTAAGAAAAGGCTCAGATTTCCTTTTACTGCCTCAGCATAGGCCACTGGCTATTCCGCTTGTGCTGGATAATTGTGGATGATGTGTTCTCTGAATCCAGCTTATCTCCTGATTCTTTACCCCCTGCACCAGACAAGCCAGATAGGTACTACAGAGTCCCTGACTCTCAAGTTTCTTTATAAAAATCCTTCTGCAGATCCAGAAACTATTTCCCAAGGTCCAAAAGGGGTTAAGGCTTCCATTGCAAAAAATCCAGTACCCTCTGACAGATTCCAGAGCTTTGGATAGATGGGGGAAGAAAGTATACACTTCCGCAACTCTAGCAGTAAGAGCTTTAAATTGCCAGTTTCACATGCTTAAGTACCAACAATATTTAATGGCTCAATTAAAACAGAAAAATGCTTGCAAGCTCAGAGGCTCCTGATTGTAAAGAAATGCAAGATTTGTTGCATGCAGTTGAACAGGTGGGAAAACATACTCTGCAATGTGGTTTTGATTCTCTAGAGGCCTCTTGTAGGGCCGCAGTTACAGGTTCAGTGATTCGAAGGCATGCTTAGTTAAAAGAACAGCGTTTACCTGATCATGTTAAGGCAAAATTATTGGATGCTCCTTTACAGCATGATACCTTGTTTGGTGTTAAGGCAGAAGAGGTGTTAAAGAAAATGGAGGATAAAGCTAAATCTATGCAAGCAGTCATGGATTTCTTACCTCGATTTAGCAGAAATTGGCCTACAAAAAATTGGTCCTTTTCAGTGTCAGACAGGCCACAGAGAGGCAGATACAGATGCCCAAGAGGCAGGTCTCAACCCCAAGGCTCAAACAGACAGTGGGGCAACTCAACCCCAAAAGGAGGTGAGGACAAGTCTCAACCTTACAGGAAACGGTCACAATGACTTCCCTTTATGCCAAGCACTTCCTTTTGAAGCCCCTTGGGAACTAGCACTTTTTTCTCAAAACTGGCAAACAATAACCCAAGACAAATGGGTTTTGAATATTGTGTCTCAAGGTTACAGGTTCCACTTTCATACTTTTACCAAGGCTAAAAGGAATGCCAGACCTGCCACAAAATCAATGGGCAGAGGCACAAAGAGAAATTTCAGCCCTCATGGACATGGGAGCTATTCAGAAAGTGCCACAACAAGAACGAGGACAGGGATTTTACTCATGACTCTTCCTGGTCCCCAGAAAAGACAAGGCCTGGAGGCCCATACTAGACCTTTCAATTCTAAATACTTACCTGGATATTCCGAAATTCAAAATGTTGACTTTACAGCAGCTTCTACCCATGCTGGGAAAGAACGCTTGGCTTGTTACTCTGGACCTCAGAGGCATACCTGCATGTCCCTATCAGACAAAATTGCAGAAGATATCTCAGATTCAAAGCTGGTTCAATGCACTACCAAGTCTCTGCACTGCCCTTTGGCTTATCTACTGCACCCAGAGTCTTCACAAAGTGCCTGGCACCAGTAGTTGTTTTTTGCAGACAAAAAGGAATTCAAATATATCCATACCTGGGCGACTGCCTCATTCAAGCAGAGACAAAGGACATCATCTACAGCATCTGGCGTTTGTAAAGAGGTTGCTAACTTCTCTAGGGTACACAGTAAACGAAAAGAAGTCAAACCTAGTGCCCTCACAACAGATTACATTCCTGGCTGCCAGCTTAAATACAACGGCCCAGATGGCTTACCTCACGCCAGACAAACAAGTGCAATTAACTCAATATTTTCAATTACTGGCAAAAAAGTCTCATCTCCCTGCAAGAAAACTTCTGCAGGCCCTGGGATTCATGGCATCCTGCATACTACTAATACCATATGCCAGACTGCATATGAGGAAAATACAATGGTACCTAAAAAGTGTATGGACTCAACACTCTCACAGTTTAGAAGTAGTAATACCAATGATTCCCTGCCTACAACAGGAGTTTCGATGGTGGGCACAGGCATGTCACCTAAACAAGGGTCAGCCTTTCACCCTACCCACAGCCAGGCAGACACTAACAGATGCTTCGGATTACGACTGGGGAGCACACATGGCAGGAAAATGCATTCAGGGCAAGTGGACCACAGATAAGATGCATCTACACACACATCCATCAAAAAGAGATGTTGGCTGTTCAAAATGCCTTTCAAGGACCTTCTACATCCAGGACAATTATTATTAAAGACCGACAACGCCACAGTAATGTGGTACATAAACGAGCAAGGGGGCACTCATTCTTACCCCCTATGCAGGCAAGCCATGACCTTGTGGGGGATGCAGCTCTAACGTACAAAGTCCACCTGCAAGCACAATTCCTGCCAGGAAAGAGAAATACTCTGGCAGACAATCTAAGCAGAAATATCATGGACCCTCACGAATGGAAATTGAATCCACAAATATTCAGCATGGTAACCCAAAAATGGGGATGCCCAGACATGGATCTTTTTGCCTCCCCACTGAATTGCCAACTACAAAAATTCTGCACAAGGACTTATCACAAACAAGCATGGAAAGTAGGTGCTCTTTTGTTCAGCTGGAAAAACCTAAAAGTTTATGTATTCCCACCTGCCTCTCCTTTCAAAGCTACTCCTAAAAGCCAGACAAGAGAAATCACAGATGATCCTGATTGCTCCAGACTGGCCACGCCAGCACTGGTACCCTATCTTAAGGAACCTTGCTCAAGGCCCACCATGGATTTTGCCTCAAATTCCGCACCTTCTGACTCAACAAAACAATCAGATCCTGCACGGGCAGCTCAAAACCCTAAACCTGGCTGCATGGCAGATACATTAGTCAAACAGGCAACACCTCTCTCTAAAGCAGTTATGGATGTCATTTTGAAGACCAGGAGGCCTAGCACAAGGAAAGCTTACTCAGAAAACTGGAAGAGATTCTGCAATCAGAGGAGTGGGAAGATGTGGCACAGCATCACAAGGCTTTTTCCATGACTCACGTGCCAAGTTCTCCCCTAGGAGCAGAGGGGAAACTCTTAATGGAAGACTCCCCTTTCGGGGCAGGGGAGGTTTGCGAAACTGGGGTTCCAGAGATTTCCTCTGGGCAACACTACCAATGCTCCTGAAGCGTTGCCCGACTGCTCACCTCTGGAAGAAGAGGTTAGGGGTAGTTTCTCCTTTTACCCCCACTGCCTGGCGAACCATAACCACCGATTCTTGGGTACAACGAATAATATCCAGAGTTTACTGCACTCCCTTCCATCTGTGTCCCACTTCACCCAGACACTTACCTGACTTCTCACCCAGTCAAAGGGAAGCAGCCGCACACGAAATCTGAAAACTGCTACAAAAGTCATCCTAAAAGTCCCCCCAGAACAGATGGGATCCGGTTTTTACTCAAGGATGTTCTTCGTCTTTCACTGTTGCAGTCATTCCATTTGGGTAATCCTGCTGGCAGGTTGCCCTCAGCCGGCCTGAATTCCAAAGTCTTGGATTCTGTGTTGGCTGCTGTCGCCAGGAGTATAAAAGAAGCAGCAGACACCATTTCCTTCTGTCTTTCTTGCCGCGCGGTGCCTGAAGCAGAAGCAGTTCGCAAGTGCCGGTCGGCAGACTCCTGAGATTTTCGTGTTTTGAGTTTCAGATCCGAAGGCTTCAGTAAAGCTAAGTACCCTATTGGGGAAACTTTTTTTTTTCTTGCTCCAGACCGATGTCAGAAAAAGTTAATTGTATTTCTTGTGGAAAGCAAATGCCTCATAAGGATTTTCATTCTTACTGTATTCCTTGCCTAGGCCCTGATCACAACATTTCTGGTTCTCTATTTTGTGCTAGATTTAAACAACCCACTATTAATCGTCAGTATGATTTTGCTCCAAACTTTTTTGGACACCGGTTTAATTATCCTGAAATGTCGGGTAGCCATCCGACCACTGGAGTTTACAAAAACGCAAAGAAAAGGATGGAGAAAAACAACCGAGGCCCAAAACCGACTAAGCTTCTCCTAAGCCAGTCGCCGGTTCTCAGTGAGGTGCTTTCACAGCCCCTGACGCCTGCTACTTTATAGTCGCAGGTCGCTAACGACTCCCACGTGGAGTCTGCCATGCCGCTGGATACTCAAGGTATTGGAGCCTCTGATGCTAATCCCTCAGATGGGTCTGAACCGCTGAGCAGGTACCGGCTTCTGAGGGTGTATTCAGACCTAAACATCTTTACATTAAAATGACTTCAGCTTCAAAGACTAGAGCACCTTCTAAAGCAAGGAAACCAACTCGAGCCACGTGGACAGGCCTCTATGCCCAAAAAACAGATGCTCAAAATGGCCGAAGACTTTATTAACTTGATCAGGGGTTTCCATCCACCTCCTAAGAGGCCTAGGCAAGACACTGACTATGAATCTTCAGATCAGGTTTCTGTTTCTTCTGATTCCTCTTCTGATCAGGAATATTCTGCTCCACCCTATGAGGATTCTGATGCTGAAGAATCTGTACCTTCAGCATCTCCTCCTGAGGACTATTCTTTTGGGAAAACCTTGCATACCATGAGGGAGCATTTCCACTGGGAGAGCCAAGATTTTTCAGAATCTAGAAAGAGGCTCAGGGATTTTCTTTTATTACCTCAGCACAGGCCTCTAGCCATTCCACCTGTGTTAGACATTGTAGATGTGTTTTTGGAGTCTAATCTGACCGCTGACTCCCTACCCCCATCTCCTGTTAAGCCTGACAGATATTACAGGGTTCCTTTTTTTTAAATACCCTACTGCTGACCCAGAAACTTTCACAGGGTCCAAAGGGAGGGAGTTAAGGCTTCCACTGCAAACCCCCCCCCCCCCTCTGACAGAGATTAAAGGGCACTGGATAGATGGGGGGAAAAAAGGTTTACACATCTGCAACTTTGGCTATAAGGGCCTTAAACTGTCAATTTCATATGCTGAAGTATCAGCAACCTGTCATGGGATTGCTTAACAGAAAATGTTGTTAAATTCTGAATGTGCAGAAAACAAGGAAATGCAGGATTTATTGTATGCAGCAGAACAAGTTGGAAAACATACTTTGCAATGTGGTTTTGATTATTTGGAGGCCTCCTGCAGGGCCACAGTTATGGGTTCTGTAATTAGGAGGCATGCCTGGTTAAAGGAACAAAATTTGCCTGATCATGTTAAAGTTAAATTACTAGATGCCCCTTTACAGCATGATACTTTGGTGTTAATGCAGAAGAGGTGTTAAAGAAAATGGAGGACAAAGCTAAATCTATGCAAACTGTCAAAGATTTTTTGCAAGTACAGCCACCTAGGTTTAGTAGACATTGGCCTACAAAAAAATTGATCCTTTCCTGTGTCTGACCTCAAAGGGTCAGATCCAGACACCCTAGGGGCAGATCCCAGGCGTAAGGTTCTTATAGGCGCAAGCAATGGAGTGCTTCCACCTCCAAAGCTGGAGAAGATCACAAACATACAGAAAACAGTCCCAGTGACTCCCCCCTGTCTGCACCAAGCACTTATCTTCTGGCAGTACCCTTAAGGGGAAAATTAGCACTTTTGCTCAAAATTGGATATCATAACCCAGGGCAAGTGGGTTCTAAACAGTGTCATAAGGCTACAAGTTCCATTTCCATACTCTGCCAAAGGCAAACAGCTGGCCATATCTGCCAAAAAATCAATGGACAGAGGCACAAAAACAAGTCTCATCCCTCATGGACATGGGGGGGGGCCATTCAACAAGTGAAAGAGCAGGAGCAAGGATTTTACTCTACTGTTCTTGGTACCCAGAAAGGACAAGGCGTGGAGGCCAATACTGGACCTATCTATTCTGAACACTTTCTTTGATATTTCAAAATGTTGACTTTGCAACAGCTTCTGCCCATGCTGGGCAAGAATGCTTGGCTTGTGACTTTAGACCTAAAAGGCATACCTGCATGTTCCATTCAGACAATCATTCAGAAGATACCTCAGATGCAAGGCTGGTTCAATGCACTGCCCTTTGGCTTATCTACTGCGCCCAGGGTCTTTACAAAGTGCCTGGCACCAGTAATTGCATTCTGCAGACAAAAAAGAATACAAATATATCCTTACTTGGACGACTGTCTCATTCAAGCAGATAACAAGGACATTCTTCAACATCTGGCGTTTGTGAAAAGGCTTCTAACATGCCTAGGGTACACAGTCAACTAAAAGAAATCAAAACTAGTACCCCAGAAGAGATAACATTCCTGGGTGCAAGCTTGAATACAACTGCCCAGATGGCTCATCTCACGCCAGACAAAGGCAACTGACTACCTATTTCAAAATGTTGGCAACAAAGGCCCAGTTATCTGCAAGAAAAATCCTGCAGGCTTTGGGCTTCATGGCATCGTGCATCCTACTAATTCCATATGCAAGACTGCATATGAGGAAACTTCAATGGTACCTAAAAAGTGTTTGGACTCCACATTGCCACAGCCTGGAAACAGTCATTACTCTCATTCCCTGCCTGCAACAGGAGTTTCGATGGTGGGCAAAGGCTTGTCACCAGAACAAGGGACAGCCATTCACATTACCTCCAGCCAGGCAGACACTAACAACGGATGCATCAGACCATGCCTGGGGGGGGGGGGTCCACATGGCAGGAAGATGCATTCAGTACACATGGTCCTCAAACCAAGTGCATCTACATATCAATCAGAGATGTTAGCTGTTCAAAATGCCCTGACAGCTTTCAAGGACCTACTTCATCTGGGACAACTGCTGATGAATACAGACAACACCATGGTCATGTATATAAACAAGCAGGGGGGAAGACATTCTTACCTCCTTTGCACAGCTTTGACTTACCAAGTACATCTGCAGGCACAATTCCTGCCAAGAAAGGAAAATACTCTGGCAGACTAAGCAGAAACCTCATGGATCCCCACGAATGGAAGCTGGATCCACAAGTCTTCAGCATAAGGAAATGGGGATGCCCAGACATAGATCTATTTTCCTCCCCTCTCAATTACCAACTAAAAAGATTCTGCACAAGGACTTATCACAGACAAGCATGGAAAGTGGATGCCCTGTCTTTCAGCTGGAAAAACCTATCAGTATATGCCTTTCCTCCACTGCCTCTCCTCCCCAAGGTGCTCCTAAAGGTCAGACAGGAGAAGCCAAAGATGATACCGATTTCCTCAGACTGGCCACGCCAGCACTGGTATCCAATACTAAGGAACTTATCTCTATACCCAGCTTGGACCTTACCTCAAATACCTCTACTACTGTTCCAGCAAAACAATCCGATCATGCACAGCCAACTCGGGGCATTAAACTTGGCAGCATGGCGGATAATGTAGTCCTACAAAAAAACACCTCTCAGTAAAGCTGTGATGGATGTCATTCTGGAAGCCAGAAGGCCTAGTACAAGAAAGTCTTATGCTAGAAAATGGAAGAGATTCTGTGCCTGGAACCAGGCACAAAGAACTGATAAAGCGGTACCAAATATTCCTCAGATTTTGCAATACTTAACTGAGTTGCTGGACAAAGGCGTATCTTTTTCATCAATTAAAATTCATGCCTCTGCCATTTCGACTCATTACAATACAGAGCTGCCACTTTTTTCTCGCCCTTTAAGGCAATACCTCAGAGGAGCCAAAAATTTAAGGCCTCCAAGGAGACTACCAATACCTGCATGGGACCTCAACTATGTCTCCCAAATATGCAACAAAATCTAGAAGATTTTAGGATCTTTGCCTGGAAGTGTTTACATGGGTATTTTTATACCCCAAGTAAACTCAAAAGAATATTTCCTCAGGTGGATAGCAAATGGAGGTGTGACAGGCAAGAAAGCGGTAGCTAGGAGCATGTATTTGGAGGCGTGATGAGCTGCCAGACTTGGGATTCCCTGTGGTCTGCTCTGTCAGATGCTGGGTGAGTGGATTGGACTGACAGATTTTTTTTAATTGTGATTACAGAATCAGAATTGCCTAGACATAGTAAAGCCTAGAGTGTAATTATGGTGGCTGCCAAAAAAACAATTTCTAAAAAATAGAAGTGAAAGGCTAGACCAAATTTACTAGAAGTAGTGAATATAGTAAGAGAGAACTGGATTTTGGAGTTTAGAAAAGGGGAGGGAGTAAATTACATGGGGAAAATGGGAGTTGTGGAACAACATATGCAGAGCAGGAATGAGGTTTGAGGCAAGATTTGAATGAGCCATATTTATTGTACATCACTTACAAACCATCCAGTCATTGCCAATGTTTACAACTACAGTTTTAATGGTGTCTGATGTAAACTGTTTGCAACAAAAGTGATAACATTTTGTACATTTTTTCATTTTTTATAAATGTAAAATTGCCTTTGTCAGATGTGTAAAGTTAAAGATGTTTGGGAGAAAAATTAGTATAACACTTCATACCCAACAACACCCATGGATGTTGGACGCTTTGGGGTTCCTTACTTGCATGCATCCATTTAAGCACCTCATTTCTGCTGTTTCCCCTCTGTTCTGATCTGTAAAAGCAGAATGTTTTTTGGCGTTAGAATTCTTTTCTCTAAGCTGTTTAGTAAGCCTCTGAGGGTTTTGACTACCCCACACAAGTTGTACTGTGAGGTATTCACTTGTACTGTCATCTGAGCTAAATTCCTCCGAGAAGAAAACAGTTACTGTGAGCCAGTATTGCATAAACTATATGTTGCATATGTGTGTTCCACCAAACGCTTGTTTCTCCAGCTGTTCATAAGTTAGATGTGCAAGCGTCTACATTGTGTATCATAGAATTGCTGTCCTGGTATTAGAATCTGAGGTAAACGGTGATGAACTCTAGAGGAGTTCTACCTTATGATTGCCTTTTTCAGTGTTGCAGTGTTCTACATGTGGGTTTACTCCTCTTGCATTGTGTACATCCGGCCAGTATTCCAACGTTTTTCAGTCCCTCAGCTGTGCATGGGACGTCTGACGTAGCTTTGGGAATGTGGGCCATAAAAGTGACTTCTGCACGCACCAGCCCTCAGAACTTCTCAGCAGCCAGTCATACGCCTGGTGTCGCTGATGGCAGATTTGAAAAAATCAGTTAAGTACCCTGTTGGGGAACCTTTCAGTCCTTCCTTTTTGATCTAATTACTTGTTCATGTCATCCAGAAAGGGCATGTGTCAATGTGGCCAGCAGATTCCCTACAAGGGCACTCACGATCAGTGCCTTTTCTGCTTGGGTAAAGAACACTATTCCAAGAACTGTCCTGTTGGTCAATCAATCGTGCCTAAAACCCTATGCAGTTGCTTGCGTGCTCTAAACTTATGTTTAGAGAATCAGTTAAAACATTTAGCATTTGGGATGGAGGGCCCTTCCGACTCTCCTTCAGAACCACCGAAGGCCAGAACTATGCAGCCTATCACTACCACTGCGCCTCTACTGCGTCCGTCCCTTTGCCTGTGGCCAACATCGACCTGGCAGAGGAATCGGTTTCTGTCACAATGGATAAACCGGCTACCTCCGTGGAAGCTGCACAATCCCACGTGAACTTGCACATCTGTAGAGGCATTACCAATGTCGGTCTCTGACGCCGGGGGGGGGGGGGCAGCGTTTTCTGTAGAACCGTCTGATTACACCGCTCCCTTACCGTCTCCAGACTCGTGGCCTTCCCCTTTTCAGATGCCAGTTGGGCTCCTTAAAAAGCAGGAAAAGAGAGTGTATCTCTTCTGAAAGCATGCCTGACAGGCAGGCTTTCAGCCAAGACTTATTCATTGCTGTCATGATCTACGTCCTACCTCTGCAGGTAGTGCTAGCATTGCCCCTCCACTTGTGTCCTAGGCCTCAAACCTCAGACCCTACTAGGAGAGCAGAGGAGTCACTTTCTTGCACTTCCCAGATCTCTTCTCCCTTAGGGTATGGTTCACCAGAAGAATCTGTAGACCCTGACTCCCTAGCTGAGGATTTGACCTTTGGGGAAACTGTGAAAAAAAAAAATTATAAGGTGCCAGAGCACTGTGCTGTTACTCTGCTTACTGTGATGGATTTGAAGTCTTCTTAAGACACTCAGTCTTGCTGGCTGGATTCTGCTGAAATCAGTCTGGTTATAGTTGCATTCACAGTCTGTTGCATACAGAAACTTTCAGAATATACACTGTTGTGTCTTTCGGCTTTCCCTGGTTAGGGGTCGCCACAGTGGAAGTCCGCTAATGATTGGCAGTAGATTTTTACGTACCGAGTTGCCGGCTCTGGCGCACAACCTTCAACGAAGGTACGCCCATTCACGCATGTCTCCACACAGAAGATGCTCTAGCTGAGAATCGAACAGGATAACGTCTTACTGTGAGGCGACAACACTACCGCAGCACCACCACCGCAGTTCTGATGCTTTGCAGCACCTGTCTTTAAGAGGAGTAACCAATAACTTTTATAATAAACCAACTTCTGTTACAGCTTTAGAAAATGTTCTACTTTACTTCTCATATAGTACAGATGATGTGAGAGATAGAACATTTACCTCAGGACAAAGGTTTCCCTACCAATACCCCTAACATAACTGGATTTAATACAGACTTTATATGTATATATTTTAGTTAAACACACACCCTCTTGGTTTTGGAAAGATACTGCCTTGACGCAAATGCTGACACTTTTGTTCTTGTGCAAATGCTGATAAGTGGAGAAAAGCATATTTTTAAGGAAACGCCTTGTGGATAAACTTTCTTAGAAAAGCACATTTTTAAGCTTTCTTAGAAAAACATTTTTCAAGAAAACGCCTTGTGGATAAAACAAATGCCCTGTTAAAGCAGATTAGTTTTTTTCTGATGTTTCCTGTTTTTTTTTTTACATTCTTGCCAAGTCTGTAAGAAGTCTGCTTTCTTGATGTGTGTGTAATACACTCCTAAAAAAGTTCCTTATTTTATTTTTTTAAGCCACAGTCATTTAGTATGGATGCTAATCACATATTGCTAAACTCTATTTCTACATTTAAGCAAGCTTTATCTTATTCCTTATTTAGGTTGCATATTTATAGCAAAGTTACTTTCAACCTTAGTATATTGTTGAGCACACTCTAACAACTGTATCCAAAATGAAAGACCACTTCAAGTGGGAATCCTCTGAAATGACTGAGGTTCAAAAGAAGTACTTTGACCTCATTCAGATGGACTCCCAAAGTCCTTCTGCTGTACCCCCAATCTTACCTGCTTTTCTGGATGCCTTCTCAGCATCCTTAAACCCAGATTCTCAACCTCCAGCTCCATGCAGACCTGACAGACTCTCTAAAGTGCCTAAATCAGACAAACGCCTCCTTAAATGTCCTCCAGCTGACCCAGCTACTATCTCCATATCCACAGACAAGGCTTCCAAGCTCTTGCCTACAACCCACCATACTTCCTGCTGACAAAGACAGCAAGACCATGGAACGTCTGGGCAAGAAAACTTACACTTCTGCTGCTTTGTCCTGTAGGGCTACTAATTACCAGACCCATATGGCCAAGTATGAATTATCCTTCCTGGAAAAGGCCACCAAGGAATTGGCTGATATTCCAGACTGCGCAGCCAAAGCATCACTGTCTTCTCTCCTGGGTCTTACTACCCAGGTTACCAAGCACTCAAAGTGCAGTTATGATGCTACTGAAGCCTCAGCTAGGTAAGCTGCATTAGCCTCTGCCTTGAGAAGATATTCTTGGCTATGCTTACAGCCCCTGCCTGACTACTTTAGGGCAGAGCTTATTGATGCCACCCTGGATAATACATCCTTGTTTGGTGCAAAAGTGGCTGATCTGAGTCACTTCAGCAAAAAGGAAAAGGAAATGCAGGATCTTAAACGCCTGCTTGTTTCACCTATCCCTAAGTTTCAAAGGAGCTACCCTTCAAAAACCCAGTTCATAAGAAAATAATTTTGCCACGCAGCCCCTCAAGATCCAGAAAACCTACTAGGAAGCAGCCCCCTCAGACAAGAGCTTCTCCCTTCTCTAGCCAGAGGCTGCCCTTTCAAGATAGGGCAGGTAGCATCTCGACTACCTGCCAACCTTGCCTCCACCCCTTCCTCCCTCTCTACCCAGTCAGTCTCTCACTGCCTCCCTGTATGGACTCGCATCACACCAGACAAATGGGTCCTGTCAATCCTCCAGAATGGCTACCTCATGACCTGAATCCACCCCCCACCGCATAGAACAAAAGGGCATTTCACAGCCCCCAACACAGCAATTGCACCTCTTGCAACCTGTGTTGCAAGCTCTGCTGGCTCAGGGCACCATCGAACCAGTGCCTCCAGATGTAAAAGGAAGAGGTTTCTACTGTAGGATGTTTCTGTTCCCTGGAAAGGATAGACCCTGGAGGGCCAATATTAGACCTCTCCCGTCTCAACCTATTCCTAAAGGTCCCTGCCTTCAGGATGCTGACTTTACCTACCCTCTTCCCCCTGTTACTATCCCAAGGGTTCCTGGCCCCCCTAGATATAAAGGCTGCTTACCTCCATATCCCCATAAAGCCCACACTTCTTGATGGGTCCTTCCCCCTATTCTCTGCCTTGCCCTTTGGGCTTTCCACTCCACCCAGGGTGTTCACAAAATGTTTGGCTCCAGTGACTGCTTACTGCTGAACAAAGGGAATTCAACTATTCCCTTACCTAGGTGACTTACTAATTCAAGTGGACAACAATGAGACCTCTCTGCTACATATTAAGCTTGTACTGTCCCTTCTACAGTCTCTAGGATTCCAAATAAATTTCTGCAACTCCCACCTGGAGCCCACTCGGGGCATTGTCTTTCTGGGGTGCAGAATTTGCACAGACATCATGAAGGCCTACTTGCCACCACAAAAGGTGGAATCCCTGGTAGAACACCTGCTTTTTTGGCCCTTGAAGCTGCAGAACTGACAGCAGGGCAGTACCTCAGACTTCTGAGTTACATGGCAGTCACCATACCCATGCTACCCGTAGCAAGACTGCATATGATAATTACAATGGTATCTTTGGTCAGTTTGGACCCAACACTCCCGCCCTCTGGAGTACAGGGTTCCCATCCTCCCTTGCTTAAAACTAGAAATCCAGTGGTGGCTGGTACAAGTGACCTTCAATCCAGCTCTACCCCTTCAACCACCACCCCTACCCGCACAAGTTTTGCATATGGATTCCTCAGACTTGGGCAGGGGAGCAACTCTAAGGCATCAAAAAAGTGCAGGGCCTGTAGCCAAAGCCACACAAGCTAGAACATATAAATGTTTGGGAGATGAAGAGCATTCTTGCCCTGCGAGCCTTCCTACCTTATCTCTGGAAAGGTCCTTTGAAGATCTTCATGGACAACACCATGGTTCTATGATATCTCAACAAACCGGGAGGGACCAAGTCATACCATCCCCCACTCTGGAATCGTAGATAAACTTACTAAGTTGGGCATTAATCCCTATGTCACCCAATGAGTTGCTAAATGGCTTACTGATAGAACCCACACTGTAAAAGTAGCAGACTCCAAATCCAGCTCCAGACAAGTGACAAGTGGAGTACCTCAGGGTTCAGTCCTGGGGCCGCTCTTGTTTGGCATCTATTTCTCTGAAGTACAGGTAAACACTAAGGGACTCTGGCTAACAAAGTTTGCAGATGACTGCAAACTGGGAGCCATTATTGAATCCCCAAATGATGTGGATACTCTACAAAAGGGCCTTAGAGAAACAGATGCTTGGTGCCAGAGCCATGGGCTCAAGCTCAATGCCAAGAAATGTATTGTTGTCCCCTTTGGGGAAAAAACATGTATCCATGAATTACCATATAGGTGGCAGTACACTAAACACAAAGTGTGATAAGAGACTTAGGGACACAGGTGGACAGTGGTCTCACCTTCGATAACCACATCGCCACAACAGTCAGGAAATCCTATGTGGCACACCTCATCACGAAGGGCTTTTCATCCAGAAAAAAGGAGGTCATTGTCCCACTGTACTCATCCCTCATTAGACCCATTATAGAATACAACGCCCCATTTGGTATGTACGTCTCAAGACATCTGCAACAACTGGAAAGGCCTCAGAAATACCTCACTAAAAGAATCACAGGCCTAAAGCAGATGCCCTACGCTGACCACCTTAAAAAACTCCAGCTATACTCTGTCGCATATCGTCTACTCAGAGGCTATCTCTGCTTAACATACAAGGCCATGTCAAACCCAGAGCTGTTGGGCATGCTACACTTGAAGAAATCCCAATCCCTCAGAGCTACATGCTCCAGGGATCTAAACCTTGTCATCACAATAAACAAAACATGCTGGAGGGATAGGTTCCTGACCCAGAGACTCCCCAGACTCTGGAATAGATTGCCCATACATGTCAAGCGGAGTGCCTCTTTGGACCTCTTCAAGAGGAACCTTGACAATTGGATGGGAGAAAGGAAATTCACCCCAGGGATCACGTCAGTCGCCCTGCTAGACAGGGGTCCAGGAAAGTAAATAATGTTTGAAGAAATAGCCAGGGAATTGTTATGGCTAGGCTTGTATAGGCCCTAGGGCTGATAGCCTAGTACCAACCTATGAACCTTCTTTTCACACTAGATCTGCTGGTATGGGAACTGGCCACCTCACAGGAAGTCTTCCTGCAGGCAGTCTACATCCCCTCTCTTCACAACTCCCAGGCAGACTATCTCAGCAGAGCCATCACAAACGACCACAAATGGATGCTTCACAGGGATGTCTTCCTGGACCTGGTCCAGCGGTGGGGTATATCTCAGAGCGGTGGGGTATACCTCAAATAGACCTGTTTGCCTTCTCCAACAGGCAACTTCCTGGTTTCTGCACCAGGATACCAGACCTCCCAGGCACTGGCAACAGATGCCTTTTCAGCCTTTTGGAAGGGGAAATTTCTGTATGCATTCCCCCACTTCCCTGAAAATACAGCAGGACAGACCAAAATCTTGTTGGTGACTCCTTATTGGCCAATATAGCACTGGTTCCCCCTACTCCCAACTGTCCAAGGGCAATCACCACAAGTTATCCCCCTCACTGGACCTTCTCACACAGCACAAGGGATCACAGATATACCCACAGTGGCAGTTACTACACCTCACCCTGTGGTTGATAGGATTGTGATCCCCTTCAGACACCTTTACAACGAGGACGTGCTCAATGTCCTGCAGGAGGCCAGGAAACCGAATACAAGAAAATCCTACCTTTCAAAGTGGAAAAGGTTTTCTATATGGTGTCACAAAAGACTGTTGGACTTGCTGCAAGCGAGACCCCTCTAGTCCTGTCTTACCTGTGTAAACTACTGCAGACAGGTCTGGCCTACTCTTCCATTAAAGCTCACTTGTCTGCGGTCTCTGCATGTCTTCCTCTGGGTACACACCTAGCATCCAGACTCCCTGCTAAACTCTTCCTCAAAGGGATACTTCACCTAAGGCCCCCCTGGAAACTGTCCCCTCAAGCTTGGGATCTTAACTATGTTCTGGAAAAGCTTAGTCTCTCTCTAAGCAAGCAGACAAAGCATATCTAAAACATTGCACACGGAAAACTGTTTTGTTAGTAGCTTTGACCTCAGCCAGCAGGGTCTCAGAGCTACAAGTTGTTACAGCTATTCCACCCTTCCTAGTTTTCCACATTGACAGGGTTACTCTCAGAACTAACCTTTCCTTCATGCCCAAGGTGTTGAATGACCTATCCCTAAACCAGGTCGTCCACCTACCTTCTTCCCCAATCCACAGGGGGTCAGTGAGAGTACTTTATTCCCTAGATGTTCACAATCAGTTCAGGTTTTGTCTGCATAAAACTAAGTTAATCAGACTATCTGACCAACTCGGCAGTGACCAAACACTCTCGGCCTGGATCTCTAAGGCCATCACTTTCTGCTACCAACACCACAGAAAATCTCTGCAGTGTATTGTATAAGCACACTCCACCAGAGCTATGACCTCTTCAGGAACCCTTTTTTTTAAGGGGCTAGATACATCTACCATCCTCTAAGCAGATGCTTAGTCTTCAGTTCACACCTTTTCCAAGCATTACAAACGAGATCATATTTCTAGAGCCAGGGCAGGGTTGACCAGGGCTTTCCTTCATGGATTCTTGGAGACAGCTTCCAGACCACCTTCCCGACCACCTTCCCATTCACAGTGAGCTTTGGCACTCACCCACATGTAGACTACTGCAACGTTGGAATAGAAGGATATAGAAAAGTTGTGTAAAATTTTACCATAACAATAGATGTCCTACTCTTCCTCTTCCATGTTGCAGTATTCCTTCCCACTCTCCTTCCCCTCCTGTTAGGTTGCAATTGCCCTTCTGGGTGGCACTAGATGGGCTATGCCCTCCTAGGACTGGCTCCGACTGGGGCTTTTAGTTCTAAGGAATGGTGCGTGTGGACGTTACTTTTATGGCTGACGTTCCCAGAGCCATGTCAGACGTCTCATGCACCACTGAGGGACAGTTTGGAATACTGGCCGGACATATGCGAAACAAGGGGGAGTAAACCCACATGTAGAATACTGTAACATGGAAGAGGACATCTATGGTTATGGTAAGATTTTGCATGACTTTACTTTCTAGTGTTTTTTTTTTTCACCTTTCCTTTTTTGCTGCTTGATAAGCCATGCCTAGCAGTGGTGCTTTCAAAAGTCTGCTTATCAGCTTCTGAGCAAGTGACTTTCTGTAAACACACACACACACCTGCTAGATTCTTCATGCTATCTTGTAGTTTGTCTAATTTATTAACTTGCATACAAGGATATTCCTGTTAACCTTCCTAGTATACAACAGATCCTTGGAACCTAACTTTAAAGCAGGATGTGTTGGGTGCATCTTTAGAAGAACTTCAAAATGCAAAGCAGTCTGTCATGGTGGAAGTTAGTGGCCAGCTTCTAAATTGGTAAGTATATTTGTAAGCAGGGTTGTATGATAAAGGTGCTTGATGTTCTTCGTTCCACATTGCTGCAGTCCTTACTATTGGGTAGTCCGCTGTCCAGTCGGCCCGAATACCAGAGTATATGGCTGACGTCGGTCAGGGCGCATTAGACTGACGTCAGTACGTCAGGGTACTAATGCGCATGACCGACGTCATATCCTCAGTCTTTTTTGCCGCATGGTCCGATGCAGAAGCAGTTTTGCGAGTGCAGGTTGGCGTTCTGAAATATTTCCGAAGTCGGAGTTTCAGACCGAATCAGAGTTGGCTAAGTACCCGTTGGGAACATTTTGTTTTTTTCTTGCCTCAGTATTTAACCGGATGTCAGAAAAAGTGAATAACTGTATTTCTTGTGGGAAACAAATACCTCATAGGGATTACCATACCTTGTGTATACCTTGTTTAGGGCCTGAGCACGACGTTGTTGGATGCCGCTCTTGTGCTAGGTTTAACAAACGCACTATTAAGAGAAGGTTAGACTGTGCCAGGTTAGTGTTTGGGAAGCGTTGCAATTATAAAATGCCGTCGGATGCTCCGACGCCCGCTTCGTCCAAGAAGCGCAAGGACAAAACAGCGAAGCCTAGAGTTGATGAACCGGCAGTCCCGGACGTCGGTTCTTTAGAAGGCTCAGTGGAGCCAGAGGTTTTGCCAGGAGTTTCTTTGGAGTCTCAGGCAGAGACTTTACTGTTACAGGATGTGCCTTCTCAGGAGGTAGGCCAGGCTGAGGGGGCTTCTCAGGTATCTGTTCTTCCCTCTTCCCAAGGTAGTTAGAGCCTCTCCTTCTGTTTCCAAAACTTCTTTGAGAGGTAGGCCAAGTTTAGCTTCAGTGGGGGCTTCTCCTAGCACTTCAGGTTCTGTGCCTAAGAAACATATGCTTAAAATGGCAGAAGATTTGATTACTATGATTAGAGGTTCTATGCCCTCCTGATAAGAGGCCTAGGGTGGAACCTGAGTTTGATAGTTTTGAACAGTGTTCAGAGGCTTCTGAGTCTTCTGGAAGATTTGCAGGAGTATCCTCCTTATTCTGATTCTGATGTGGATGATTCCACTCCTACAGCTTCTCCTCCTGAGGATTTCTCATTTTCAGAGACTCTGCATTCCATGAGGGAGCACTTTAAATGGGAAGGCCAGGATTACTCTGATTCCAGGAAAAGGCTTAGGGAATTCTTGTTTTACCCCAGCATAGGCCCTTAGCTATACCTCCTGTGTTGAATGTGGTGGAAGATGTTTTTGCAGAGGCTTCCCTGAACCCTGATTCTTTGCCTCCTGCTCCTGCTAAACCTGATAGGTACTATAGGGTGCCTGAAGCTCATAAGTATCTTTTTAAGAGTCCTAGGGCAGATCCGGAAACTGTTTCTCAGGGACCTAAAGGTGTTAAGGCCTCTGTGGTTAAAAACCCTGTTCCCACTGATAGAGGCAAGGGCTTTGGATAGATGGGGAAAGAAAGTGTATACTTCTTCCACTTTAACCATGAGGGCGTTGAATTGTCAGTTTCACATGCTAAAATATCAAAATTATCTCCTTTCACAACTGAAATCTAAGGTGGATGCTTTGGCGGAAGGTATTGAGTGTAAAGAGCTGCTGGATTTAGTTCATGTGTCTGAACAAGTGGGTAAGCATTCTTTGCAATGTGGTTTTGATGCTGTACAGGCCTCCTCGAGGGTGGCTGCCACTAGTTCTGTTCTTCGCAGGCATGCCTGGTTGAGGGATCAGAATTTAGCTGAGCATGTTAAGACAAGGATTTTGGATGCTCCTTTACAGTCTGATGTGTTGTTTGGTTCGCCTGTGGAAGCAGTTTTAAAGAAAATGGAGGACAAAGCTAAGTCTATGCAAACTGTTAAAGATTTTTGCAGGTGCAGCCACCAAGTTTAGTAGAAATTGGCCTACTAAGGGATGGACATATCCTGCTTATGATTCCCAGTCTAGGGGTAGGTCTAGACGTGGTAGGGGCAGAGCTCAAGGTTCTTTTAGGCCTAGAACAGGGAGTTCACCTGCTCAGACTTCTGGTGAGGGCAGGGGTCAGTCCTTTCGTAAACAGACCCAATGACCTGCCTTTTCAGCTGCCAGTAGATTCTCGCCTGGCAGCTCCTTTGGGAGGAAGACTGTCTCTTTTCAAAGAAAATTGGGATTTAATTACTCAAGACAGATGGGTGTTGGATATCATTCACCACGGTTACAGGTTTTATTTCCATACATTGCCCCTTTCAAAGGCATGCCAGACGTTCCTCCTCCACAAAGGAAAGAGGCTCACAAGCAAATTTCTCTGTTACTCCAAATAGGGGCCATTCAGCCAGTCCCTGTATCAGAAAGGGGCCTAGGATTTTATTCTCGCCTGTTCCTAGTACCAAAGAAGGGGAACACGTGGAGACCAATTTTGGATTTATCTATCCTCAACACTTATCTGGACATTCCCAAGTTCAAGATGTTGACGTTACAACAGCTTTTACCTCTGCTGGGCAAAGATCACTGGATGGTAACTTTAGATCTCAAGGAAGCTTACCTTCATGTGCCTATAAGACTAAGTTGCAGGAAGTATCTGCGTTTCGAGCTGGAAATTCTCATTATCAGTTCTCTGCATTGCCCTTTGGCTTATCTACTGCCCAGAGTATTCACAAAGGTTCTGGCTCCAGTGATAGCTTACTTCAGGCTAAAAGGAATTCAAATCTATCCTTACTTGGACGACTGCCTGATTCTGGCTCAAGAAAAGGAAGACCTTCTACAGCATCTGGAATATGTTATAGCAGTGCTAAGATGCCTAGGGTATTCTGTGAACGAAATAAAGTCCAGTCTAGTACCCTCTCAAGACATGTGCTTTCTGGGTGTGAGACTGAATACAGCAGCCCAGATGGCCTTTTTAACCCCGGACAAACAAAAGAGTCTATCCCTTTACTTCCATCAACTATCTCATCAGTCCGTGCTGACTGCAAGGACAGTCCTTCAAGCATTAGGGTTCATGGCATCTTGTATTCTGGTGCTTCCCAATGCCAAACTGCATATGAGGAAGCTGCAATGGTATCTCAAAAATGTATGGACACAGCACTGCCAGGATTTGGACACTGTCATTCAAATGATACCTTGCCTTCAAAAAGAGTTTTTGTGGTGGGCTCAGGAATGTCACCTAAACAAGGGACTCTCTGTGACCCGGCCAGAGGCGAGTCAGATTTTAACGACAGATGCCTCGGACATTGCTTGGGGAGCTCATCTAAATGGAAGGTGGATACAAGACAAGTGGCCTGCCAGACTACAGCATCTACATATCAACATGAAGGAGATGTTAGCAGTCCAGTTTGCATTAATGGCTTTCAAGGAGTTACTTCTTCCAGGGCAGGTGTTGATTCTAACAGACAACACAACTGTCATGTGGTACATCAACAAACAAGGGGGAACACATTCTTATCCTCTATGCAGGCAAGCAATGATTTTATGGGAGACTGCGCTCAGCTTGCAACTAACTCTTCAGGCAAGGTTTCTGCCAGGAGCACAGAACTCCTTAGCAGATGTGTTAAGCAGACAAATCATGGATCCCCACGAGTGGAAACTGGATCTTCATGTATTTCAGAAATTGACAGTGTCATGGGGAACTCCAGACATAGATCTGTTCGCTTCTCCACTAAACCACCAGCTGCCAAAGTTTTGCACAAAGGGGTTTCATCACACAGCTTGGAAAGTGGATGCTCTTTCTTTCAGTTGGAAAAATCTTCATGTGTATGCCTTTCCACCTCTGCCTCTTCTTCCAAAGGTGCTCTTAAAGGTCAGACAAGACAAGCCAAGGATGATTTTAATAGCTCCCGATTGGCCTCGGCAACACTGGTACACACTACTAAGGAGTCTGGTAAGGAAGCCTCCATGGCCTTTACCTTTGATTCCACACCTGCTATCTCAGAAGGACGGTCATCTGCTCAATGTCAAGCTTCACTCTCCATCTAACAGCCTGGCATATTCTGTGTTGAAACACAGCAGGTCTCAACTTCCTCAACAAGTTTTAAATGTGATTATGGAAGCTAGAAGACCTAGTACAAGGAAAGTGTACGCAGAAAAATGGAAGAGGTTTTTATTTTGGAGTACAGCAAAGAATTTGGAGATTTCTGAGCCTAATTTGAGTGTGGCTCTTCAATATCTTACTGAGTTATTGGACAAAGGTTTGTCCTTCTCTTCCATCAAGATTCATGCTGCAGCAATTTCAGCTCACTATGATTGTGACCCACCATTGTTTTCGCATCCTTTGTTCAAGCAGTTTCTTAGAGGGCAAAGAATATAAGACCCCCGTAGAGCTCCTACTCCTGCTTGGGATCTCAATTTTGTGTTGGAAAAACTTACTCTACAACCTTTTGAGCCGGCGGCTACTGCTGAATTGAAATACTTGTCATGGAAGACTGCTTTTCTGTTGGCTATTACTTCTGCAAGAAGGGTGTCTGAGTTGCAGGCCCTTATGGCAGTAGAGCCCTTTTGATTTTCCATAAGGATAGGGTATCATTACGCACTAATCCTTCCTTTATGCCTAAGGTGGTTTCTAGTGTGGCTTTAAACCAAACTATTCATTTGCCTACTTTTTATGCAGACCCCAAAATAAAGGGGAAAAGATTTTGCACACTTTAGATGTACACAGGCAATTGCGTTATTATTTAAGCAGGACTAAGGATTTTAGGCAGTCTCAGCAGTTGTTTGTTTCTTTTGCTTTGAGTTCGAGGGCAAGCCTGTGTCAAAACAAACTATTTCTAGGTGGATTGGGTTTTGCATTGCATTTTGTTATTCCCATCATGGCAAGGAGATTCCAGCTGGGATTAGGCCTCATTCCACTAGGGCTACTGCCACTTCAACAGCATTTCTAAGGGGGGTGGCAACTAAGGATATTTTGGAGGCAGCTACTTGGAGTTCAGTGCATACTTTCTCTAAGCATTATCACCTTCCTCTCTACTCTTAAGTCTAGGGCTGGTTTTGCCACAGCTGTTTTGCAAGGCATGTTGTCAGCTCCTGCTTCTTTATGATTTGCCAGCCTCCCTTACCTCTGCTTTGGGATTCTACCCAATAGTAAGGACTGCAGCAATGTGGAACGAAGAACATAGTACAGTTTTGTACCTACCATAAATGTAGATGTTCGAGGATCCACATTGCTGCAGTCCAATTTACCCTCCCTCCTTCCCCTCTGTGTTTAGGGGTGGTTGTGTAGGTGAGGTTATATGCTGATATTTTTGTATATATTTTTGTATATATTGTACATATTTTTGGTGCAGGTATTTTGGGCCTTGTCATTTTAGGGTCTTCTGACATCTGGGGCAAGAAAAGACTGAGGATATGACGTCGGTCATGCGCATTAGTACCCTGACGTACTGACGTCAGTCTAATGCGCCCTGACCGACGTCAGCCATATACTCTGGTATTCGGGCCGACTGGACAGCGGACTACCCAATAGTAAGGACTGTAGCAATGTGGATCCTCGAACATCTACATTTATGGTAGGTACAAAACTGTACTTTTGTTTTGACTCTGATTTTTAATTGCTTACTTTCCTTTTCAGAACTTGCCCAAGACTAAGGCATCACCAGTATGTGAAGTGTGCAAGTTGGCGATTGCTGAAGTTGACAAATTGTTGGAAAATAACAGGACAAAGGTAAGCTTGCTTTTGGCCTTAAGATAGCATGTTGTGGATCATTTACCACAAGCACCTTTATTTGGGACAGCCAAAACTTTCACTTTTTTTGTTTAATAGGAGAATGTGATTAATGCTTTGAAAAAGGTGTGCTCAATTCTGCCTTCCAGTATAGCAGCCGAGTGTGAAGACTTTGTCACTCAGTACGGAGATGCTGTTATAGAGCTTATTGTGCAGGAGGTTGCCCCTGATTCAGTGTGTTCAATTCTTGGACTCTGCAGTTCACGAAAGCGAGTAAATCTTGGTAAGAGATGTTTATAATTTGTTACAATTGAAAGAATTTGGATAAAGTGGTAATGCTGAAAATGAACTCAGTAAAGTTAAGTATGTTAACTGTGTGAGTAGTTTCTTATTTTGTCCAATAAGAAACTGACCAGCTTAAGTTTTGCAGTTACTCAAGCTTTGGAGCTTGCATGAGCCCTTCTTTGGGAATTGTCATTAATGCAAGTGGATATCTAAGCTTTCTATCTGTATTTAATCAGTAGTGACTTAATGTCCCGAAGAAGGGCTTGTACCATTTCAAAAGCTCAAGTAATTGCAAAATTAATGTTGGTCCAATAAATGGCATTGCATCACAGCTGTTTTCAGTAATTGTTCTTTTAGTGGACCAATGTGGTAGTTTGAGTATAGAAGGGCTTTTATTATTTTGTTTGACACATGCAAATGTTTCTCTAGATATTCTTTGAAAATTGAAGATAGTAAAATTTTTTTTCCTGTTTGTGATAATTCTTGGGATTTCCTTCCTTTTAGTAGCCCGAGATGGCCCAAATGCCTGAGACTTTCACCTTCTGTGTATTTTTGTCTGATCAGTTTTAATTTCTGTAGTTGTCAAATGCAACTATTTGCTTGAAATGGAGCAAAACAAGCTGCAATATTCAACTGAACAGTCCAAGCCAGAATGACGGGAGCTGCACCACAAAGATGCTCTTATCTTGCAAAGGGACTTGATCAGAATGAATTAATGTAAACACATTATATACTTTTAAAACTTCTCCTACATAATTGGACAAATTAAGTAATAAGCCAAAATACCATGATCTCATAAGGATGTTAACTAACGAGCTGGCAATCTCCTTACTTGTGGGCAGATGGAGGTGGTAATCAAAAAGTAAAGCTAAAAGGTCTATAGTTGCATGTAAGGGCTGCAGGAGGCAGTCATGTCTTGGATTAGACGTATCACTACAAAACCTTTTTCTTTTGCACAGTTTTGGATGTTCATCGTGCATACAGCTGCAGTCATAACAGATGGGTTATCTTGCCGTCAGGCGGGTCCTCGGTCGGCCGAATTCCAAAGTCTAGGTCCGGCGTCGGTTGTCGTCGCTTCTTCCCTGACGTCAGTGCGGCAGGGGTATAAGAGAGGCAGCCGACGCCATTTTCTTCAGTCTTTCTTGCCACGCAGTGCCCGAAGCAGAAGCAGTTCGCAAGTGCCGGTCGGCCAGCTCCTGAGATTTACGAAAGTATTTCAGCCGAAGTCGTCTTGAAAGAGAAGTACCCCGTTGGGGAAACTTTTCTTGCCTCAGACCGATGTCAGACAAAGTTAATAATTGCATTTCATGTGGGAAGCAAATACCGCATAAGGATTTCCACTCTTTCTGTATACCTTGCTTAGGCCCAGACCACGACGTCTCGGCCTGCCGTTTTTGTGCTAGATTCAATAAGCGCACTATTAAGCATCGGGCGGAGTTCGCCCTTCACTTTTTTGGCAAAAAATTTCATTATATTATGTCGTCGGATACTCCGACTCCACTTTTGAGCAAAAAACGCAAAGATAAGGACCGACATACGAGGTCCGCTCCACCTACTGAAACCACGCTAAGGCCGACTACCGGTTCTCCGGTACTCAGCGAGGCGCCTACGCAGCCCCTGAGTACCGATGACAATGCATTACCGGTGTCTTCAGTACCCGAGGTCGCAGACTCCTCGGCCACCATTCCTACTACAGATCCCAACGCCACTTCTGGCGGGGAAACTCAGAATTTAGACAGGCCTGCCATTTCTCAAGGGGTTTGGTTCT